>NC_064619.1:281580198-281897198 GCF_023898315.1 Schistocerca nitens
AAATCAGTGGAATACTAATTTCAACACTGTTCCACCTACAAGAAAGGCTTTCTACAATCTACGGAAACATTTTGAGTAAAGGGGATCTGCGGTTGATTGTCACAGGTCAGGCAGGCCATCAGTAAGTGATGAAAGTAAGCTTAAAGTTATCCAGAGCCCTAAAAAGTCTACCCGTAGACCATATCTCGAGCGGGAAATTTCTAGAACTTCTGGGCGGTGAATTTTACATAATTCCAAATTATAACAGTAGATACGTCGTATCATACCCGAATACATGGCTGAACATGACTTACAAGTTCGTGGCGCCCTCCATCCGTAATGCTGGAATTCAATATGGTGTTGGCCCACCCTTAGCTCTGATGATAGCTTCCACTCTCGCAGGCGTACGTTTAATCAGGTGATGTAAAGTTTCTTGGGGAATGGAACCCTATTTTTCAAGGAGTGCTGCACTGAGGAGAGATATCGTTGTCGTGAGGCCCGGCACGAAGTCGGCGTTCCAAAACATCCCACAGGTGTTCTATAGGATTCAGGTCAGGACTCGGTGTAGGCCAGTCCATTGTTATTGTTGTTGTGGTCTTCAGTCCTGAGACTGGTTTGATGCAGCTCTCCATGCTACTCTATCCTGTGCAAGCTTCTTCATCTCCCAGTACCAACTGCAACCTACATCCTTCTGAATCTGCTTAGTGTATTCATCTCTTGGTCTCCCACTACAATTTATACCCTCCACGCTGCCATCCAATACTAAATTGGTGATCCCTTGATGCCTCAGAACATTTCCTACCAACCGATCCCTTCTTATGGTCAAGTTGTGCCACAAACTCCTCTTCTCCCCAATTCTATTCAACACCTCCTCATTAGTTATATGATCTACTCATCTAATCTTCAGCATTCTTCTGTAGCACCACATTTCGAAAGCTTCTATTCTCTTCTTGTCTAAACTATTTATCGTCCATGTGTCACTTCCATACATGGCTACACTCCATACAAATACTTTCAGAAACGACTTCCTGACACCTAAATCTATACTCGATGTTAACAAATTTCTCTTCCTCAGAAACGCTTTCCTTGCCATTGCCAGTCTACATTTTATATCCCCTCTACTTCGACCATCATCAGTTATTTTGCTCCCCAAATAGCAAAACTCCTTTCCTACTTTAAGTGTCTCACTTCCTATTCTAATTCCCTCAGCATCATCCGACTTAATTCGACTACATTCCATTATCCTTGTTTTGCTTTTGTTGATGTTATACCCTCCTTTCAAGACGCTGTCCATTCCGTTAAACTGCTCTTCCAAGTCCTTTGCTGTCTCTGACAGAATTACAATGTCATCGGAAAACCTCAAAGTTTTTATTTCTTCTCCATGGATTTTAATACCTACTCCGAATTTTTCTTTTGTTTCCTTTACTGCTTGCTCAATATATAGATTTAACAACATCGGGGAGAGGCTACAACCCTGTCTCACTCCCTTCCCAACCACTGCTTCCCTTTCATGTCCCTCGACTGTTGTAACTGCCATCTGCTTTCTGTACAAATTGTAGATAACCTTTCGCTCCCAGTCCATTACAGTGATGTTATTGTGTAACAGCTGCATTATGAACAGCTGCTCGATCGTGTAGAACGATGCAATCGCCATCCCCGAATTGCTCTTCAACAGTGAGAAGCAATATGGTGCCACACTAAACAACAAGGTGTGCAAGCCCCCTCCCTGAAAATCACGATCACACCATATCACCACCGGCTCCGAATTTTATTGTTGGCACTACACACGCTGGCAGATGACGTTTACCGGGCATTCGCCATACCCACACCGTGCCATCGGACACCACATTGTGTACCGTGAATCATCGCTACACTCAACGTTTTTCCACTGTTCCATAGTCCAACGTTTACGCTCCTTACACCAAATGAGGCGTCGTTTCGCATTTACTGGCGTGACGTGTGGCTTAAGAGCAGCAGCTCGACCATTAAATCCAAGTTTACTCACCTCCCGCCTAACTGCCATTGTACACGCAGTGGCTCCTGATGTAATTTGGAATTCCTGTGTGATGGTCTGGATAGATGTCTGCCTATTACACATTACGACACTCTTCAGCTGTCGGTGGTCTCTGTCAGTCAACAGACGCGGGCGGCCTGTACGCTTTTGCGCTGTACGTGCCCCTTCACGTTTCCACTTCACTATCATATCGAAGACAATGGACCTAGGGATGTTTATGAGTGTGGAAATCTCGTGTACAGACGTATGACACAAGTGACACCCAATCACATGACAACTTTCGAAGCCCGTGAGTTCCGCGAAGCGCCCCATTCTACTCTCTGACGGTATCTAATGACTACTGAGGTCGCTGATATGGAGTACCTGGCAATAGGTGGCAGTACAATGCACCTAATATGAAAAACTTATGTTTTTGGGGGTGTCCAGATACTTCTTTTTGTATCCTGCCTGGAAGGCTACGCGGCTACGCGTGGGTCTGTTTACTGCGTTGCTTAAAGAATTCGTTTTCCGCTTACTAAAATTTATATGTTTAACAGTCTGTGATTCCCCCCCCCCCCCACTCCCTCTCTCTCGTGGTGGTCAAACGCAAAAGTGATAAATTTAATACTCGTCAGTATAAGGATCAGACCACGATAATTTATCTGTCATAAAGTAACTGGTTTTATTTTCAGCTTACCTCTATATGTTAAATGGTTTTATCTCTAAACATAGTTAAAGGGAGCAAAACTGTGGTAAGAGTGTAGAGAGTGTCGAGAGTCGAATGTGCTTCGTTGGGAATACAGTTACTGTAACACTCACTTCCAATTAATGTGTGAAGATTGTGCTAGTAAAGAACGATGCAGAACCTATCAGCAGCTACGAGTGAAGGACTCGGGTGAAATATATAGTAGACTTCAGGTTTAGAGACAGTGTTGTTACACTCCTGGAAATGGAAAAAAGAACACATTGACACCGGTGTGTCAGACCCACCATACTTGCTCCGGACACTGCGAGAGGGCTGTACAAGCAATGATCACACGCACGGCACAGCGGACACACCAGGAACCGCGGTGTTGGCCGTCGAATGGCGCTAGCTGCGCAGCATTTGTGCACCGCCGCCGTCAGTGTCAGCCAGTTTGCCGTGGCATACGGAGCTCCATCGCAGTCTTTAACACTGGTAGCATGCCGCGACAGCGTGGACGTGAACCGTATGTACAGTTGACGGACTTTGAGCGAGGGCGTATAGTGGGCATGCGGGAGGCCGGGTGGACGTACCGCCGAATTGCTCAACACGTGGGGCGTGAGGTCTCCACAGTACATCGATGTTGTCGCCAGTGGTCGGCGGAAGGTGCACGTGCCCGTCGACCTGGGACCGGACCGCAGCGACGCACGGATGGACGCCAAGACCGTAGGATCCTACGCAGTGCCGTAGGGGACCGCACCGCCACTTCCCAGCAAATTAGGGACACTGTTGCTCCTGGGGTATCGGCGAGGACCATTCGCAACTGTCTCCATGAAGCTGGGCTACGGTCCCGCACACCGTTAGGCCGTCTTCCGCTCACGCCCCAACATCGTGCAGCCCGCCTCCAGTGGTGTCGCGACAGGCGTGAATGGAGGGACGAATGGAGACGTGTCGTCTTCAGCGATGAGAGTCGCTTCTGCCTTGGTGCCAATGATGGTCGTATGCGTGTTTGGCGCCGTGCAGGTGAGCGCCACAATCAGGACTGCATACGACCGAGGCACACAGGGCCAACACCCGGCATCATGGTGTGGGGAGCGATCTCCTACACTGGCCGTACACCACTGGTGATCGTCGAGGGGACACTGAATAGTGCACGGTACATCCAAACCGTCATCGAACCCATCGTTCTACCATTCCTAGACCGGCAAGGGAGCTTGCTGTTCCAACAGGACAATGCACGTCCGCATGTATCCCGTGCCACCCAACGTGCTCTAGAAGGTGTAAGTCAACTACCCTGGCCAGCAAGATCTCCGGATCTGTCCCCCATTGAGCATGTTTGGGACTGGATGAAGCGTCGTCTCACGCGGTCTGCACGTCCAGCACGAACGCTGGTCCAACTGAGGCGCCAGGTGGAAATGGCATGGCAAGCCGTTCCACAGGACTACATCCAGCATCTCTACGATCGTCTCCATGGGAGAATAGCAGCCTGCATTGCTGCGATAGGTGGTTATACACTGTACTAGTGCCGACATTGTGCATGCTCTGTTGCCTGTGTCTATGTGCCTGTGGTTCTGTCAGTGTGATCATGTGATGTATCTGACCCCAGGAATGTGTCAATAAAGTTTCCCCTTCCTGGGACAATGAATTCACGGTGTTCTTATTTCAATTTCCAGGAGTGTATTTAAAAGTGTTTGTACTACAAACACTCTTTTTAGAGACTTTTACACCTTTGATTTTCTACACTGTGCTGAGAAATGCGTGTGTGTAGATTATTAGGTACTTACGAGGTATGACGTCATATTTACTGACTGAGTCAGAAGTTTGTTGACCAGTAGAAATGTGAATGACCTATGTTAGGTTGGTTCAAATGGCTCTGAGCACTACGCGAGCAGCCTACTTGTTCGGGAAGGGTGTGCTGACTGCGGCCAGTGACCTGCACGGCCGGAAGCGGTCATTTGTAGGCCACCGGGACGGAGTTTTCCGCGGATTAGCGGCCAGGGCGCACGCAGCGCTAAATCAGCCACCGCCGCTCCCCTGCGATTACCGCGGCCAGAAATGTGTGTTCGTGCGCCGGGGAACGCCCTGAGCACAGCGTTCCCACACTCGGCCGTGTCCCAGTATTGCTCTACACTCTCCTCATACACAGCTCGCAGGCAACACTACAACACCAGGAAGGACAGAAAATAACAAAATTATATTAATTACACACGACAGGGGGCCAATAAGTAATGCAGCACTTTTTTTTCTCTTCCAGTTTCAGTTGAAAAATACGAAATTTGCTGTGGGATATAGTGGAATATTCCCGATTCAGCGGCTTTAGTTTCGCGAACTACCGAGAGGTGGCAGCACGATACGTGGCCATCAAAATGGCGTCTGCAACGGACGCTAGTTCCAAGTAAAAAAGATATAATTGAGTTTCTTTTGGTGTAAAACTAGAGCACTGCATAGCAGATAGATATTCATGAGCGCTTGCAAGATGTCTACGAAGACGTGGCAGGGAACAAAAGCACAGTGAGTCATTGGCGAGGTGGCTGTCATCATCGTAACAGCGGCGAGCCAACATGTCCAATCTGCTGCGTGCAGCCGGCCACACACAGCTGTGACTACTGCAATATTGGAACGTGCGGAAACTCTCATTTGTAGTAATCGACAGATCACACCTCGCTGCACAACTGGACGTCTCTGCCAGCAGTGCTGACGCTCTTGTCTACCAGTTAAGGTAGCCTACTCTTGTCCACTGGGTTACTAGATGCCTAATAGAAGACCACAAAGAGCACAGAAGGACCGTCTATGCGGAACTGCTTGCACGTTACAAGGCTGATCGTGACAATTTTTGTCGAACATCGTTACAGGTGATGAAGCATGGGCTCTTCCCTTCGAACAGGAAGCGAAACGGCTATCAATGTATTGGCACCACACCACCTCTCCTCTGAAGAAAAGGTTTAAAGCCTCAGCTGATAAAATCATGGCGACTGTCTTCTGGAAATCTGAAGGAGTTATGGTGCTTTATGTCTTTCCTCATAATTCAAGACCAACTCTGAAGCGTATTGTGCTACATTCAGAAAATTGAAGAAACGACTTCAGAATGTTCGTAGTCACAAAAATATAAAGGAACGTCACCTTCTTCATGACAATGCAAGGTGTCACACAAGTCTGCACTACCGAGAGATGCTCACAAATCTTCGTTGGACTGTTCTTCCTCATCCAGTCTACAGCCCAAATCTCGCATTTTCATTCTTCTATACATTTGGCCCAATGAAGAATGCACTCTGCAGGAAGCACTGTGTGCAAGATGGGGAGGTTATTGATGCAGTAAGACGTCAGCTCCAACGTCGACCAGCAGGGTGATACCGTACACACTGATAACATCGGCGTTGAGCGCCCCTAAGCTCGTCCTCTGATACAATGTGAGAATACAGGGCCTGCCAGTAAGGTGGCGTAAGGTCGTTGTACTGAGTAGAGATAATGCTGAAAAATAAGGTTCTGTAGCCGAAAGGGTGGGGAATAATATGGTGTACTGGAATACGAAATACAAAATGAAGAAAGGGTATATCTAAAGAAATTTAAGATTTTCGGTTTTTTTTCATCAGTCAAAGGGCATGTCTAACGAAATTTAAAATTTTCGTTTCTTTTTTCTTTCCATCAACCAATTGCTGGAGTGCAGCTCTATGTACTACACAGAAGAGTCACACATATACGCAATGGAACATGATTTCGCTCGCTGTTGATTATGTTGAAAGATGTAGAATGTACATACCTAGTAGAGTTGTTCCTTTTCAGGAGAGAAGGGAATGTAGATGTTTTGTTGTGCTGGGCATGAATGCTATGAACTTATGAAATGGAGCAGTGTGTCTAGACGTTTCTCCACCAAGTGGTGAACTCAGATGATACTCTAGCGTTCAAGAAATGGTGGCCCACGCACCATTAAAAAAAGTGTGTCTGTCAGATGAAACGGCGTAAGGAGGTATTCCTAAGAAATATAAAATTGATTTTCCAGTTGTCCAAGTTGAAGCATATTGAATGTGAATCAGATATGAAACGGAAGATTGTTCCTGATGAGTATATTGATGGACTATTCGAGCACACATTTTCACTTAAATGTTACAATATCCTTCCGAGTCTACTATGAGAAAGCATTCACCAGTGGTAAAGTTCCAGTAGCGATGAAAAAGTGAAGGATCTGCAAAAGCTTGCACAGCATAGTGTGGTAGGCTACAGTGAGTTTTATGAGACACATTTCCAATATCCCACTACATATACGGGACAAGAGGACAATGAATGAGTAGAATCACTTTATTCACTAGTATTTCTGAGAAGACCCAGTTTTGCTCACTTCGTAATCTTCTGTCATATGAAATAATATAAAAAGTTTCTGGTAGCTTAATGTTTATTTCATTACAGTTTTTAAAATTACTATGATCGTAAAAGTCATACTTTGCAAAAAAAAAAATCAATATGTATAATGAACAATAACTGCCTGGTATATCACATGACGGAGTAGTTTTCCTTTCAGTATTATGACAAAACATGATTACGAAGCTGTAGAAAAGTTTTATGGACAACCTTTGTGTTTCAGACTATCTATGAAGTTTTGGTGCCTACTAAACTTTTTCTCATTTGTTACATCCGTCCTTCCTCCATCTTGCAAAAAATGGTTCAAATGGCTCTGAGCACTATGGGACTTAACTTCTGAGGTCATCAGTCGCCTAGAACTTAGAACTACTTAAACCTAACCAACCTAAGGACATCACACGCATCCATGCCCGAGGCAGGATCCCCTCCATCTTGCAGTTAATATATATTATAGTAAGATGAATGTGTGTTTCAATTTGTAGGTGATCTGGGTGTGCACAAGTTCTGAACTTTAGTATACAGAGGTGCCACTTTCGGTAGCGATAACGTCTCTAACCTGGTGTGACTGAGCGATCTCTTACGTCTCTCTGTTAACATCGACCTTGGTAAATTCTTCAGACGTACCGTCTGGCCTGAGGTGACGTATAATGTTCCTCAGCAGAAAAAAATAACTCTATACGAACAGGCCTTGAACGCTCGACGGTGTCGACCAACTGCCTTGTCATCCTCAGTCGATAGGCGTCACTGGATGTAGATATGCAGGGGTACGTGTTCCGCACACCGCTCTACCGGCCGTTGTCAGTTTACGTAATCGGAGCCGCCCCTCAGTTAGCCACTAGACGTCAGCAGCGTGTATAGAGTTACTTAAGTCTTATACACGTAAAGTGAGTTAATTTCATTATCTTTGAGAGTAGTTACTAAATTAAGAAAAATTCTTGTCTAAAATACACTACTGGTCATTAAAATTGCTACACCACTAAGATGACGTGCTACCCGACGCGAAATTTACCCGACAGGAAGAAGATGCTGTGATATGCAAATGATTGGCTTTTCAGAGCATTCACACAAGGTTGGCGCCGGTGGCGACACCTACAACGTGCTGACATCAGGAAAGTATCCAACCTATTTCTCATACACAAACAGCAGTTGACCGGCATCGCCTGGTGAAACTTTGTTGTGATACCTCATGTAAGGAGGAGAAATGCGTACCATCACGTTTCCGACTTTGATAAAGGTCGGATTGTAGCCTATCGCGATTGCGGTTTATCGTATCGCGACATTGCTGCTCGCGTTGGTCGAGATCCAATGACTGTTAGCAGAATATGAAACCGGTGGGTTCAGGAGGGTAATACGGAACACCGTGCTGGATCCCAACGGCCTCGTATCACTAGCAGTCGAGATGACATGCATCTTATCCACATGGCTGTAACGGATCGTGCAGCCCCGTCTCGATCCCTGAGTCAGCAGATGGGGACGTTTGCAAGACAACGACCATCTGCACGAACAATTCGACGCCGTTTGCAGCAGCATGGATTATCAGCTCGGAGACCATGGCTGTGGTTACCCTTGACGCTACATCACAGACAGGAGCGCCTGCGATGGTGTACTCAACGACGAACCTGGGTGCACGAATGGCAAAATGTCATTTTTTCGGATGAATCCAGATTCTGTTTACAGCATCATGATGGTCGCATCGGTGTTTGGTGACATCGCGGTAAATGCACATGAGAAGCATGTATTCGTCACCGCTATACTGGCGTATCACCCGGCGTGTTGGTAAGGCGTGCCATTGGTTACACGTCTCGGTCACCTCTTTTTTGCATTGACGGCACTCTTAACAGTGGACGTTACATTTCAGATGTGTTACGATCCGTGACTCTACCCTTCATTAGTCCCTGCGAAACCCTACATTGCAGCAGGTTAATGCACGACCGCATGTTGCAGGTCCTGTACGGGCCTTTCTGGATACAGAAAATGTTGGACTGCTGCCCTGGCCAGCTCATTCTCCGGATCTCTCACCAATTGAAAACGTCTGGTCAATGGTGGCCGAGCAACTGGCTCGTCACAATACTCCAGTCACTACTCTTGATTAACTCTGGTACCGTGTTAAGCTGCATGGGCAGCTGTACCCGTACACGCGATCCAAGCTCTGTTTGACTCAATGCCCAGGCGTATCAAGGCCGTTATTATGACCAGAGGTGGTTGTTTTGGGTACTGATTTCTCAGGATCTATGCACCCAAATTGCGTGAAAATGTAATCACATGTCAGTTCTAGTATAATATATTTGTTCAATGAATACCCGTTTATCATCTGCATTTCTTCTTGATGCAGCAATTTTAATGGCCAGTAGTGTATATATTCTACATTGTCACTTAGATTACACTATGTTTGCTACAAAGTGCGTCTTAACACACAAATCCAAAAATCAAAACACTAAAATAGGCACAGCTTGTACTAACACTTTCACACTTGCATCATACACGCTCTTTCCAGAGATCAAGATGTCAACTCACCACACGTTACTGAAAGAACAGCGTGCCTTATCAGTTAATAAGCAGTCTGCAAAATACACGCCGTGTTTAATGGTTTTGGATGCTCTCTCAAATACCACGCAGCTCATCAAGTTTAGTACTCTTAAAGTTCACAATTACAACTGCACAGCACGCCACGCACAATCGTCACGAAACTATTAGAGCTGCAGGTTACATGACCTCATATCACAGGAATTGACCACAGACTGCTCATAACTATCTCACGAAAGTCCTCCCCCGGTGCCAAAGCGAGCGAAAGATCTCTTTCCCGGTTGGTCAAACAACGCATTATTCAGTCAGTTTCCTGTTTCAATTCACTGTACACAGTACGCTCCCTCTTTCGATCAGGCCCAATTCTAAAATCAACTTGTACGAAAATATAAATTAATAAATTAATACAATCCAAATAAGAAATTAAATCAACTTAACCCCGTTTTCATCGTCTGAAATATTCCCCCAAATATACAGGGAGTTCATTTTAACTGAAGACATTGAAATACCTCGGAAACTACACGCTGTACAGAAAAGCTATAATTTCAATTTGTTTGTCTCGGAGGGGGCATCTATTGACATCACAATCAACCCGCCATCCAGCTCAGTGCGTGGCTGGCGAGTGGAAAACTTGGATATCTTCAATGGGAACCCCCGCTTCTTACTGCAGATTACGATTCCACGGCAAAATTTACACACGTTTTGTCTGAAGCATTTCCTTCGTTTCGCCACAGTTGGCGCTGTAACCGAAGAAATAGGAATGGCTACACAATCGTAATTTACGCCATGCGACTCAATGGCCCTGGAATATCGAGTGGCATGTGGGACCCCACTTCCATGGTGCGAGGGTGGGACATGCCAGTATTTCATATCTTTTAACGGGAAACCCCATTCGCAGGAAGATCCGCAGCGGATAGGCACTTGGAGCAGGGAGTGGCAACTGATCCTTAACATAGAAAAATTTAATTTATTGCGAATACATAGAAAGAAGGATCCTTTATTGTATGATTACATGATAGCAGAACAAACACTGATAGCAGTTACTTCTGTAAAATATCTGGGAGTATGCGTACGGAACGATTTTAAGTGGAATGATCACATAAAATTAATTGTTGGTAAGGCGGGTGCCAGGTTGAGTTTCATTGGGAGAGTCCTTGAGGGCAACAAAGGAGGTGGCTTACAAAACACTCGTTCGACCTATACTTGAGTATTGCTCATCAGTGTGGGATCCGTACCAGGTCGGGTTGACAGAGGAGATAGAGAAGATCCAAAGAAGAGCGGTGCGTTTTGTCACAGGGTTATTTGGTAAGCGTGATAGCGTTACGGAGATGTTTAGTGAATTCAAGTTGCAGACTCTGTAAGAGAGGCGCTCTGCATCGCGGTGTAGCTTCCTGTCCAGGTTTCGAGAGGGTTCGTTTCTGGAAGAGGTATCGAATACATTGCTTCCCCCTACTTATACCTCCCGAGGAGATCACGAGTGTAAAATTAGAGAGATTCGAGAGCGCACGGAGGCTTTCCGGCAGTCGTTCTTCCCGCGAACCATACGCAACTGGAAGAGGAAAGGGAGGTAATGACAGTGGCACGTAAAGTGCCCTCCGCCAGGCATCGTTGGGTGGTTTGCGGACTGTAAATGTAGATGCAGATGTAGATGAACGTTGTATTCCTCTGACATATCGAACAGGGGAGCACTCGACGCCCCACTGTGGCTACATTTGCAGTTAGAGTTAATGTTCAAACATAGTACCGTCAACGTCAGTGCACTTGGTGATCCGCTTTTCAAATGACCGTACGCGGGACAGAAGCATGTCTTTGGGAATGTCAGCTCAGCCGTTTCCGATGCTGTCGACCATGTTTTCACGGCCTGCTGGCACTTGCAGGCACGCCATATCTTTTAAACATCACCAAAGGGAAGAAATCCGACTACCTCAAATCCAGCAACCAATAAATACGGGCACCTCTGCCAATCCACCGACCAGTGTAAACACGGTGTAATACTGTCCTTGCTTCAGTTGCGTTATGCGCTGGGAAACCCTCAAGTTGAAACGACATACGTTGTCCAACGTCCAGGTCAACATCCTGCAGCAGTACCGGTAGTTTCTGTTCCAAAAACGTTCGATATTTGCGCCCATTAAACGTGCCGTCGATGAAATACGGACCAATGGGTTTGTTCCCCATGATGCCACACTATACGTTACCCTACCAAGGACGTTAACTGTCAACTTGCCGTAATCAGTGAGGATTATCTCCACTCCAGTAATGCGTGTTATGCCGGTTATCGTTACCGTTGTTTGCAATTGCTGAGTCATCAGAGAATAATACCTCGGCAAAGAACGTGGGGGTCGTTTGCATTGGTTGACATGCCCATCCACGAAACACTACACGGTTATGGAAATCGCGCCATAAAGGTCTTGTGCAGTGACACGTGGTGTGGATGATACTTACGACGATGCAGTATTGTGACAATACTACATACGGGCATACAGGAATCGCGATGCAATTGTCGAACGTTATCTACTGGTTGTGGTGTACTGCCGCCAAGATAGCTATTTCATTAGCTTCTCCTGTTACACGTTTGCTTCGTTTCCTTTTGCTGGTCTGTACGCTGCCAACAGACATAAAATCGTTCACAACCTTGTAAAAGAATGAACGCGAGCGAGCTTTCTCTGGAAGACGCTCGGCGTATAAGGCAACAGCAGACTCAACATTTCTCCTACGTTCTCCGTAAATAATTTTTTTCTTCTGAGCTTTGCAACATTCATCGTCCACTTGCACGTCTGTTCTCCAAATGATAGGTAGTAGTGCTTCTTAAATGGTCGATAGCTGACACATACGATATTATCGGTAGTAGTAGTGGAAACTATCGCTATATCAATTAACTATCGATCGTTTTGCGCAGGTATTTCAAATAAAAATTAACTTTTTTAAGAACTTCTTATCATTTAAAATACATCAATACAAGATATGCAAATTTTGTTTTATAAAAAGTAAGGTATTTAATAACTGCCCTTTAGTATGTTGTTTAAAATACAACATTACAAGATATGCAAGTTTTGTTTTATAAAAAGTGAGGTACTTAAAATTCTTCTCCTATAGTCTGTTGTATTTTTCATTAATTATTTCCTCTACCTTGGAGAAAGCTCTCTCTGCAGGAACTGAAATCGCTGGACAGCACAATTGTTTAGTGGCCGTTACACGCAACGTAGTATTAGATTTTGGTCAATGTTCTAATACGGAAGCCTGCTTGTCTATTACAGGTTTTGCAAAATGCTGACATAAGCCAGTTGTGGAATCAGTGACTGATGTAACGATATCGACGTTACGCTTTTGCTGACTAGTCAAAAAAGTGTATCACCTGATTTCAAACTGTTAGACGTATAAGGAGATGTTTCGCACTGCCTATGGATGCTTCTATTTCAGTATTATTCTTTGTGTTGATGCGATGGTAGCAACTTACTCTTTCTGAAGTAATTGTGGAGCATTGTCTGCCTCTTGAAATGTCCTGAAACAAAGTTTTTAAACATAGGATCTAATAATGGCGTATGCCTATTAACAGTCCAAGTGTTAAATGGTTTCAATCTTTCATTGACTGATTTAACCGAGGCATCCGGAACACTTCATCCTTCATTAATTGTTAATCTGCTTTCCAAGTCTGACAACTTTGCAGAAATACGTCGTATAAGAGGTGTAATTAAGGAAGCAGTGAGGTACGCCGCACCTGAGTTTGTTGTTGTTGCTACTTCAGAAGGTTCAAGAAGACCTATTATCTCTCGTAGAGCCAAGTAATTTTCTGCTGTGGAAGAAGGCGGTACTTTTGAACTTTCATTGATCGCAATCGCAAACTCACTTCGTACTTCCAAAATTCTTTTGAGCCTGTAGCATGAGCTGTTCCATCGAGGCAGCACCTTTTCAGTTCTCTTTTGTTTGCTCTTTTCTAAGCATTGAGCAGTTTGTCATTGGCTAGTGTAGAGTTGTGAAAGAAAGTCACAGTAGCCTTCGTTTTCAATAAAAATTCGAAAACTGCTTCTAAGAGGGTTGCCCAGAAAGTAATGCATAGCATTTTTTTTTCTTCAATAATTCTTCATTGAATCTAATGAGAATTACACACACGAAAGAATGGTGTTTTATCCACACACCCTATTTTCCTACGTAATCTCCATCGCGTTCTATGGCCTTCTTCCAGCGCGAAACAACTGCGTATATGCCCTGTCGGTACCAATCCTTGTCCTGGTGGCGGAGACAGTGTTTCACTGTGTGAATCACCTCCTCATCGTCCTCAAAATGTCTTCCACGAATGACATCCCTTAATGGCACAAACAAGTTGAAGTGCGATGGTGCTACTACGTCAGGTGTGTCAGGTGTGACAGCCGTGGGGACGGTCTCCGCGACCGCTGCAAATGTTGGAGCTCCGTCGAACCGCCTTCTGATGTCCTCACCCTCCGTACCCAGCGACTAACTGTACTTCTGTCCAGAGCAGATGCTCCATAGACTTTGCACAAGCCTTTGTGAATATTCCCCAGAGTTTCTTTCTCTGCAACGAGAAATTTAATGACGGCACGTTGCTTGTAACGTACGTCACCTACAGAAGCCAGTTTGAAACTGTGCTGCCGCTACGCTATCTGTCGGAAGTGACGGGAACTTGGCGTGCTCACTCAGAAGACTTCAAATATTACCTGCGTAACGTTTCACATTCGTAGCACTGTTTTCGGCTGAGAAAAAAAGAATGTGGTGCATTACTTTCCGGGCAGCCCTCTTACTTCTACACAATCTTGTACTGAAGGAGAGGCACGCAGCAGTCCGTCACAATAACGTTAGTTTTTATTACGCTTGAAAAACTACACTCCTGGAAATTGAAATAAGAACACCGTGAATTCATTGTCCCAGGAAGGGGAAACTTTATTGACACATTCCTGGGGTCAGATACATCACATGATCACACTGACAGAACCACAGGCACATAGACACAGGCAACAGAGCATGCACAATGTCGGCACTAGTACAGTGTATATCCACCTTCCGCAGCAATGCAGGCTGCTATTCTCCCATGGAGACGATCGTAGAGATGCTGGATGTAGTCCTGTGGAACGGCTTGCCATGCCATTTCCACCTGGCGCCTCAGTTGGACCAGCGTTCGTGCTGGACGTGCAGACCGCGTGAGACGACGCTTCATCCAGTCCCAAACATGCTCAATGGGGGACAGATCCGGAGATCTTGCTGGCCAGGGTAGTTGACGTACACCTTCTAGAGCACGTTGGGTGGCACGGGATACATGCGGACGTGCATTGTCCTGTTGGAACAGCAAGTTCCCTTGCCGGTCTAGGAATGGTAGAACGATGGGTTCGATGACGGTTTGGATGTACCGTGCACTATTCAGTGTCCCCTCGACGATCACCAGTGGTGTACGGCCAGTGTAGGAGATCGCTCCCCACACCATGATGCCGGGTGTTGGCCCTGTGTGCCTCGGTCGTATGCAGTCCTGATTGTGGCGCTCACCTGCACGGCGCCAAACACGCATACGACCATCATTGGCACCAAGGCAGAAGCGACTCTCATCGCTGAAGACGACATGTCTCCATTCGTCCCTCCATTCACGTCTGTCGCGACACCACTGGAGGCGGGCTGCACGATGTTGAGGCGTGAGTGGAAGACGGCCTAACGGTGTGCGGGACCGTAGCCCAGCTTCATGGAGACGGTTGCGAATGGTCCTCGCCGATACCCCAGGAGCAACAGTGTCCCTAATTTGCTGGGAAGTGGCGGTGCGGTCCCCTACGGCACTGCGTAGGATCCTACGGTCTTGGCGTGCATCCGTGCGTCGCTGCGGTCCGGTCCCAGGTCGACGGGCACGTGCACCTTCCGCCGACCACTGGCGACAACATCGATGTACTGTGGAGACCTCACGCCCCACGTGTTGAGCAATTCGGCGGTACGTCCACCCGGCCTCCCGCATGCCCACTATACGCCCTCGCTCAAAGTCCGTCAACTGCACATACGGTTCACGTCCACGCTGTCGCGGCATGCTACCAGTGTTAAAGACTGCGATGGAGCTCCGTATGCCACGGCAAACTGGCTGACACTGACGGCGGCGGTGTACAAATGCTGCGCAGCTAGCGCCATTCGAAGGCCAACACCGCGGTTCCTGGTGTGTCCGCTGTGCCGTGCGTGTGATCATTGCTTGTACAGCCCTCTCGCAGTGTCCGGAGCAAGTATGGTGGGTCTGACACACCGGTGTCAATGTGTTCTTTTTTCCATTTCCAGGAGTGTAGTTTTTGGATATAAACAGCTATGTTACGTGCATTTCAGTGTATTTTCCAAACGACTCGCTGCAATTCACGTCACCATCGCCACTGATGGTGACGTGAACTGCCGCTTCAGATAAGCCGTAGCAGTGTTTCCGCATCAAGGAGCAATTCAGTTTAGATTTGCGACATCCACACACTGCTGGGAATCCTGCTTCGCATGTGCAGGAAACCATCTTCAGAAGTATGTTAGGTACCGAATCTTTCGTCTTCATCAGGGGAAACAAACCTCAGCAACACAGAACAGTTTTCTTCGCCAGCAAAGATTGCACTTGATGGTAGGATCTTAATGAGTGCCACCTTGCTGCGTCCGATGTTGGCAGTAGCCTTCCATGTTTGAAAGATTTTCTCGGGGCAGACTTTAGAAAAAGCTCGTGCCTGAGCTCGTCCAAAGTCACGCAGTTGGAATTCCCATAAAGTGCTAACATCAGCTGTTCTCCTGCCTGTGGTATTAAGTTTTCAAAGACTGAGTGTTTAACAAATTCAGCGGCTTGCACTTTCAGGTGTGGCTGTTGCTCCATAAGTTTATTTAGTGAGAAAATTAACTACAGATATACCAATGGAATAATGTAATTTTTATAAACCGCTGACAGCTGATGGGAGAGGGAATTTTGCGGGCTTCCAGCAACTAAACTAGATGTTTTTTTATAATGATAATGAGTTTTTTATAAGTTCCTGAATAAGTTGTTGGCTTCCTTAGTTGCTTATTCAATAGTAGACTGTAATCAGAAACCTGTTGCAATTGCTTTAGCGTTTTAGTGAGATGAGGCTGTGTAAACTTTTCTGTCTTTTAGCAAAAGAAGCAAAACTTTACACTACGACAACAGAAAAGTGGGCGTTATCCAGATCTGTCAACCGATGACACTAAAAATTCCGACGAAACTAAATATCCACTTCTCTTACAGCTTTGCGGGAATCGTGTAAGCCACGCTTCTCTTGTTGTTGTCAGTCTGCATTTTATATCTTCTTGACTTCAGCCTTTGTCTATTAATTTGCCGCCCAAATAGGTATACTCACCTGTTGCTTCCAGTATCTAATTTATTAATCTAACTCCTTCAAAATCATATGACTGAATTCGGCAAAATTTGTTTACTCTTGTTTGACTTTTATTGGTCGTCATCACATTACTCATTTTCAAGACTTTCATTTCGTTCAATCGGTCAAGTACTTGCCGACTCTGTCAGAATTACAATATGATCGGCAAACCTTTAAGTTTTTGTTTTTGCTCTCTGAATTTTAATTCCCTTCCAAATTTCTATCTGCATTCCCTTCTTGCTGACTCTTTGTACACATTAAATAAATTGGGAGAAGGATTATAAGCAAGTTCCTGTACCTTCTCAACTACTGCATGAACTTCGACACTTAACGAATTCTGTGGGTTCTGTACAAGTTTGTAAATAACCTTTCGCTCCCTGTATTTTATCCCTTGTAGCTTCAGAATTTCAAGGAATACATTACAGTCAAGTCTGTCAAAAGCTTTTTTCTCAGTCTTCAAATTCCACAAATATGGATCTGCTTTCTTTTATATGTCTCCGGAAACCAAATTGATGTTCTCTCATGTCGGCATTTATCAGTCCATCCATTGTTCTGTAGCTAATCTGTGTTGACACTGGACAACCATTACTTATAAATTATGTCTTATATGAGGCTGAACACACTCATAAGCAGATATCTTGAATAACAACCGGATTCATGGCAGGCTTAAGGAATAGTGGATCCATGCTTTCTTCTTACCTGACTAATCGATAATTGCGTCATTTATTCCTAGAAAAGGAATGTTCGATCCCGTCCATTTCGCAAGTTTAATGTCATTATTTAAGATATATCACTTGATGATATGCCTTCTACGCTACGAAATCGGTCATTAAATAAATTATTTCCAAGAGCAACCATGCAATTATTGCTCAGGCGTTGGCTTGTTAAACTGTTGACGCACACATGTCAGCGCCTCCCTCATGAGCATTCTGTAACATTTTTTAACACTTAATAAAAGCTACTGAGAAATACACCAAGTGAAAATAACGAAATTCGTTCTGAATTGATTTACAACCCTCCAAGGACGATAATTTTGTCCAGCACACAACGACGCCGACAGTGAACAGTTTTATAAAGCTACTGATTCTATCTGATAGTTTATATATGTATACTGAGAGCTTTAGAGGTCATATTACACTTCGTGTAGCACACCATATGTCACTTTCATTGCATCATTGCAGTTGATTAGTCGCTGTTCAGTACAACGTTGTCTTTCTTATTACACACGCTTTCTGAACTCGGTATTTGCCGACAGATTCGTACTTCGTAAACTCAGAAAGTATGCGCAACATTTTCATTTACAGTGTGTGGAGAAACTCTTTTGATGTTCCCTTAGAAATGGCTTGAACTTTGAGGTATAAAGTGTCTTTGGCCGACAGTAGATTTATTTTGTAAATCACAGGTTTTTCGCCTGGTTTCTTGCTAACTCCATCTACATAAACATGAATAATCTGTAACTGACAATTACGATATTGGAGTACCTGTGTTACTCTGATTAGGATGCATAGTTCCTTTGGACATGCATGCATGTCCAAAGGACCAGGCACTGCGGCAGCCGCAGCCGTTACGAAACTCATCAAATGAATTCGCAATTGCAATTGCGAATAAGGACTATCATCAATTGTAGAATGGAATGACGACAGTGACAATTTGTGCCCGACGGATGGTTTTTTGGGGGTGGGGGTGAGTTGTGCTCGGATAGGCAAATGGTAAGGCGACCACTCGCGATAAACGGGGGATCCGTGTTCTAGTCCCCGTCCAGCAAAAATTTTCACTGTCGTCATTCCATTCTACAGTTGATGGTAATCCTTATTCGCAATTGTGAATTCAATTGATGACAGTTAATTGCTTTGCAGGGGGTTCGTCAAATCAGTTGCAAACTTTTTCTCTAAAGGTTCTATTTTCGAACAGTACGTGGGAAAAGCGAACATCTAAACCTTCCCATGCGAAGTCTCATTCCCCTTATTTTATTTCGATGATTATTTCTTCCCATTTAGGTAAGAGTGAAATAAATAAAGTTGGTGATTAAAATTTCGTGAAAATATGTCGTCGCAACGAAAAACCTTTTTCTATTGATTGCCATCTTTGTGACATTCTCTCTTCTATTTTGTGGTAATGCAAAACGAGCTGCCTTTCTCTGAAATTTTTCGAAGTCCAACCCCTGTTCTACCTGGTAACAATATCAACAGATTCCTTTTTGTTATAATGTGAGGGACATCACACTTTTTATTATTTGGAATCAACTGCAACTTTTCACACCATCCAGATACCTTGTCTAAATCATTTCACAATTGGTTTTGGTCTTCTGATGGCTTTACTAGACGGTAAACCACAGCGTTACCCGGAAACTGTCAAAGACGGCTGCTCAGATTTTCTCCTAAATTGGTTACACAGATTATGAACAGTAGAGGGCGTTTAACACTTCCTTGCAGAACTCAAGATATCACTTCTGTGGCATTCGATGACTTCCCGTCAGTTAATACGAACTGTGAACTTTATGATGGGAAATCGAGAATCCTGCATCTTTTCCTACATCTTCAATCCTCTATTCTGCACGATCTTGTCTGTGTTCATCTCTACTATTTTTTCCTCCATTCCTTCCTGCGTCAGGTTATCTGTATGTCGTAGCTGATGTCCTAAGAATCCGTCCCTTCTTCTGACAAGGGTCGTCCTTAGATTTCTTTCCTCATCTATTAGTGCTTAATCTGTCCAGTTGATTATTAACATTCTAAGATAGCACCACATTTCAAAGTCTTTCAGGTTCTTATTCCCGGCATTTCCGACGGTCTATGCTTCACTGCTGTAGAATACTCTGCTTCAGATGTAACCTTTCAGGAACTTGTACCTGACTTTTATATGATTATCTGACGCCAGTCGATATCTTCTGCTGAAGAAAGCTCTCTTTCTGTGCCAATCTACCTTTGATATCGTCCATCCTGTGTATTCTTTGTTCCTCGGTAGAACAATTTTTGTCCTTTTTCCACTAATGTGTCACTCCCAGGTTTTTATGTTGTGTATGTCTTCATTCTATTTTCCGCTCCTCTTCGTAACCCTCATCTTTGTTTTGTTTATTCTTTAGCCCTATTCTGTGCTGATAATCATGTCTACTCCTTTCAACTATTTTTCAAGCTTTCCTTACATTCATCGAGAAAGATTGTATCATCGGCGAACCTGTTTGCCTAGCACTTTCACCGTTCTTCCAAAAATTTCCTTTCGGTACCTTCATTTCTTCTTCCACGTGTTAGTTGGAGAACTGCAGTGGATGATGGTTTCACTATCACACAAATATCCCGTAACGTGCCAGCATATCTGTCATGCCGTATCAAACCGGTTCGGCATCCGGTAGAACCTCTATGTTCGTCGCCACGGCAACAATTAGTGGTAACTCATTTTACTGAAAATCTAAATTTTTTAACTGGTGCCCTGAATGTACTCATTCGCCCTAAGCATCCAAATAAATAAATAAATTAGATTACAATTTCGTCGAGGTTAATAAAAAAAAGGTTCAAATGGCTCTGAGCTTATGACCCTTAACATCTGTGCTCATCAGTCCCCTAGAACTTAGAACTACTTAAACCTAACTAACCTAAGGACATCACACACATCCACGCCCGAGGCAGGATTCGAACCTGCGACCGGAGGTTAATCCAGCTCCACCCAAGCTTGAGAAAGTATTTCTACTTCCAAATCGTTATAAAACAGCATCAGTAACTCCACGGAAATTAATCCGAACTACAAAAACAACATCACTTTAATTGGATTTATTAAATAGAGATGGACCACGAAGTCAGGTTCAGAAATGCTGCGGCAAAAATCAGGCGAAATATTCGTCTCGGATGTTTAAGAGAAACCTAGAAATGTCTAACGGAAGGTCTATGTAGCGAGATTTTAATGCATGAGGGGCTTCTTTCGTATCTCTTTGTCGTTGTTACACCACCTGCTAGACAGAAGATGCGACTTACTGTTTCTAACTAGTTTTTCATGTGCAAATGACTGAATTAATTCCTAACATACGGACCAATACAATTTCATTATTACGTCTTCCGTGAGTGACAATCACTGAAAACGTAAATTCACCCATCACACTATCTTGAAAAAGTTCATTTCATATCCGTTTTTATTTAAGTTTTATTTTCAAGGGATGTGTCTCCGCTGTGCAAACACGGACCATCACATTCGCTCGAGTAAGCGAAGAAGCAACAAACCAATAAAGTTTTTGTACGCAGCGGACGTCCTGCTTTATAGCGCAGTAAACAAGTGCCTGGAATTGGCGCAACTGGCCGTAAAAACTTAACTACACATTTAGAAAACGACGAATAAACAATTACTTTCTGCAAACCTCAAAGTGTTGGCTCTGGTATAGCACATACCACCCACAGAGAAATGTTCACACATTTTCGGTTCAAATGGCTCTGAGCACCATGGGACTCAACGGCTGTGGTCATAAGTCCCCTAGAACTTAGAACTACTTAAACCTAACTAACCTAAGGACAGCACACAACACCCAGCCATCACGAGGCAGAGAAAGTCCCTGACCCCGCCGGGAATCGAACCCGGGAACCCGGGCGTGGGAAGCGAGAACGCTACCGCACGACCACGAGATGCGGGCCACATTTTCGGAATAAACCACAGTTCCCTAGAAGTTACTGTAGTTGAGTCGGGCACTCACTGTTGGAGAGGACGACAAAAGAAATATAGGTACTACGTAGTCAGTCCGCATATGATTTTGCAACAGAATCTTGCACATTATGCTACGGGCCATATGTTCTAAAACTACAACCATGGTAGAAATGTCGCATACTGCGTCTGCGGATACAGGAGAGATTATACAGGCTAGACATATAAATCTACAGAACATTAGAATTGAATGCGTGACCATTTGCATGGCGTGAACTTAACTATACAACAGAGGGCAGTGTGAATTTGCACTTTGACTGGGATTCATAGATTTTGAGATAGCTTTTCATTTACAAGGGGAGGCCACGATGTTGGGATCAAGGATTTGGTTGGCTCTGAGCACTATGGGACTTAACTTCTGAGGTCATCAGTCCCCTAGAACTTAGAACTACTTAAACCTAACTAACCTAAGGACATCACAAAACACCTAGTTATCACGAGGCAGAGAAAATCCCTGACCCCGCCGGGAATCTAACCCGGGAGATCACGGATTTACTTCAGACTTTGTACACCGTTAGTAGGCCATTAAAACAACATAGTGTGCAAGTAATAAGATGCAATACTCTGGAAATTCCGAGGCAACCGCAAGAGAAGTTTTACGCGTCTGTTACGTACCTGATGTATCTGCGCGAAAACGCTTTACGTAGGAAGTCATTGTAGTTAGCTTAGCGTGTTCGGTCGGAGGATTAGCTGCCCTCTGTAATAAAAAAACTCAGTGAACGGATCAATGATGAACTTGGGTGTCATGTGATGTCAGCAACTAACAATAACGAACAAAATGAGATTAAAAAAAAAAAACGTGGTTAGCATTCGCGCCCTGTAAACGTGCCAAGGGCTAGACGTGGCTTCGAAACAAGGTAGCACTTTTTTATGTATATTTTTTTCTCCAAACATTTCGATAGTAGGATGATAATCGCCACTGCACCTGCAGAAATTGTCGGTGACTGCTCTATTTCAATAAGGTTCGCTTCTTGAAGAATAATTTCACAGTACATGAATTCATCTTTAAAGAGATGTTTTGTAACTGCATTATGCATTGATTCGTCATGACATTCATTATCTGCTTACATTTTTGTAGTGCAAGTGTAAATTCTGAGATATTGAAAAAATTTCCACCTATACTATTCGTTCTTGCTACACGTCTCACCGCTACTCAGGTTAACTGCCAAACGGGACCTGTCTTTGTATCTCAATTTCGAAGGATTGAGGTCAAAATTAGTTCCAGGTACCTTGCCAGATTGCACGTATAAGGGATTTCGCAAATCACGACAGGCATACATTTTCAGGAAAACTATTCGTTTTTTCGTTTACTTGTCGATAGTTATATATATGTCTGTTCTAATAATTAAATTTAATTAAAAATAGTAAGCAATGAAATAACATGAAATTCTCTAAGACTTCCTGCAAATACACGTGTTTTTTAATATATTATCTCTCAAATATCGTACGAATTAAAAAACATGACAAATGATGAATAAGCTAGGGGCTAAAAATTAAGGTTAGCGGAACTCGAACCATCACGTCATACACGTTGGTCTCAAACGCTAACCACTTCACCACCATGAACTCTAACGTAAAATATCTGCCCACAGGTACATGAGGTACATAATAGCTGCCTGAAACTTCTTTTGCGATTTTCTCGGAATTGCGAGAATAGTGCACCTCCCTACTTGCGCATTTTGTTGTTTTAATGGCCTCCTAAAGGTGTACAAAGTTTGAAGTAAATCTTTGGTCCCATCGTCGTGTACTCCCCTTGTTAGATTCAAAGAAGTCTACTGACAACCACTGTGAAACAAGTCATTGGTCAACCAATGTAAGTACAGAAACGAATATATGCGGTAATGCTACAGTTTGCAGTAGATTTCGTCAGGATAGCTAGAAATTCAGAACTGAAAAATAAGTCAGGCAGAGAGGTTTAGTTGTTTGATTCGGCCCGCCGCCACGAATTCCTCTCCTGCGCCAACATCTCCATCTCAGCGTGGCAAATTATAACCCTCGTCATCAATATTATTTGCTGGATGTGTTCCAATGTCCGTCTTCTTCTACAGTTTTTACCCTCTAAAGTTTCCTCAAGTACCATGGAAGTTATTCCCTGCTGTCTTAACAGACGCTCTGTCATCCTGTCACTTCTCCTCGTCAGTGTTCTCCATATATTCTCCCCCCCCCCCCCCCTTTCCATATTCTGCGGAGAGTTTCCTCATTTCATACCTTACCAGTTGAAATTTTTCAAAATTATTCTGTAGTGCCACAACTCAAATTCTTCAATTCTCTTCTGTTCCGGTTATCCCACAGTCCATGTGTCATTAACGTACAATGCTCCGCCCCAAACATACATTCTCAGAAATTTCTTCCTCAAATTAAGGCCTGTGTTTAATAGCAGTAGGCTTTTATTGGCCAGGAATTTTCTTTTTGCCAGTGCTAGTCTGTTTTTTACGTCCTATTTGCTCCGTCCATCATGAGTTATTTCGCTGCCTACGTAGCAGAATCCCTTAACATTTTTTACTTCGTGATCCTCAATGTTGAGTTTCTCGCTGTCTCTCTTCTGCTAAATCTCATTACTTTTGTCTTTCTCTGATTTATTCTCAATCCATATTCTGTACCCATTGGACTGTTCATTCCACTCAACATATCCCGTAATTCTTCTTCACTTTCACTCAGAATTGCAATATCATCAGCAAATCTTGTTACTGATATCCTTTCACCATCAGTTTTAATGCCACTCTTGAACCTTACTTTTACTTCTGTCATTGCGTTTTCGACGTACAGATTGAACAAGAGGGGTGAAAGTCTACATCCCTGCCTCACACCATTTATAATCCGAGCACTTCTTCTTCATCCTCCATTTTTATTGATCCGTTTTGGCTCTTGTATATATTATATATTACCCGTCTTTCCCCATAGCTTACCGCTATTCTTCTCAGAATATCGAACATCTTGCACAATTTTATATTGTCGAACGCTTTTTCTAGGTCGACAAATCCTATGAATGTGTCTTTATTTCTCTTTAGTCTTCCTGTCATTCAACCGCAACGTCAGAATCGCCTCTCTGGTGCCTTTACATTTCCTAAAACCAAACTGATCGTCATCTAACACATCCTCAATTTTCTTCTCCATTCTTCTGCATGAGCTGTTAAGCTGGTTGTGCGATAATTTTAGGTTAGTTTAACTGGGAAAACGAAGGAGAAATACATGTGAATGGTTTACTTCTGAACCATCTTTTCAGTTGCAGATGTATGAATACCTCCATTTCCACTTAAGGGACTGAAAATGAGCTGCTACGAGGATGATGAACTTCATACATACAAGGGTTGGAACTTTAATAGTGGCAACTATTTATTTACAGCTCGTACAAAATATATATGTGTTTCAAAGTTTTACTGACCTTCAAAGTGGTCACCAGCATTGTGTATAACCCGTTGCCAGCGATGTGGAAGTCGTAGGATACTCTTAGCAGTGTCAGTTGTGTTGACAGTTCGAGCGGCGCGCGTCTATTGCCCAACGAATTTGTAGCAGTTTTGAAGTAAATGCCGTGAAGTGTTTCCCTCAGTTTTGACATAGAGTTGAACTCACGAGGGCTTAAGTCAGGGGATTGCAGTAGGTGCTATAGCAATTAGCAGCCCCATCAGTAACAGTTTGCACTGTACGTGCTTGAGCATTGTCCTGCGAAATGACGGTCAGGTCCTGCAGAAAGTGTCATCACATCTGTCTCTAAGCTGGTCGTAAGTTGTTTTCCAAAAATGAACAGCATAGAGACAGAAGTGATGACATTTTCTGCAGGACTTGACCATAATTTTGCAGGGCAGTGCTCAAGCACATACAGGGCAAGCTATTACTGATTTGCTTAAGCCCTCGTGAGTTCAACTCGATTTCTGAACTGAAGGAAACACTTCACAGCTCTCCCTTCGGAACTGCTTCAAATTCGTCGGACAATAGACCGCGCCGCTCGAACTGTCAACACAACTGGCACTGATAATAAATGGTTCAAATGGCTCTGAGCACTATGGAACTTGGCATCTGAGGTCATCAATCCCCTAGAACTTAGAACTCCTTAAACCTAACTAACCTAAGGACTTCACACACATCCATTCCCAGGGCAGGATGTAGCGGTCGCGCGATTCCTGATTGAAGCGTCTAGAACCGCTTGGCCACTGCGGCCGGCTACTGCTAAGAGTATGCTTCGGCTTCCACATCACTGGCAACGGGATATATACAATCCTGTGGACTACTTTGAACGTCAGTACGACTTTGAAACACGTATCTGTTTTGTACGAGCTGTAAATAAATAGTTGCCACTATTAAAGTTCCAACCCTAGTAGATATATTTTTCTTATCTTCAGACAATGAAACATTCGTCTTTCCGGGAGATGAGATGTAGAAGAATGTTAGTGCTCCCTCATCTTTTCTTGCGTTTAACCCTGACGTAGGATAGCGTCATTCTACTCTTTTATCTGCCCTCCTTTTCATTACCACATACGTAGCATATCCCACATCTCTCGTAGTCTGCTGCCTTGGTCGTTCCTGACTATCTCATTCCTTAATGCCTCTTCCATATGTTGCTCCAATGAAGTATTGTGTCTTGAACTGTGCCCTACGAATTTGTCCTCTTCAGTTTGGATGCGTCTCCACAAAGATATGGTTTCCTATACTCTTCTCAATGCGTCTTCATTAATACCTCTGTCTTTCCAGCTGGTATTCATCATCCTTCTGTAGCATCAAATATCTCTCTTTTTTCCTGCTGTCCAAGCTGACACCATTATAGGGCCACGCTCCAAATAAATGCTTTCATAATACATTTCCTTATTTCCAGACTGATGTTCTTGCTGGTGAGTAAGTTTTTTCTCAAATTAAATACAGTTTTCGCCTGCTTTATTCTTCTCACAGTATTTTTCAGCTTCTGCCATCCCTTCTGATTCTGATTCTAAAATATATAAAGTCCTCTGTCACTTCTAACTCGTCTCTTCCAAATGGCATGCACACAGGTTGATATTGTCCTTCAGTTCTGAACACTTTAGTGTTTCTCTTGTTTCTTCTCATACGATACTGATTACAGAAAATCCTTTACATTGTTCTGAGGACCCTTTCTGTATCTTCAACTGTTTCTGTGACCACATGTCTGTCTTCCGTCCATTAATTTTGATTCCCGACTTAGTTGTTTTGCGAACTTGATCTATAGTTTCCTGATTGTAAGCACTGGACATAAGAAGAGAGAGAACACGCCCTTGTCTCACGGATTTCTAACTTTTGCTTCTGATTCGTAATGACAATTCATAATTACAGCCACTTCCTTTTTTGTGGAAGCTGAGTGCTACCGGAATGAAACTATGCTGTATACAGAGTGTTCGGAAATTCCAGTCACAAACTCTACAAAAGATGTCGTCCTTGTTGCTTAACAGACAGACATATTCCGTGTCATTAATGTCTTCCTCAGCAGGAGTGGACTGGAGATGGGCTCCTATTCAAAGTACAGAGTTTATCAAAAAGAATCATCCGATTTGGCACATCTCTACTTAATTTATTTGTTTGTATATCTCCGTTATCAGAGAATCTTTTTAGAGTTATAATTCTCAAGATTTATAATTATGAAGTATTTAAGTAAACGAAAAATAATACCACCAAAATAAATATTCAAAAAATAAAAGTTAAAAGATAAATCTTAAAATTAGAATCATATCTATATTTCTGAAACTAATTAATATATAAAATGAATTTTGTTTTTTGGTGAACGGGAAACTAAAAAGGTTTTTTTCATACCTTTTCATAGGTGTCCAATATGCCCCTCTCGAGATGCGGTATTCTAATTGTCCCCACACTGCAGCGAGCATGTCTTGAGTTACAGCTTCCACAGCTGCTGTTATGCGATGTCTCAATTCATTCATTGTTGCTGACAACGGACGCACATAAGCAGAGTCTTTTATAAACTCCCACAGGAAATAATCACATAGTCAGGTCCGGTGACATTGAAGGCCAGTAATGTAAGGTTGAATCATCTGGTCCAGTGTGATTTGAGAATTCCCCCACTCCCATCCTATTGGTAAATGAAGTCTTTCAAATCAGTCTCCAACTGTGAGAAAAGAAAGTTCTCAAGCATATCGAGGTATGTGTTTCCCGTAACAGTAATCTCGGCAAACAAAAATGGACCATACACCTTTTCACATGAGACTGCACAAAACGCATTAAATTTTGGAGAGTTCCTCTCATGTTACACAACTTCATGTGGTTGTTTCGTACTCAGCATTCTCACATTATGACGGTTCTCCTTTCCATTTAAATGGAATGTTGTCTCGTCACTAAACACTAAGCGGTAAGAAAACTGTCATCCTCCATCTTGCCAAGAATGAAATTACAGAAGTCCACACGTTGTTGTTTGGCGCCTTCACGAGGAGCTAGCAGTAACTGATTTTTGTATGGTTTCGTGTGTAAACATCACGCAACACACGCCAGACGGACATCGGGGCACATGCTATAAAGCTACATGGCGAACGGATTTCTGCGTATCCTTGTGAAACTATGGCAGAGGCATTTGACGTCTGTGTCAGACACTCGGATACGACTCGGCGATTTGCTTTTACACAAACAACCTGTTTCTCGGAATTGTTCATGCCATCGTCTAATGTTCTGTGCTGTAGGAGGATCCACACCATAACTAATACGAAAGTCACGCTGAACAGTTATTACTGAACCGCACTGCGCAAAATGTAGAACACGAAACTCTTTCTGCTGCCCCGACACCATTTTTACTAGAAATGAAGTGGGCGAACACTGCTGCTACCTAATGGGAACCATGTAAAACTTGACAGTTTTCTCTTTCCAACAGTACGTTGTTCACGCACATATCTCAAATAACATAATAGTTATGATTTTGTTAAAGCGGATGATTCTTGTTGAGACACCCTGTATTGTGCACTCAGTCCCATCAACTAGTCCCAGAAGCTTGTAACTGGAATTTCCGAACATCCCGAGTATTTCAGGTGGCTGCCGATAGCACTGAAACATCAAGAAGAACGGTTTAATACATCAAGCTAAAATTTCCCACCCGAAGAACACTGTGGAACAGTCGACCTGAAGGTCGGTGCGTGAGTGTGCGTACATTACTGCAATCAACGCACACGGCCGTGTGTAACAGCTCGTGTTTGCCTCGAGTAAACCTGTGTCCAGATGTGTGTGTGCGTGTGTGCGTGCGTAATTCATGCGCACTCAGGTCGGCAGCGAACCGTGAGTGATTACCCGACGCTGTCCTCCATCTCCGTCGGCGCGATCCCACAGTGTACGTAGCCGAAGACAAATTGCAACTAACCGTCCCCGCTACTACGCGAAATTAATGCTGCACTGAAGGTGGAACGGAAAAGCCGTTAACTACACAGCTGCACACTTCCAGAGCAGCTAATTGCCATCTGTGAGATGTTGTTCAACTTCTGTCGGAAAACCTGTGGAAATTTAAAAAAATTAAAACTCTGGGGGTTGATAAATGAGTAAGGAGAACTATTACCATTGATAAGATTCTCAGACGTCGTATTCTCCCAGACCACATGTAAGAAACCCTGAGAGAAACTGTTGAAAAGGATTAACGACACACTCAGTAGAAAATACTTCTCAAAAATAAGCTAAGAAAGAATGAAATTGATGAAAAGTAACAAAAAAGAGAGAAACGACTTGCTTAACATCAAACTGGAAACAACAGAGTTGTGGAATTACCTGTAGCTTAGGATTCTGGTGGTGTGATTTTAGGTTCAAAAAATGGCTCTGAGCACTATGGGACTTAACTTCTGAGGTTATCAGTCCCCTAGAACTTAGAACTACTTAAACCTAACTAACCTAAGGACATCACACACATCCATGCCCGAGGCAGGATTCGAACCTGCGACCGTAGCGGTCGCGCGGTTCCAGACTGTAGCGCCTAGAACCGCTCGGCCACCCTGGGCGACTGTGAGTTTAGGACTTGGGGCTTATTTCAATAGTAAACATCTATTAAACACCAATAAATTCTTCAACAGTTTAAAAAAATAGAAAATTAGCAAGTCTGAACTCCAGTATCTTGCCCAGGTGCAATCTTCGAGACGTTGATAAACAAAAAACAGTAAATAAATTAGAATTTATTCCAGTACAATAGTAAGCCAATCTGATAGTAAATACTGCCCTAGTGACAGCAGACTTAAGGGCAATAACTAAACAATGTGCAGCTTTAGGTCCTTTGCCTCTTTGCTTTTTTTATGATTTATTTTGCATTTATTATTTATCAATCTTTTAACTGGTTTGATGCGACCCTCCACGAATTTCTCTCCTGCGCCAACCTTTTCATCACAGAGTAGCATCTGCAATCTACGTCCTCAATTTGCTGGATCTATTCCATTCTCCGTCTTCCTCTACAGTTTTTATCCTCTACAGCTTCCTAATGTCGTAACAGATTTTTTATCATCCTATCCCTTCTTCTTGTCAGTATTTTCCATATATTCATTTCCTCCCCAACTCTGCAGAGAACCTTCTCGATCCGTATTTTATCAACCCACCTAATTTTCAACATTGGTCTACATAGGCCAATCTCAAATACTTCGATTCTCTTCAGATTTTTCCACAGTCCATATTTCTCTACCACAAAATACTGTGCTCCAAACATACCTTCTCAGTAATTTCTTCCTCAAATTAACGCCCATGTTTGATACCAGTAGACTTCTCTTTGTCAGGAAAGCCCTCTCTGCCGGAGCTAGTACGCTTTTTACGTCCTCCTGGTTCCGTCCATCAGGGGTTACTTTTGTTGGCCTAGGTAGCAGAATCCCTAACCTTCATCTACTTCGTGACGACCAGTCAAGCTTCTCAATATTCTAATTTCTGCTACTTCTCATAACTTTCCCCTTTCTTCGGTTTACTCTCAATCCATAATCAGTACTGATTAGACTGTTCAGTCCATGCAAGAGCTCTTGTAATTTTTCTTCAGTTTTACTGAGGATAGTAATCTCAACAGCCAATCTTATCATTTATATCCTTTCACCTCGAATTTTAATCTCATTATTGAACCTTCATTAACGTCATTCCCTTTTCGATGTATAATCTGAGTAGTAGGAGCGAAACACTGTATCACTGTCTCACATCCTTCTTAATCCAAGCAATTTGTTCTCCGTTCTTGCACCTATTGTTTCTTACCGGACTTACCCAATACCGAACCCCTGTTTCTCTCAGCATTTCGAATACCTTGCACCACTGGTCCATAAAACATGGAAAGCATAAAATAAGAACCAGCACTCAGAAAAAAATAATACCAACCACAAAATCACAGTCGAGGCTCTCAGACCTTACAATAGGCCGTACCAACGCCATTTGTACTAAGAACGCCCTCCACCAATTAGTCACTACTGCTAATACTACTGCCGGCCGGGGTAGCCGAGCGGTTCCAGGCGCTACAGTCTGGAACCGAGCGGCCGCTATGGTCGCAAGTTCGAATCCTGTCTCGGGCATGGATGTGTGTTATGTCCTTAGGTTAGTTAGGTTTAAGTAGTTCTAAATTCTCGGGGACTGATGACCTCAGAAGTTAAGTCCCATAGTGCTGAGAACCATTTGAACCATTTTTTTTTTTTTTGCTAATACTACTACCACAGAAATAGGATTCTACCTATGTTAAATCACAGCAATTACATAAATCTCTGTACAAATAAGTATTCACATACTCTTAATAATGCTCGCAGAGTAATTATCACAAAAGCATTCAAAGCGCTCTCCTCTTGAGAGACATTAATGTATACTCACTTTATGCAATAAAAATGGAAATGGAAATGATTGTATGGCGTCAGTGGCCGGGAGTTCCCAGATGGGAAGTTCGGCCACCAAGTGCAGGTCCTATTGAGTGCGACGTCACAGTGGGCGACCTGCATGTCGATAATGGGGATGAAATGATGAGAAATGCACAACACCCAGTCCCTGAGGGGAGAAAATCTCCCTCCCAGCTCGGAATCGAACCCGGGCCCCCATGCGTATGAAAGAAAAAATAAATCAAATCAGACACGCAACACTGCGTTCACGGCCGTGCCGTGCGAAATTCTACTGCCAATAACTTTAAACTGAAATAATAGTGTTTGCTCTGTTCACTGTACGCTGAACTCAGCTAGCACAACTCAAAGAGTCGACCAGCTGACCACACACCTACCAGCCTCTAAAACACACATATAGTGATCCTTTTCTCTTGCAATAAACGAAGCCCTTGTCTGCATACCTTCTAGAAAAGCCATTCTCTCGGCACTAGGCCGGTTGTGTCCACACAGCTTAGTCACATCCCGTGCCGAACGTTAGTGATTTCAGTGTCCCGGTATCACACCCCAACAGCTCGCAACTGACTTCCTTCAATTCATTCTGCACTTAATGATACGCTTCCTGCCATCCTTGAAGCTCCAACTGCAGTCCCCTGAGACGCTTTCGAGCTTCCACACCCCTTCAAATGAGTCTACACCACAACCTACAACAAGCACGGTGCCACCACTAGATTCCCCAGCCGGTAGCCCCTTGGCATCCGGCAGAGGCTCTCGTAGATGTCGCCGTATCTCCCATTCCCCTGTCTAACACACCTCCAAGCGCAACCCGCTTCCACCAATCTCGGCCACAGACCCCAGTTCGACCACGCGCTGCGTTGACGTTGGCGACACGCCAAAAACTTTTCGACCGTTCCCCGTGGCCACAGCACTGGAGCACTGGCTTCGGGGAGACGCTCCTGGTTGCAGGCAGAGCAGCTGACTGACTTCCTCCCTTTCCCATGCGCCGCCCCAGTTCACCTCCAGCTCTAACGCTGCTAACTGAGCCGTATAGCCTAGAGTACTGGCGCTGTGGACGGGTGGGCGGAGCAGATAGATCTACATGAATTTCAGATTCACCGAGCAGAGTGAAAGAACTATTCTATCTAGGAATCAACATTATACGGGATGGCTGAAGCAAGGGAGATATGTCACAAGTATATAAAAGATTTGCCACAAGTATATTGATCCAGACCAAAGCTTCCTTCTATGAAAAAACTCCAGTGGTGCTACAAACAGCTGTAGAGGTGACGAAGAAGTTCAGTAAACGTATATTTGACCATCAGCTGTTTTACTGAAAACCTTAAGATAATTGGTTTCCGTCTAATACCAGCATCAACGGATATAAATTTTGATAAATCTCAGGCGTTCAAACATGTATTCACTGTCAAATAATGACACGAGAGCTGTATTTACTTGAACTGCTTTTAACCTTATATCCGTTGATGATGGTCTAAGACCGAAACCGGTTGCTGCTTAAGGTTTTCAGCTGTAGTCAAGTTTGTATATTACACTACTGGCCATTAAAATTACTACACCAAGAAGAAATGCAGATGATAAACGGGTATTCATTGGACAAATATATTATACTAGAACTGACATGTGATTACATTTTCACGCAATTCGGGTGTATAGATCCTGAGAAATCATTACCCAGAACAACCACCTCTGGCCGTAATAACGGCGTTGATACGCCTGGGCATTGAGTCAAACAGAGCTTGGATGGCGTGTACAGGTACAGCTGCCCATGCAGCTTCAACACGATACCACAGTTCATCAAGAGTAGTGACTGGCGTATTGTGTCGAGCCAGTTGCTCGGCCACCATTGACCAGACGTTTTCAATTAGTGAGAGATCTGGAGAATGCTGCTTCAAACGTCGTCGAAGTGTTCGTGCAGATGGTTGTTATCTTGCAAACGTCCCCATCTGTTGACTCAGGGATCCAGACGTGGCTGTACGATCCATTACAGCCATGTGGATAAGATGCATGTCATCTCGACTGCTAGTGATACGATGGCGTTGGGATCCAGCACGGCATTCCGTATTACCCTCCTGAACCCACCGTTTCCATATTCTGCTAACAGTCATTGGATCTCGACCAACGCGAGCAGCAATGTCGCGGTACGATAAACCACAATCGCGATAGGCTACAATCCGACCTTTATCAAAGTCGGAAACGTAATGGTACGCATTTCTCCTCCTTACACGAGGCATCACAATAACGTTTCACCAGACAACACCGGTTAACTGCTGTTTGTGTATGAGAAATCGGTTGGAAACTTTCCTCATGTCAGCACGTTGTAGGTGTCGACACCGGCGCCAAACTTGTGTGAATGCTCTGAAAAGCTAGTCATTTGCATATCACAGCATCTTCTTCCTGTCGGTTAAATTTCGCGTCTGTAGCACGTCATCTTCGTGGTGTAGCAATTTTAATGGCCAGTAGTGTATAAATTACTTGTTAATAGTCATCTAACGAAAATGTGAAGAAGACGTTCCTTACAGTATACATCGAGAGCATATCGAATGGACCAACGGTAATCTGAACAAGAAGATACAGGAAGCTTATTAAATGTGACGTAGGCAAAGAATATTGGAACCTAAGTGGACAAATAAAATAGGAAATGAGGAAAAACATCTATGGAAAATTCTTATCAGAGAAAGGCACAGGTTAGCGCATAACCCTACCTCTACCATTGCAATTAAGTATTCTTTTACCTAAATTATAGAAAAACCTGTCTCTATGCTGTCACGTATACTATACCCCAACAGAACAAATAGTTCTGTTACGGGAAAAGCCACGTATAACCCTCACTAAAATTTAGTTTAGTTTACAAATAAAGTACATTATGGGAGGATAGTCCTGTTAATAGGAAAATCTGATCAGTAAGTTACCTTTTTTACAGGATATAACTGTGTGTTTTGTCTAATGGATAAGTAAATCAGACTATTCTTTTCCTTGGATTTTACCCAACGGTTAAATAGAAACGCAGTATGAATAATATTACACTGAAGCTAGGACAACTCAGTTCCAAGTTCATTTACTGGTTCAAAACATGTACTAATGGTCGCCAGCCTATTCAGGCAATGAAACAGTGGAGTATTGGAAAAGCAGAAGCATGGAATCTTGCCTACTTTCTTCCTACTGTTTAATTTGGTTCTTCAAATTAATATCACTCCACGCAAACAATTTTGGTGCAGACACTGGAATTTCTTTTTGACTACTACACCCTTATACATTACATTTTGAAAAGAGAAAAAGCCCAGCAGATCAGGGAAGCTAAAGAAAATTTGACCAGGGGGGACATATAGAAAATCATTTTCTATAATAAACAACTTAAATTCTAAAATACTTAGACACTAAAGCACACGTTTTTTATACTGAACATTTCAATTCAATAAAACCTCTTTCTTACTAGAATTTACTTTCAAAAAGCTATTATTCTTTCAACTAACTCTGTATAGTGATGTACCAGATTATAGTAACTTGGCTACACTCTAGCTGAATTTTACATAAGCACATTTTTACTATTACCCTTTGCAATTGTTAAGGGGAGCCGGAGGTGGTCAAATCCAAAAAATTACGATTTTTTTTTTGCTACCGAAAATTAATTGGAACATTCCTCTTTATTGTAATCTTTGAATTATTGTTCTACTCGCCCTAGAAGTGGAGTTATTACCATTTTCCCCCACGCCTGCAGAGGAAATGGGTGGCCGCTGAAAGCATATAACACCCTCTCGTGGCTTCCTGGCGAACTGCTTAGGATTTTCTCGGCCTGTTACGCATACAGCGCCTTATGTTACGCAAACAGCGAGTGTGCAAGGGTTGGCTACATTGTTTTCTGTGACAAATATTACCCGTATTTCCTTACAGCTTACTCCTATTTTCCTCAGAATTTCGAACATCTTGCTCCATTTAATACTGTCGTACACTTTTGTTCTGGTTACGATGCCATGTTTTAGTAACCGTGTATATAAGAAAAGGAAGAACGTAGGGAAAAGAAAATTAACACTAATACCAAGTTGAGATACTATAATGAATAAGAGCGCGGAACATCGTCTCTTTGCTGTTTACCGTTTCGAATTAGTTCAGTGTTGCGCCTGTTGTTGGTAGTATTATACTTCTTGTGTAAGGCGGGTAATATGCAGTATGTACAAGAATCAGGAGGGAACAATAAAACCAAATTTTCATGACTTAGCACAGCCAGAATTGTTACACAAATGTCTACACGGAAAGACGCAGAATCCTAATGAGAGCGTAAACAATTTGATTTGGAAAGTGAGTCCTAAAAGGGTGTTTGTAAGCATAAAAACACTGCACTTTGGCATTTATGATGCAATAGCAACCTACAACCAAGGGAACAGTGTGAAGTTTTGAAGGCATTAGGATTTGCAGCTGGGGTGAACACTGTACGAGCACTAAGAAATATTGACAGAGAAAGGATAAGAGGAGCAGAAAGAAGAGAAAGGCATATGAAGTATGACGGAACAACAGGCCAGAAAAGAGGACAGAAGAGGAAGCTTTTGGAGGATGAAGAAGAAGACCCTGATAATCCATCCTATAGTGCAGGAATCTATTGAGAAACTTTGATAGCCATTTCCCGTAAATTAGAATTTTTCGAATATAAGGAACATTTTCTCAAAATCCACTCAAGCTAGAGAGATGAAATTTTTATACAGCACTCCTAGTGGTCAAACTTACATTGTAACACAGCCATTTGGCAATATGTTCAGTAGTTTCATTTCAGTTTAATTATAAAGCAATTATTTGTAAAAAAATTTGGGTCATTAATAAAAAAAATAATTGGAAGGAAACAACAGAGATTCTCCAAAATCCCTCTGTCATAACTGCAATACTAAACCACTCTATATGTAAATAAAAATTCAAATTTTTCTATTTGGTAGTTTATTCATAAATGTTCCTCAAACTTACTGATTTTAACATGGGCAGAATAGGTACCTCCGGCTTCCCTTAAGAAAACACAAAACAATTTAAATGGTGCCTGTTTATATTAACATGGCACCTCATAAGTCTGTAAAATAGAATACTCGGATTCATCAATCACCAGGAAGGAACTCTACATAGGTGTATGATTAGAATGAAGTAACAGGGTGAACCACTTTCTTTAAAGTTCAAGAATTATTATTAAAACACAGTATAAATTAGTGGTTCACGCTGCACAAAAGTCAATTTACTGTAGAAAAGTCTTATCTGGTGACTGTAGGCTTGGGTGTGGCGAACAATTATGGCGGCTACACTATCCACAATACGGCCTGTAAGTCTCTTGCTGATGGGCTTAATTTCTCTTCTTGGCGTCGGTCAGCTCTATATACATTAGCCCAACAAGTCACAGTTATGCCGTAAGCCTTTTGCTGTCTCCATCCGAGGCATTTTGTGTGAATTTGCAGGCAAAGCTGCTCCACAAAGGTGTTGCCTCAATCACTGCAGCCTACAAACTGTATGACTAACTTCCAGCGCTTGCTCTAGGTAGCGTACCAATTCGCCTTTGCCCCCTTTTCCACTCCCCAGAGCCATTTTCGCTTTAAACTAAAGCACATTGGCTTTTACATAACACCTACTTCTTATATTGTTGCTAAGCGTGACCATGTAACACCAATATCGATTAGAAGTAGGTTATATTATGTTAATATCGATTGGAAGTAGGTTCATACTACGCAAATATGTATCTGTGATTATGAAGTGTTTGTTCTTTGTTAATGAAGGTCATTGGTTTGTGACAGGAAAATTAAAGTTTGTGATGTATGTATGTAAAAGGTTAAACGATGTTTAAAAATAATGAAATTTTATGTTATATGTATGTTTCTAAATAGAAATTTGTATACTGAAAGCTGGTTCATGCTTAGGGAACTTGTTTTGTGAAATATAAAAGATATAGGGAAGTCCCTCCGCAACGGAAGTGGCTTGGTGCGAGGTAAAAGATGGTTCTGGCGGTCGATCTGGGCGGCTCCTTGGTGGGAACGGTACGCAGTCAGTGGCAAGCCGTTGCATAGTACACATTGAGGGTGCCAAGGGAGGCATTTGGAAGCCGTTTTGTACGGAAGATTGCCTCGGATATGAATTTGGCTACTGCATGGTGCTCTTGGCATTAGTGAATGTTTCTAATACGATAAAAATACGTCACCAAGAAGTAATTGTAAAGAGCATTCAACATCAAGAGACTTGTGTACAGTTAGCTGCCACGTCACGTGCCACCACCATTTCGCCACATGCTGCACCGAGTACAGGCACACAGATATGTATTACAGTGTGGACCAGATAATTTGTCTGAGTGTTTCCAATAATAATCCAAGTGCTATAAACATGTGTTTTGAACCCTACCATTATCCTAATCATGAACCGATACACAATCCCCTCCTAAGTGTGCAGAAAACCGAGTATCCTTTTTCTAACAAAACAGTGATTTGTTTCTGTGTATTAAATGCGCAAAAATTCTGTGCCAAAGTGTGTATAATTTACTGTCTAAAATGCTTGCTTCACAGGTGATGTAAGAGGCACTTAAATTAAACTTATTTGAAACGTAATGTAGTCTTGATTGCTAACATTAACGATTTTTTTTTTTTTGGTTAATCGAGCACAGTGTTGAGTAATTTGCTTTAAAGGATGAAAACATAAATTATTCCAAGTGTGGCTAAGAGTTAATGTTGACTGAATTGAACTTTACTTCTGAAATAATCATAGAGTTTGCCTATGTTCTTCTCATATTAGAAAGATAAATGGAATATTGTCGCTACTAAAGAAATCTGATACATTTCTATAAATGGGAGTATAACAGTGTACATGTAGTAGTATTTAAGTTTATTTGTGGTGTTTATAGGTTAGATAAGTCAGAAATCTTTTCATAGCCAACTTTAGTTCAGTGTTTCCTTTAGTAACATCTCAGTATTGAATCACATAGTGACGGTGATTGTAACTGTTAATATTACGAGTGGACTACCATTTGGCTGTCTGTAATTACTGGTATGTGCATTAATGGTAACTACTGCAACCCAGAGTTTAGATCGTCCTGTATTCGTGTGTATCCAGTATGCTATTCAAAGGGTATTTTAATTAAAGTCATTACGACAACTAAATGTTAGATTCCCTTAAACATAACATTTCAAAGTGATATGCCTAATTAGACTGCCGATCGTTCATTGTTTCATTCGAATGGGCTTTTCTACTTTCATGAAACTCTAAAGTTAAAGCCTGTTTAGATTTCTATTAACTGCAATGTCTTTTTTCCATTAGTCAAACACAGGGTCAAATACAAAATTCCTCCCAGAGGGTAACACTAGTTTCTGTTAGTGTTATAACAATTTCTGAAATTGTCAAATTTGCATTAACAAGAACAATTTATACACGCAAATATTTTTAAATACGAAAGGTCATTAGAAAATTATTTAACATAATAAACTATTTACATAGTAGACTCGTGGAAATTGAAATAAGAACACCGTGAATTCATTGTCCCAGGAAGGGGAAACTTTATTGACACATTCCTGGGGTCAGATACATCACATGATCACACTGACAGAACCACAGGCACATAGACACAGGCAACGGAACATGCACAATGTCGGCACTAGTACAGTGTATATCCACCTTTCGCAGCAATGCAGGCTGCTATTCTCCCATGGAGACGATCGTAGATATGCTGGATGTAGTCCTGTGGAACGGCTTGCCATGCCATTTCCACCTGGCGCCTCAGTTGGACCAGCGTTCGTGCTGGACGTGCAGACCGCGTGAGACGACGCTTCATCCAGTCCCAAACATGCTCAATGGGGGACAGATCCGGAGATCTTGCTGGCCAGGGTAGTTGACTTACACCTTCTAGAGCACGTTGGGTGGCACGGGATACATGCGGACGTGCATTGTCCTGTTGGAACAGCAAGTTCCCTTGCCGGTCTAGGAATGGTAGAACGATGGGTTCGATGACGGTTTGGATGTACCGTGCACTATTCAGTGTCCCCTCGACGATCACCAGTGGTGTACGGCCAGTGTAGGAGATCGCTCCCCACACCATGATGCCGGGTGTTGGCCCTGTGTGCCTCGGTCGTATGCAGTCCTGATTGTGGCGCTCACCTGCACGGCGCCAAACACGCATACGACCATCATTGGCACCAAGGCAGAAGCGACTCTCATCGCTGAAGACGACACGTCTCCATTCGTCCCTCCATTCACGCCTGTCGCGACACCACTGGAGGCGGGCTGCACGATGTTGGGGCGTGAGCGGAAGACGGCCTAACGGTGTGCGGGACCGTAGCCCAGCTTCATGGAGACGGTTGCGAATGGTCCTCGCCGATACCCCAGGAGCAACAGTGTCCCTAATTTGCTGGGAAGTGGCGGTGCGGTCCCCTACGGCACTGCGTAGGATCCTACGGTCTTGGCGTGCATCCGTGCGTCGCTGCGGTCCGGTCCCAGGTCGACGGGCACGTGCACCTTCCGCCGACCACTGGCGACAACATCGATGTACTGTGGAGACCTCACGCCCCACGTGTTGAGCAATTCGGCGGTACGTCCACCCGGCCTCCCGCATGCCCACTATACGCCCTCGCTCAAAGTCCGTCAACTGCACATACGGTTCACGTCCACGCTGTCGCGGCATGCTACCAGTGTTAAAGACTGCGATGGAGCTCCGTATGCCACGGCAAACTGGCTGACACTGACGGCGGCGGTGCACAAATGCTGCGCAGCTAGCGCCATTCGACGGCCAACACCGCGGTTCCTGGTGTGTCCACTGTGCCGTGCGTGTGATCATTGCTTGTACAGCCCTCTCGCAGTGTCCGGAGCAAGTATGGTGGGTCTGACACACCGGTGTCAATGTGTTCTTTTTTCCATTTCCAGGAGTGTATTTTACATACATTTCTCATATACAATACAAAGAACTTCAACCTCCAGTATAGTACACTTTACTTTAGCATTTACAGAAAATATAGTAGTAGTATGCGAAAATTTTAACGGACAGAAAAACTTTAAATGAACTACAAACAAATATTGTCATAAGTGCAGCATCTACTGCGGCATCGAGGAACAGTTATCGTGGTGCTGCAAGGAGCAGTTAAGAGAAAAAGTAGTAAGGACAACCAAAGACTACAATATTTAATACAGATTATGGACAGATGAAAAGACGAGCACAAAGTAGAAAACGATGGAGATAGCATGAAGCCCACGGAAAGACAAATGACTTGAAGAAAGTTTTTTTTTATTCCTCAATCTTGAGTCATGCAGTTGACATCATAAGTAGTTCCGACTTCTTCAAGATGATACTTGAATACATTTTTAGTAGTAACTCATCAAATTACAATTTGTACTTGTCAAATTTATGATGCTAATTATGTGGTATGCGACTGAAAAAGTAAGCTAGAAGATTTCCGCGGCCGTTCCCACAGTCAATAAAAATTCTTCGGGTATGTGATCGCACCGCCAATGTGTAAAATTCACCATCTTCTCGGACACTATTGCAAATTGGTCTTCCTCAACGTGTTTCTGCTAACGGTTAACACACTGGCAATGTCTTAACATACATTCAAGACTTTTACTGACTAAAGGAATTTTATTTACAAGGCGTTCATTTTGTTCTCCTTTGTCATATGCCTAGAACGCTGCCTGGGTCTTTACATTGAACTGGTGGTCTGAAAGCTGTTTGTATGCATGCAAATCTAAACAATAAGTAATATATGTTGTGCCGGATGGCTATAATTAAACTTTCTCTATTTAAATTGCTATAACACGGAAACTTATTACCGTACGAGTACCATACTTGGTAGCATTAATGTCCAGAGTACTGGATGCATGATTTCCACGCGAAACGGCGACACCGTGCAGTTCTAGCTATGGCCACCAGGCGCCGTGATCAGTCATCGTGATTCATAGTCTCCCACACCGGACCAGTCACAGTGTACTTATTGACGTCTCAAGGTGAGCTTGGTAAGGCTCTATTATCAAAACAACAGTAGTGCTGCAGTTGCACTTCGAAAATATCGCCGGCTGAAAGGATTACGAAGGGGTCATCTTTCTCTTGTGCAGAGCATGATGAAGAAGTTCGAATCAACTGGAAAACTGGCCGTCACTCCGGGAAGAGGCAGACGACCAGTTGCACCACAAGTGGTTGATGAAATCGCTGTTGCTATGGCAAACGACGATCGTCAGGCAGTGCGCGTGCTGTGTCTCGACAGTTGAACTTCCCATGCTCCACTGTACGGAAGGTGCTTCGAACCATTCTCGAATGGTATCCGGACAAGATCCATATCGTACAGCAGCTTGCACTACAGGACGCACTACGACGTGTTGACGTCGTCCTGAACTTTCTCGCAAGAACTGAAGTTTACGAGGGCTGGTCTTGGACTAACCTATAGACAAACGAAGCTCATTTTTCTCTGACGCGTGAGTTGAACACATAGCTTCACCTGCAGTCACTGTGCATGAAGTTCCTCTGTATGGTAAACGTGTCACCGTATGGTTTGCCTCTGCGGCTACGTTCATCACTGGCCCGTTCTCTTTTGAACAGGCTGGCGTTCAAGGACCAAAGACGTGCAGTGTGACTGGCCAGCGTTATAGTCAGTTGCTTTTCCAATATGTCATACCCGCCCTACAAGAGAGAGAGAGACGCACTGAACTCAACAGTTCTAATGCTAGATGGGGCCCCATCGCAATCGCTGGTGTTTACCTGCTTCTCCGAAATACTTTTGAAAACAATCGAATCATCAGCCGATCGTTTCCAAATCCTTGGCCGACACGATGACCTGATCTCACTCCCTGTGATTCCTGGTTGTGGGGCTAACTGAACGCCAGGATTTACCAGGGAAACATTCACACATGTGTTGATCAGACATGCTTCGTTCTGGTCGTACGGTAGCGTTCTCGCTTCCCGCGCCCGGGTTCCCGGGTTCGATTCCCGGCGGGGTCAGGGATTTTCTCTGCCTCGTGATGACTGGGTGTTGTGTGATGTCCTTAGGTTAGTTAGGTTTAAGTAGTTCTACGTTCTAGGGGACTGATGACCATAGATGTTAAGTCCCATATTGCTCAGAGCCATTTGAACCATGCTTCGTTCTACTGTGCAGAATCCTATACTGCGCTTCTGGACACTGATGGGCGCCATTTTGAGCCCATTTTGTAGCTTTAATGGACCAGTTTGCAATGGTATGATGCACGGTAGCAGCACATTAAAAGTCTTTCAGTTGAATTGATTCTGCATTATTTCTCTTCCTCATGTCCTTGAAATTAATGCTACCAAGTTTGGTAATCGTACGGTAATTGGTTTCTGTATTATAGCTTTTTAAACAGGGAAAATTTAACTATAACCACACGGTATACCATGATGTTGGGAAGTTGGAGAACCAGAAAAAGGTACAATTTTAAATGTTAAATGTGATATGTTCAAATAAATTACGACTTATACGTATTAATTCAGATGAAACAAATCACGTAGTTTTTCCAAACGTGGAGGATACGAAGATACTTTTTGCTCACACAACGTTATAGACAAAACTTACAACGTATTTCACCTTTTCAGTCATTTTTCTTATGGAGACCTGTGACCATAATACATTGTTCGTAATGGAACCTCTTGCTAACTTTTTCGCATTATTTTGTCCACAAACAGACAAGTTTAAATTTGTAGCCGTCTGCGAACTAAAACGAAAGGCTTTGTAGAAACATATGTGCTTCTCTCGAAAAACGCTGTCCCTTGGCATATAACCGAACATTTTTCTATACTGAAAGGGAAACGCCACCTGTTAGTCGTCCATAATAAGGCGCACAGTAATTGCACATATCACGCCGAGTTCAACAAAAATTTTTTTCTTAAGTATATTCTAAACTATGGAGAAGAAAAACAGCATAAGGAAAAAAAAACATTAAAATGTCTATCACAAATTCTCGAGTACGTATGGCGTAGTAGGATTTGTGGAAATGAAGAAATTGGTTGGGTTAAAGTACCAGAGGGCGTCAAACCATTCCGAATACATGTAAATATGAAAAATTAACGATACACAAATTTCAGGCATCAATCTTTCACCGATATTGTGTCAATTAATTTAAAATATTGGCTCATAATTATATGCAGGTAGGTGAGTAGTGTCAGTAGGCTCTTTAGCTGCAGCAATCGTTTGCTTTTATCGCAAGTAGAATTATTAACAGGAAAAATTATTGTGATCTATTTTACTTCGCTATATTCGATTTAATTATATATTTATCTGAAAATTTACGTAATATGATGAATGCAAAATAGTGCAGCGAGCCTTACATTTCTTATGTTTTATTTATTTATTTTTCTACTTGGACGTGCTCTGAGATTCCGTTAAAAAATGCCAACTTATTTGTTCGTACACATTCAACGAAAGTTGCATTTCGACTACGGTAACCAATGCGGTTAGTAATGTGTGTGTGTTGTTTATGCCTTTCCCTTATTGCAAGCATTAAAGTGTAATTCTTGTGGGAAGATGAATGCACTGGCAGCACCACCGTCCCAGCAACATTTAGGTCGAAAATGCACCGTTTTCAGTACAGGCACACAATGCACTTGGTCAGACTACATGCAGAGGTGTACCACAAACACACGGAACAAGCGGTAGCGAATACTGAGCAACACATATTACGTTGTGAATTAATTTGATGCATCTCTCATGTAATCAATTCAGTGGCCTGTGCAAGCCTCTTTGTTTGTGCATAAATACTCGTACTGCAACTCATATCATCTACATGGATATTCTACAAAACGACAGTTAAGTGCCTGGCAATAATTCTCCCTTATTCCACATCGAACAGCTCGCGGAAAAAACTAAAACCTGTATCTTTCCGTACGAGCTCTAATTTCCCTCATTCTATTAAAATAATAGTTTCTACCTATGTGAGTAGGCGTCAACAAAATATTTTCGTATTCGCCGGAGATAGGTGGTGATAGAAATTTCGCGAGAAGATCCCGCCGCAAAGAGAAACAACGTTGTTTTTACATCTACATCTACATACTTACTCCAAAGCCAACATACGGTGCGTGGTGGAGGCTACCCTGTATTACAACTAGTCTTTTCCTTTCCTTTTCCAATCGCAGATAGAGCGAGGGAAAAATGAGTCTAAATGTATCTGTATGAGCCATAATCTCCCGTATCTTATCTTCGTGGTCCCTACGCGAAATGTATGTTGGTGCCAATAGGATCGTTCCGCAGTCGGCTTCAAATACCGATTCTCTAAACTTTCTCAGTAGTGTTCTTTGAAACAAATGTCTTCTTCCTTCCAGGGATCCCCTTTTGAGCTCCCGAAGTACATCCGTAATATTTGCATGCTGATCTAACCTACCGGTAATAAATCTTGCAGCTCGCTTCAGAATTGCTTCTATATCTTTTTTAATCCGACCTGTTGCGGATCACAAAGACTTCAGCAGTATTCAATAATAGGGTCGCACCAGCGTCCTATATGCATCCGCCTTTACAGATGAACCACACTTTCCTAAAATTCTCCCAATAAACCGAAGTCGACCGTTCTCCTTCCTTGCCACAATCCTCATATGCTTGTTCCATTTCATATCGCTTTGCAACGTTATGCCATGATATTTAAACGACGATACGGTGTCAACAAGGACACAAATAATGCTGTATTCGAACAGTACGAGTTTACTTTTCCTACCCATCCGCATTAACTCACATTTTTGTACATTAAGAGCCAGCTGCCATTCATCACAGCAACAAAATATTTTTTCTAGGTCGTCTTTTATCAACTTACAGTCATTAATCTTCGACACATTACTGTACACCACAGCAAGCGAACAACCGCAGATCTGTGTCCACCCTGTCTGCCAAATCATTTACGTATACAGAAAATAGCAACGCACATTTCCCTGCGGCACTCCTAATGTTACCCCTGTCTCCAATGAACATTTTCTGTCAAGGACAACATACTAGGTTCCATTAAGAAGTCTTCGAGCCAGTCATTTATCTGGCAGCCTATTCCGAATGCACTTGGCTTCGCTAAGAGTCTGTAGTGGGGTACGTTGTCGAATGCTTTTCGGAAATCTAGAAATATGGAATTAGCCTCTTGCCCGTGGTCCAATGTTCGCAGTATATCATGTGAGAAAAGAGCCAGCTGGGTTTCGCACGAGCGATGCTTTCTAAGGCCGTGCTGATCTGTGGACATGAGCTCTTCGGTCTTTAGGAAATTTATTATATTCGAACTCTTAATACGCTCTAGAATTCTGTAGCAAACAGTTTTTAAGGATATTGGTCTTTAATTTTAATGGTCTCTTTTCTTACTATTCTTATATACAGTATTCACCTGTGCTTTTTTTCAATCACCTGGCACTTTGCGCCGGACGGGTGATTCGCAATAAATGCAACTAAGTAAGGGGCCAATGACGTAGAGTACTCTTTCTAAAACCGAATTGAAATTCCAATCAGACCTGGTGACTATTTCAGTTGTTTCTTTATGCCAGGGATGCTTATTCCTATATCATTCATACGGGAATCTGTGCGATGGTCAAACGACAGTAAGTTTGTACAATTCTCGTGAGTGAACGATTTATTAAACGTGGAATTAAAACTTCTACTGTCAAAAGAGTCTGGTCAACGAGTGACTGATTGAAAGCCTTAGACACGCTTAAAGATCTTACATAGCGCCAGAATTTTTTCGGGTTCTCTGGCAGATCTTTAGCCAAGGTATGGCGGTGGTAGCTGTCGTATGCTGCGCGCATAGATCTTTTCACAGACGCACGAATGTCTACTAATCTTTGCCTGTCGTCATTCGAGTGCCCATTTTTGAACCGAGAGTGCAACAGCCTTTGCTTCCTCAGCATTTTTCGTATTTCGTTATTAAACCACAGTGGGTCTTTTCCGCCCTTAATCCACTTACTAGACACATACTTGTCCAGATCACGATTTACAATCTGTTTAAACTTTCCCCATTATTCCCCTATGGCTGTCATACAGGAACTCAACGATTGCAGTTCATTGTCTAAGTGAGATCCTAACAACTGCTTATCTGCTCTTTCTAGCAGAAACACTCTCCTAGCCCTCTTGACTGATTTATTAACTTTCATAACCATAGTACCTATGATGACATCATGATCGCTAATGCTTTACCTTTGAGTTACAGTATAAATTCATTACTCTTCCATATTGCCATGGACAATGGTCAATATTGTTAACGATCAGTATCACTTCAATTCTTGATAATCTTACAGCCTCACAAATTAATAACACACTCTACACTTTTATAGCAATAACTACGACCTAACATTTACTGACTCGGTAGGTCCCGGCGGAGGTTCAAGTCCTCCCTCGGGCATCGGTGTGTGTGTTTGTCCTTAGGATAATTTAGGTTAAGTAGTGTGTAAGCTTAGGGACTGATGACCTTAGCAGTTAAGTCCCATAAGATTTCACACACATTTGAACATTTTTTTGTACTGACTTTGTGTGAGTATAAGCAATGTCAATCGTCCATAGACCAACAACTAAATTCTCCCAGCTAGCCACTAGCCTTAAGTCTCACATCCTACCTATGACACAGTGCAACGGCAACTGCTACTACGCTCCGCGCGCCTCAACTTCCAATCGATTCTGCCACTCAGGCAACATGTTTGGTTCACTGGTGTCAAAGATACAATGTCTTCTACATATGACAATCGTTTCAGGTCATGTTTCATGAATTATATTACAAAATCATGCTCCGAGTACAAGTGGACCCTCACAAACGAAAAATGTATCTTTCCAAAAACGCAGATAAAAATTCACTTGACGCCTTCCTAAGAGGCAGCCTCCAATCTTTCCAAATTAACAATCTATGTCTAGATCAGATGTGGCTTGAATGCAAAGAAACAGTATCGACAGCAGTTGAGAGAGTTGTACCAAATAAATTAACAAATGGCAGGTCAGATCACAGAAACAACGACAAAAGCATACCAAATTTAAAGAACTCAAAATCCTCAAGATCAGCGGTCTTTTACAGAAGTTCGAAATTTACCGCGGACTGCAATGCGAATGGTTATAATAGTTTCCACAACGAAGCCTTGTCTCGAAACCAGGCAGAAAATCCAAAGAGATTCCGGTCTTATGTAAAGTATGCTAGCGCCAAGACTCAATCAATGCCTTCTCTGCGCGACAGCAATGGACATACTATGGATGACAGTCCTGCTAAAACAGAGTTGCTAAAAACAGCCTTCCGAAAAGTGGAAGTTAATATTGCAGAATTCGAACCAAGAACAGCTGCCAACATGAGTAACTTAGAAGTAGATATCTTCGGTGCTGTGAACAAACTCAAATCACTAAATAAAAGCAAGTCTTCCGGAACTAATTTGTAAGGTAATGAAATTTTGGATATTTAGTTTTAAGTATGCAGCAACGCAATGTGGATTTCGCTTATTTTTTTACGGTGCTAACCCTTGAATGTAGAAACCAATTATTTTCCATCAGATTTAATGTATAAGTTGATTAGGTGTACCCGATTTGTAATATTTTGTGTGTTTTGTAATCCCGATACAGAGAAGTTAAATTTTGGAAACTATTTTGTCAAACTATGTCAGACTTTTTGTCATGTGACAATCCAAGTGTTTTTAATTGCGACAGAAAGTGAGAATTGTAGAACAGTTGAGAAGTTCATTGATTTCGAAGTTAATCTAAAATGATGAATATCATATATTTTGAAGGAGAAACTTTATTTTGAATACAATTTTCAAACTGAAGCATTTGGTCTTAGAATATCCCTTACCTGTACCTCATTCTCTTCCCTGTCATGCTTATTTAAGCCCAATGAATATTTCTTTAAAATCATTTTTCATTCAGAGTCAGAAGAATATTAATGTGCCAGAATCAGAAAAGTGTTAATGTTTATAACAGCTTCAATGCGGACAGCATTGCACAGCGCTGAGCCAATATCCAGTATTTTCTCTAAACATTTGCAAGGTTATTAATTTATCAACCAATCTACGGATATTATTTGTATGAAGCTATTTTACGGCCGGCATTTCATTTCGCTGTCACAAGACTGAATACTTTGTATGCCTACTGTGGAGAGAACAGAATACCAAGATTACATCCGTTGCGACTCTAGAGGTAAGGAAAATTCATTTCATTGTTTATTTGCATAGGGAATTTTGTCAGTTTACTGCACAGGGCCATAGAATTCGGTGCTCACGAGACTGAGTAAATTTCAGAGGAATTGATTTCATTAAGAGAACTGCGTATTGGTTTTGTAAGTCATTTGCTCAACAACACATGAAACTGTAAACTGGTGTGACACAAACATTACGCCTTTCATATAAGACTGCTTGTGCAAAGTTCGGCAGCTGAGAAGAACTTACCCAGGATTTCAGCTACTGGAAGGAGGGGAGAGGGAGAGAGGCAAGTCATACTAGTTCCGTGGAAGAGGGAAGGGTAATGGAAATGAAGTATCATAAGTTACATAGAAGAATGAAAATTGTTGAAAATTTCTATCTTTTAATCCCCGAACATACTACTGCTGCCTCTTTATAATAGGTACTTACCGCTTACAAGGTACGTAACTGAGCTCTGTCGGTATGAGATTTATACATATTATTTTGCTGTCTGGTGGGTACGCTTTAGATTTATGGGAATCTTTCTGCACTCCATTCTCTGTTAATGTTGACACTGATTGGTAACGCGAGGAAAAAATCGCGAACGAAGGTACAATGCTTCTGTGTATGTTTGCTCTGGGTCAATATTCATGTTCTGCCTGTCTCCATTTTCGTACTGTATCGATACGTTCGCTCCATGGCAGGACAGTATGCAAGTTTTGTAAAGTAAAGTGATTTTTTTTTTTGGGAGGGGGGGGGGGGGTGAGAAAGGTAGGGGTTTGAAGCTGTCCTCGTGAACAAACTTGGCAGCTCAACATAAAGAAAGAAATGTAATGTGATATTCATAACCAGGCTACACGATCCGATATCACGCGACTACTACATCTGGAGTAAGTCAGAAGTGTCTAGCAGTATCTATCTCGAGCGATTAAAGATGCAACAGTCACGTAAGTATAAATATGTGGAAAGAACGCAGTGTTTGTTAGGAGGATTCTGAGGATGTGTAAATCACGCACGAAAGAGGCCCCTCACAAAGTTCTCATTCGTGAGTACTGAACAACTGTTTTGAACCACAAGCAAGTTGCATTCACGAATGTGACTGAGAAGGCACACAGAAACAATGTGTGCTTCATCGGCGTAAGAATGTGACAGAAATGTTATGTCATCTACAGTGGGCGCGGCTACAACAAAATTCGGAGAGAATATTATTTCCTCCCACATACATTTCGAGTAATGACCAAGGCGATAAAATTATGAAAATACTGGCGAGAGGAGAGAGAGCGGGGGCGCCAACTTCCTTTTGTCTTGTCTACCATCTGTGAATAGAAGAGTAAAAGCACAGGGATGATTTTGTCACACCGTATCTTTTCGCCTCACTCCGGGCAATGGCTTGCAGAGTTTATAGGTGTTCGGATATTCCCGTTACAAACTTTTAGTACTTGCAGAGGGAATAAGTGCATAATGTTTTGAATAGGAACCCATGTCCTGAAACGTATCGCTTCTGTGCTACAGACGTTTGAAGATAAGTTTGCTAGATAGGTATGCAACTGGTAGTCGTGGTGGGGAGTGGCTACGTCGGATCGATTTATGTCATTTGACATCTGTCCTACCTCTTTGACCTGGTTCGAGCCTCATTCACGTGTTTGCGAGTGTTAGAGCAACATGGTTGAGTACACATTTGAAAAGTACAACGACGTGATCCTTCTGAATGGCAAAGTTCACGATAATGTAAGAGCTGTTCGTCGCCTTATCAAGATCGTTCCCCACAACTTCAAATCGCATACCCTTTTCCATAAAATTTACGCAAAGCTTTGAGAAAGGGATGCCTTCTGTGTCAGCATGCGTTGACAGTGATGCTCTAAGGACACGTCGCACATCCGAACTGGAAGCAGCCGTACTGTATCAAATTGAAGAGAACCCGTCAACGAGTACACCAGCAATTTCGCTACGGTAGCAGGTTCGAATCCTGCCTCGGGCATGGATTTGTGTGATGTCCTTAGGTTAGTTAGATTTAAGTAGTTCTAAGTTCTAGGGGACTGATGACCTCAGAAGTTAAGTCCTATAATGCTCAGAGCCATTTGATCAATTTTTACACCAGCAATTTATTTGGCTGTTAATGAGTAGAATTTTAAGACAATTTATGTACCGCGTCACGCCGAATCAATTACTTGTGAAAGCGGTTGCGTTGCCAATATGTTTTCAAATGGTTCAAATGGCTCTAAGCACTATGGGACTTAACATCTGAGGTCATCAGTCCCCTAGAACTTAGAACTACTTAAACCTAACTAACCTAAGGAGATCACACACATCCATGCTCGAGGCAGGATTCGAAACTGCGACCGTAGCAGCTTCGCGGTTCCGGACTGAAGCGCCTAGAACCGCTCGGCCACACCGCCCGGCCAATATGTTTTCAATTGGTTGTAATACGGAAACGGTAGATTTTCGGACTTGGATTCCAATTCGACATATTATCTGCTCACTCCCGTCTACAAGTCCTGGAAGTTTGTAACGGGAATTTCAGAACACCCTGTACACGCTGCTTTGTGCCGTTTTCTTTTCATAGTACTGTGTATTTCTGCGTAGAGTGCACTCGGGAAATAATTTTTGGAACACACAGCTCAAAGATGGAAATGTTAGCTACTCTACGGGAAACACGCTCATCGTATAAGTACACAAAGTCGATGTAGCACTCCAGCGGAAGCGATCGCGTTTCCGCTTGCGGTGGCCGTGCCCCCGACATAGCAGCAAAACTGCACACAAACTGCAACGCCCGCGGACCAGCGACAAGAAACAAAAGAGAACGAGGCAGAGTGGGTCGGATGAGCGAGTGCTTGTAGGCCCCAGAGTGGACGCTTCAATCCCGGCGCACATAACGTCCCCACCCCCTCCCCCCTCCCGCGAACCATTCACCCTCTACACTCACAGCCGCATTTACATCCGGGTTTACGCGGATCGCCGCTCTTTTATCGCCTCGTTTACAGAGATTCGCTGTACGCACACACACACACACACACACACACACACACACACACACACATACATGCGTAGGGAGGGCATCCTTTTGTGACTGCTAGTGTAAATTTTGCACAACTCATCCCATAGACTCGAGGCCCACTTTGCCTCCAAACAGGCGGATATCGCATTCTTTTTATTATCCGCCGCAGGACTCACTCTCTGCCCCCTCCACCACCCACAGCCCATCCTCGTAGGCTCCTCCCACACAACTTGCGCGCGCGCACCCATCCGGGACTAAGTTATTGTCCGCACGCAACAATTATTTCTGCCTCGCCCGTCCATCCCCCGCGAGCGCGGACGCACGCAGCAGACATTCATAATCACCGTCATTACACACCACCGTTCGGTTTTTGTTCCCATTGTTGGCGGCATCATTACCCCCGGTCGTACACTGCGCGTTTTATGCGGTTTGGCCCAATAACAGCGCAGGCCACGCGGGGAACCCCCCTGGCGCTGAATGCGGCCCAGTTTCACCGCCACCACCACGACCGCACTGGATTCTTTATTTCCTCCTGTTGCAAACCGTTAATTACAGTCAGTACGCTGTCCGCTCTCCACCTTCTCTCCCTCCAAATCCACCTCCCCTCCATGTCAAACCTCCCTCGCCTCCCGTTGCCACGGCACTCGTGTACTAAGCGTCACATGTTATTCTCCTGTCGCATTATAATAATCCGGGGCGCCCATTCATCCCACCGCGGTAACAATATGTTATTACGGTACCTCGCGGCCCATTCACCGAGCCGGTTATTACGGCGGCGCGGTAGGGGGTTCCCCGGAACCCGGCCAGCTAACGAGCGACGCCAGGTTGCACCGCGTCCAGCCGACAAACTACTTGTGCTCGGCTGCGCTCCGCCAGATATTGATCGCTCTGGTCGAGGGTCGAGTCCCGCGCCGCTTTATCTCTTTCTCACTCTCCCCACCCCATATTCTGTCGCCGTCTGCCGACCTTGTTCCTCTCCCCACTTCCCTTTGGCCACCCCGCCCCCTCCCAAAGGCTCGATTCTCGTGAAGGAAGAAGGAGATGTCAAAAAAAAAGTGGAAACGGGGAAAAAATCACTTCTGTGGCACAGGAAGTCTCTCCCGTCGTTTCCCCACTGGCTGCGACGGACGTCAGTGCGTGGGAGGTCGGAGACTGGGTTGACGACTGCGGGCCGTGAGGTTGGTTGGGCAACGTCCAGTACCGCTGTTCGCGTTTGGGGCACATTGTTGCCAATTACAGAAGAAACGACGTGGGTGAATAACTGTAATGAGTTCATAGGACCGCAGCGTCCCATCGAATGAACGCACTGTAGTCCAATTCTGGTAACAATTGTGTGGATGCAACTGTTTCGACTTAATAATCATCTTCAGACAGCCAGAACTATCTGTCTAGGCAGAAAGACTTTTTACGTAGACCATACGAAAGGTGTGGCTACAAATTACTTACACTACTGGCCATTAAAATTGTTACACCACGAAGATGACGTGCTACAGACGCGAAATTTAACCGACAGGACGAAGGTGCTGTTATATGCAAATGATTAGCTTTTCAGAGCATTCACACAAATTTGGCGCCGGTGGCGACACCTACAACGTGCTGACGTGAGAAAAGTTTCCAACCAATTTCTCATACACAAACAGCAGTTGACCGACGTTGCCTGGTGAAACGTTGTTGTGATGTTGTTGTCTTCAGTCCTGAGACTGGTTTGATGCAGCTCTCCATGCTACTCTATCCTGTGCAAGCTTCTTCATCTCCCAGTACCTACTGCAACCTACATCCTTCTGAATCTGCTTAGTGTATTCATCTCTTGGTCTCCCCCTACGATTTTTACCCTCCACGCTGCCCTCGAATACTAAATTGGTGATACCTTGATGCCTCAGAACATGTCCTACCAACCGATCCCTTCTTCTGGTCAAGTTGTGCCACAAACTCCTCTTCTCCCCAACTTCTTGTTGTGATGCCTCGTGTAAAAAGGAGAAATGCGTACCATCACGTTTCCGACTTTGATAAAGGTCGGATAGTAGACTATCGCGATTGCGGTTTATCGTATCGCGACATTGCTGCTCGCGTTGGTCCAGATCCAATGACTGTTAGCAGAATATGGAAACGGTGGGTTCAGGAGGGTAATACGGTACGCCGTGCTGGATCCCAACGGCCTCGTATCACTAGCAGTCGAGATGACAGGCATCTTATCCACATGGCTGTAACGGATCGTGCAGCCACGTCTCGATCCCTGAGTCAACAGATGGGGACGTTTGCAAGACAACGACCATCTGCACGAAAAGCGCGACGACGTTTGCAGCAGCATGGAGTATCAGCTCGGAGACCATGGCTGCGGTTACCCTTGACGCTGCATCACAGACAGGAGCGCCTCCGATGGTGTACCCAACGACGAACCTGGGTGCACGAATGGTAAAACGTCATTTTTTCGGATGAATCCAGGTTCTGTTTACAGCATCATGATGGTCGCATCCGTGTTTGGCGACATCGCCGTGAACGCACATTGGAAGGGTGTATTCGTCATCGCCATACTGGCGTATCACCCGGCGTGATGGTATGGGGTGCCATTGGTTACACGTCTTGGTCACATCTTCTTCGCATTGACGGCACTTTGAACAGTGGACGTCACATTTCAGATGTGTTACGACCCGTGGCTCTACCCTTCATTCGATCCCTGCGAAACCCTACATTTCAGCAGGATAATGCACGACCGCATGTTGCAGGTCCTGTACGGGACTTTCTAGATACAAAAAATGTTGTGCTGCTGCCCTGGCCGGCACATTCTCCAGATCTCTCACCAACTGAAAACGTCTAGTCAATGGTGGCCGAGCAACTGGCTTGTCACAATACGCCAGTCACTACTCTTGATGAACTGTGGTATCGTATTGAAGCTGCATGGGCAGCTGTACCTGTACACGCCATCCAAGCTCTGTTTGACTCAATGCCCAGGCGTATCAAGGGCGTTATTACGGCCAGAGGTGGTTGTTCTGGGTACTGATTTCTCAGGATCTATGCAGCAAAATTGCGTGAAAATATAATCACATGTCAGTTTTAGTATAATATATTTGTCCAATGAATACCCGTTTATCAGCTGAATTTCTTCTTGGTGTAGCGATTTTAATGGCCGGTAGTGTAGTATACACTGAGCAGGTAGACCTATGTAATTGTGAACGTTTCCACACTAAAACTAGTTTGAGTTTTGGAATATGGCCACCAAAATACAGTAAATGATGATGCCCAAAGTGGAGACTGGCAAGAACAGCAAAAGCATTTCTAAAAATTAGAATTTATTGATGTCTAATATAAATTTAAGTCTCAGGAACTCTTTTCTGAAGGTATTTGTCTGGCTGGAATGTAGCCTTACACAGAAGTGAAGCGTGGGCAATTAGCAGAGCAGTCAAGAAGATAACAGAAGCACTCGAAAGTGGTGTTGCAAAAGAATATTGAAGATTAGATTGATAGACAGAGTTACAAGCGATGAGGAACTGAATCGAATTGGGGAAAATAATGTTATGGCACAACATGACTAAAAGAAGGTATCGGTTGAGAGGACACGTTCTGAGTCATCAAGGAATCGTCAGTTTGGTAATGGAGACAACTGTGGGAGGTAAAGAAAGACCAAGAGATGAATTGATGAGCCGTGTAGGCTTGTTTCGAGTCGATCCATCGCTGTTTGCGTATCTTTGGTTCGCTGCTACATATTAATTGTCCATACCAGATGCGCCAAAAACTTTCCGTTTTTTAAAAAAATTCTTTTTTTTAAAAAAAAGCGTAATTTTACTCACAAAATTTGTATTGTTTGAAATGCCGAGGTGTTATACAAAATGGTGAAAACGAATAATTCTAATTTAATAATAATGCCGACAGCCGGCCGGTGTAACCGAGCGGTTCTAGATGCTTCAGTTTGGAACCGCGCGACCGCTACGGTCGCAGGTTCGAATCCTGCCTCGGGAATGGATGTGTGTGATGTCCTTAGGTTAGTTAGGTTTAAGTAGTTCTAAGTTCTAGGGGACTGATGACCTCAGATGTTAAGTCCTATAGTGCTCAGAGCCATTTGAACCTATGCCGACATAAAAGTGTAACATACAGATGGGATTAGAACTGAGAAAGCATTACTGAGACAATAACGTTTATTTTGTGTGTGTTATAAAGTCTCTCTGATGAGCACTTATATTGAGTGAGTGTCTCTCCCTTACACCACCTTGTGTTTGTCTTTATATGTATGAGTTACTGTGTGTGCTCTGCTGTGTTGAATACCTACACCGTTGGTTTGATACAGGGCGATATGTGAAACTGCTTTCACACTACACGCTTTCGTTGTTGTAGCGATCTATCCAGCTGCTGCAGATGCTGTATTGAAGCTGAAAGTGGTAATCAAAGTTGGGTAGAAATAGTCGTCTGGGCTCTGTTGCATAGCTATCAGATGTGCTTTCAGTTCTTAGAAATGTCCAACATTGGTAGATTTAAATGATCCGTGAAATTACTCCTTTTCCAAAGAAAACATCAAACTGATTAATTAGAACTGAACGCTCCTGTCGGAAATGTTCTCGAGCTGGTATTCGTTAACAGATCATAAATGAAGCATACAATTATGGAATAAACACGTACCTTCTTGAAATGAACAATCTTTTATTGACTTTTGTGTCAATGAAATTCTTCTCGTAACATGAATTATCTGTTCACTGGCTTATATACAGATACGTAATACAATTTCCTTCAAAATCTCGCAATGGCGTCGATTTCTACTTCACAAGGATGAAAAACTCCTAATGAATTACTTCTTAATACGAACAAAGACTTCCTACACTAAGAATAATTATCTGAGTAATAAAGAATATCTTTGTATCTCTTTCTCTCTAGCACCGCCACGTCAAGTCACGCTGCTTTCTCTCGTATCCTTCAAAATCCGGCAATGGCGTCGATTTCTGCCTCACAAGAATGAAAAACCGCCAATGAACTACTTCTTAACAAGAACAAAGCTTTCCTACACTAAGAATAATTATCTGAGTGCTAACCGCCAAAGAGTAATAAAGAATATCTTTCTCTCTCTCTCTCTCTCTCTCTCTCTCTCTCTCTCTCTCTATCACCATCACGTCAAGTCACGCTGCTTTCTGTCGTATTGCATGATAGATGAAAGTGCCTCGCAGTACGTTGTAAGTGCTCTGTGCCACCTGGTCTATAAGGTACTAGTATATCGTTGTCATCGCCGGACATCTACTGCAGAAAGGCACCAACCCTAGTCTGTGAAGGCCACCCGATTACAAGGATGTTATTGTCTTTTAACCACTTCGCCACAGGCCGTGCATTATAAATGGGTGCTCTATCTTCTTCAAATATGCAATCGCCATTCCCGAATTGCTCTTCAACAGTGGGAAGCAAGAAGGTGCTTAAAACATCAATGTAGGCCTGTGCTGTGATAGTATCACGCAAAATAACAAGGGATGCAAGCCCCTCCATGAAAAACACGACGACACCATAACACAACCAACGCCTTCGAATTTTGCTCTTGGCGCTACAAACGCTGGCAGATGACTTTCACCGGCCATTCGCCATACCCACACCCTGCCATCAGATAGCCACATTGTGTACTGTGATTCGTCACTCCACACAACTTTTTTACACTGTTCAATTGTCCAATGCTTACGCTTGTTATACTAAGCGATGCGTCCTTTGGCATTTACTAGCGTGATGTGTGGCTTATGAGCAGCCGCTCTACCATGAAATCCAAGTTTTCTTACCTCCCGCCTATCCTGATGCAGTTTGGAATTCCTTTGTGATGGTCTGGATAGATGTCTGCCTATTACACATTGCGATCCTGTTCAACTTTTGGCGGTCTCTGTCAGTCAACAGACGAGGTCGGCCTGTACGCTTTTGTGTTGTACGTGTCCCTTCACATTTTCACTTTACTATCACATCGGAGACAGTGGACCTAGGGACGTTTAGGAGTGCGTAAAACTCCTGTACAGACGTATGACACTAGTGACAAACAGTCACCTGACGATGTTCGAAGTCTGAGAGTTCCGCGGAGCGCCCCATTCTGCTCTCTCACAGTGTCCAATGACTACTCACGTCGCTTATATGGGGTACCTGGCAGTAGGTGGCAGCACAATGCATCTAATATGAAAAACGTATGTTTTTGGGGGTGTCCGGATACTTTCTACCACGTAGTGTATCTGTATTGAAAATTAATCGAAATCTTCGAGTGTTCTGATATTGCCCACGTAGACTGCAAAGTTTAAGCTAAGGTTACGTCACTGGACAATTGTTCTTCTGGGTGTATATGACCTCACTGCTGGACCTGCAGTAAACTGTAAGCTACTGAAGCTTCATTGACCTTGTTTTAAGGTCTGGAATTTTACGTGTAGTATGCTCCGCAGAACTGCAGGTCATGGTGATGTAATTTTGTGATCTAGCTAATATTTTAATGATGATTTCTGTATTTATGCTGCCTAGTCAGCAGATTAACTGTATTTTATCGAGTTTGTAAGGTTGATCATGTTGTTGAGTTTTTAAGGTAGTAAGGCGCAGGTATTTCGGGCAGTTGCTTGAACTTGTGTCAGTCCCAAGCGTAGTGGCGTGATGCAAGGTTTTGCTGTATAAAATGTAATATTGATACTGTAGTTCGAATTTGGCCTGACCCTCTGTGCAGTTAAAGCGAGTTTTTCGTCTTGTATCTCGACAAATAAGTTTTTGTATCCTGTATCTGCCTCTCATCCTAGTTGTTAACGTATTTGCCTGCGTGGTACTACGTCACTTGTGTTAATCGTCCTAGGTTGGGTTGCTGAGAGGGTCGCGCTGGCCAGTCCGCACATCTGTGATCCGGAAGGGACACCTATTGTGTGTAACGATTCTAGAGGGACTGTCGGTATATTGTGCCTATTGCAGCTAGCTCACGCAACTAATTGGCGAAGTTTAGTTGTTGGGCCTTTGATATTTGCTGTAACAACAGAAACTTCTTTGCTTTTCATGTTCCAAGAAGGTACTTACTGTACTGTTTGATGTTCTTGCATTTGCTCTGTTACTGTGTTGATGAATAGTTTTACAAGTCTAGTCTTGCCTTAATTATATATTGTTCTGATTCTTATTTCTCTGACGTTAGATTACTGATAAAATGTTAATTATTCTTGTAATTTTGATCCAGTCAGTTTTCTTAAAGGGTGCCTGTTTTGCTCAACAAGTTGTGCTTAAGGGTCTGGTTCCCTGTGGTATATGAATGTGATTTGTTTTTGAAAAATAAATTAAATGTAAAATTTTAGCCGGCCGGTTTGGCCGAGCGGTTCTAGGCGCTTCAGTCTGGAATCGCTCGACCGCTACGGTCACAGGTTCGAATCCTGCCTCAGGCATGGATGTGTGTGATGTCCTTAGGTTAGTTAGGTTTAAGTAGTTCTAAGTCTAGGGGACTGATGACCTCGGAAGTTAAGTCCCATAGTGATCAGGGCCATGTGAACAACTTTGTAAAATTTTATTCTGAGTATTAGTCAACCTATGAGCCTAGATTTTGATGTTTTTAATTAGTCACACTACACAGTCTTACGTTTGGTAAAGCAGATTCTGGATTAGTCAATGGTTTATGGTAACCTTCTTTTAATTGATTAATTTTTTAAGTAAACTGTTGTTTTCTGAATGGATACGATAAATATATATTTATGTTTGAAATTAAATGGTGAATGCTGTTGAACAACTTGAGTCAAGTACTTCCATGTGGGTGTTTTCCTATAAATTCCTCGGGACATAATTTTCCCATTTCAGTTCAAATTATCAGGTTCAAATGGATGTAGGTTGCAATATTTATTCGGAGACGAAGAGGCTTGCACGGGACAGTTGCACCAAACTAGTTTCTCAGACAGAGGACCACCCCTCGAACAAATTCTATGCAACTAGGCTTGCCTATAAATTGGTTTATTGGTAGTCTTCTAATGACTTGCATTTTTGTTTACTGTAACTGATAAGTCGTCATTTGCACATTAATGTCGAGTGCAGTCCATGAAGCAGGCCTCCGTAGATGAGTGTTCAGCGCGGCTAATTGCCATGCGGAGGACAAGGGTTCAATTCCCAGTACCGACAGGAATGTTTTCTTGGTGGGAGGACGAACAATCTCTACCCAGCCTCGTAATGCCAACTAAAGAGCTACTTGACCGAGTAGTAGCAGCTCCAGGTTGCGAAAACTGACAACGACCGGGAGAGCAGTGTGACGATTCCACGCCCTTTCATACCACATTCCAGCGATGCCATTGGCACAGGATGACACGGGACGATCGATATCGATGTGCCCACCAGAGCCTGTGGAGGGGTTTAACGTTTATGCAGCCATGAAAACTATAACAATATGTAAAAATTAAGGAGTTTCCTTGTGATTAAAGGAAAGTAGGAAGGATAAAGCTGTTAATCATAACCGCTCACAACTCACAGTATGTCATATGTTTGTGTCTAGGAGCAAAAAAAGAAAATACTTGTACAACACATGTCACTAAGTTTTCTCCATAAGACATAACGGAAACCATACCGGAATTTCTTCGTATTAATGACTGTAGGAACTCCATGGACCGTGCTTACCTGCGTTGGGACAGCGCTTCAAATGGTTAAGCTACGCCCACCGTAGCAACCAAGGCAATGGCCAAGTGAGATGCCAAATATATAATGGGCAACACATACCACATGAAGTCCGTCTTGAAGTATTGTTTTGTTCATGAGGCAGCGGTTGAGATGCCTGTCCTTGAATAACTAGAGTTGCTTCGCAGGTGTTGTTGTACGTATATTGAATTAAAACTCTCCAGTTGACAATATATCATAGTTGTAGTGTTAGGTACACTACCGGTTTTGATTCAGCTACGAAGCGATCATGTGTTCAGAGGTTTTGCCACGGACAACACGGTAATATAGCAATTTAATTGTTATCCTACTTAATTTATCATATTACGGGACCGTCCCGTCGTTGACATGGCCACTTCAGACACTTGGTGATTCTAAATATGTCGAAACTGACTGCGTGCACAAAACTTCATCATTTTCAACTGGAATGATTTATTTCACACATAAGGTGTCGTGAAAGTAGCAGGAGACGAATTCAAGAAGTAGTTACATACAACGACGTATTATATAACGAGACAAACAACATTTTAAAATTTTGTAGATACGTAGCACAAGTACATCACGCTTTACGGCGGAACAGTCTAAATAATCGTAACAACACGACGGAGCTGCAAAGCCGTGTTATTAAGTATAAAAGGGTTCATGCAAACGTGGTGTAAGTAATAGTCATTCTGTGACAGCCGGGAATGGGATTGCCAGTTTCTGCCGAGCAACCCCTCATTACCTTATCGGTCCACCTAATTTTCAGTACTGTTCTGTAGCAACACATCTCAAACGCTTCGATTCTCTTCTGTTTCTGTTTTCTCACAGTCCACGTTCCATTACCATACAACACTGTGCTCCAGCTATACGCTCTTTGAAATTTCTCCCTCAAACTAAAACCTACGTTTCATTGTAGTAGGCTTCTTTTGGCCAAGAATGCCCTTTTGGCCTGTTCTGGTCTGCTTTTTATATCATCTTTGCTTTGGCCTTCATCGGTTATTTTTCTTCCAAGGTTGAGAAATTCGTCTATTTCTTGATAACCAATTTACACTCCTGGAAATTGAAATAAGAACACCGTGAATTCATTGTCCCAGGAAGGGGACACTTTATTGACACATTCCTGGGGTCAGATACATCACATGATCACATTGACAGAACCACAGGCACATAGACACAGGCAACAGAGCATGCACAATGTCGGCACTAGTACAGTGTACATCCACCTTTCGCAGCAATGCAGGCTGCTATTCTCCCATGGAGACGATCGTAGAGATGCTGGATGTAGTCCTGTGGAACGGCTTGCCATGCCATTTCCACCTGGCGCCACAGTTGGACCAGCGTTCGTGCTGGACGTGCAGACCGCGTGAGACGACGCTTCATCCAGTCCCAAACATGCTCAATGGGGGACAGATCCGGAGATCTTGCTGGCCAGGGTAGTTGACTTACACCTTCTAGAGCACGTTGGGTGGCACGGGATACATGCGGACGTGCATTGTCTTGTTGGAACAGCAAGTTCCCTTGCCGGTCTAGGAATGGTAGAACGATGGGTTCGATGACGGTTTGGATGTACCGTGCACTATTCAGTGTCCCCTCGACGATCACCAGTGGTGTACGGCCAGTGCAGGAGATCGCTCCCCACACCATGATGCCGGGTGTTGGCCCTGTGTGCCTCGGTCGTATGCAGTCCTGATTGTGGCGATCACCTGCACGGCGCCAAACACGCATACGACCATCATTGGCACCAAGGCAGAAGCGACTCTCATCGCTGAAGACGTCTCCATTCGTCCCTCCATTCACGCCTGTCGCGACACCACTGGAGGCGGGCTGCACGATGTTGGGGCGTGAGCGGAAGACGGCCTAACGGTGTGCGGGACCGTAGCCCAGCTTCATGGAGACGGTTGCGAATGGTCCTCGCCGATACCCCAGGAGCAACAGTGTCCCTAATTTGCTGGGAAGTGGCGGTGCGGTCCCCTACGGCACTGCGTAGGATCCTACGGTCTTGGCGTGCATCCGTACGTCGCTGCGGTCCGGTCCCAGGTCGTAGGGCACGTGCACCTTCCGCCGACCACTGGCGACAACATCGATGTACTGTGGAGACCTCACGCCCCACGTGTTGAGCAATTCGGCGGTACGTCCGCCCGGCCTCCCGCATGCCCACTATACGCCCTCGCTCAAAGTCCGTCAACTGCACATACGGTTCACGTCCACGCTGTCGCGGCATGCTACCAGTGTTAAAGACTGCGATGGAGCTCCGTATGCCACGGCAAACCGGCTGACACTGACGGCGGCGGTGCACAAATGCTGCGCAGCTAGCGCCATTCGACGGCCAACACCGCGGTTCCTGGTGTGTCCGCTGTGCCGTGCGTGTGATCATTACTTGTACAGCCCTCTCGCAGTGTCCGGAGCAAGTATGGTGGGTCTGACACACCGGTGTCAATGTGTTCTTTTTTCCATTTCCAGGAGTGTAGATTTTAATTTTCTTGCTGTTCTCGTTACAGCTACTTTCCATTATATTCGCCATTCTTCGGTTTACTCTCAATCCATATTCTGTGCTCATTACATTGTTTATTCCATACCATCTATCCTGTAATTCTTAAGCATTTACATTGAGGATAGCAATGTCGCCAGCGAATCTTGTCATTAATATCATTTTCCCCTAAATTTTAATACCACTCTTGAACTTTTCTTTTGTACCTATCATTGCTCCTTCGATGTATAGATTAAATAGTATTAGCGAAAGATTAAAACCCTGTCTTCCTAACACTTTGTTCTTGATTTTCCAGGGTAATTGCTCCCTCTTGCTTCTCAAACAAATTGTACATTACCTAACTCTTCGGCTTATTTCTATTTTTCTCAGAATTTAGATATTTTATGTTACCGAACGTTTTCTAGGTCAACAAATCCTATGAAGATGTCTTAATGTTTCTCAGGTCTTTCTTCTGTTATCAAGCATAATTTTAGAACTCGTCCTGTGGTACCTTTACCTTCTCTAAAATGAAACTGATCGTCTTATAAAAGATCTTCAATTTCTTTCCAATCTTCTGTTTATTATTATTGTTAGCAACTTGGATGAATGAGCAGTTAAGCCGATTGTGCAATAGTTCTTGCATTCATCTGCCCGTGCTATCTTCGCTATTGTGTGGATAACATTTTTTCCAGAAATTCTGTTGCTGCGTCTCCAGTCACACAGATTCTACACACCAACTTGAATAGCTGGTTGCCACTCATCCCCCCCCCCCCCCCCCCCCGCACCACCCCTTCCTCAATATTTTAGAAATTCCACATGGTTGTCATCTATGCCTTCTGCCTTATTTGATCGCAAGTCTTCTAAAGGCCTATCTAGCTCTGATACAGGACCTTTCATGTATTCCCTGTCGACATTCATTTTTCTTCTATCACGTCACCAGACCTTTTTCCCTCACGGAGAGACCTTAAACGCACTATATATCCCTATCTATTTTCTCCTGTGCGTTCTCGTAATGTTGATTAGCTTCCTTTTAACGTATCTGAAGGTTGGTTTTATTCACATTTTCGCTTTGCCTTCCCCGCACTATACATTAATTCATTTCTTAGCTAGTTATAAGTGGCCCTTGTAGCCTAACGGTTTGAGCAATGGACTCTGACACTCAGGTCTAGGGTTCAGGGCCAGGTAGGGGCGGGTTTCACTCATCCTAGGTCAAACTGCTATCTCAGGGTATAACGGGTAAAAGGCGGCCGGGGTCAGGGTATCGTCACGCAGCAAATTGAGAGACTGCACTCTAGCTGCAGTCAGGCCGATAGTCCAGGGACAGGCTTGCTGCCACACACCTTTAACTAGGTGATTTATGTTGCTATATTCTTGTTTTTGCCCGAAAATTTTGAACTTCCTTCTTTCGTCGAACAGTTTTAGTGTTCCTTCTGTTACCCAAGTTTTATTCGCAGTCCAGCTTTTGGAGCTGCCCTTCTTAGAGAAGTTTATTCCTTTTAAACTGAATTGCCTGCTGAGGTATTTATTATTTCAGTGTCTACAGCAGGAGAATTTCAAATGCATCTCATCATCTCTCGTTATTTCGGTACTCCTCGTCTTTCCCCTATTGATGCTTTTAAAGTTCAGTTGACTCTTCATCATTATTAAATTGTGATCTGAATTTAGTTCTGTTTCTGTCTACATCTTACAATCCAATTGGAAAACTATCTGACCATGATGTAATGCAGCTGGTATCTTCTTGTGCCTCCATCTTTTACAAGAATACCTCCTCTTATTGTCAGTTCTGAATGATATGTTCATTAGTACAAGGTGAAATTCATTTCAGAACTCAGTCATTCATTCCCCTCTATCATTTCTTCAACCTCACCTACAACAGCGTTCCAATCACCAGTGATTACTAGATTTTACTACTTTTTACACACCATACATCCCATTCAATGTCCTCTTATGCATTCTCTATCTCTTCATCTTCTTTTTGTGACATCAGCATTTATACCTGAACTGTTTTTATTGGCACTGGTTTTGTTGGCGAGGTTTTCTATCGATTCTGATGGGACTAAGCCTATCACTGAACTGTTCACAGTAACTTAAAACGTTTATTAAATATCTAAAGCCTGATTCCAAAGCCTAGCCCGGCTCTTAGCTTGACACTGTAATTTCAGTGTGTATGTATGAATGAAGAATTACTGAATGTCGCTGTCTTAAAATAAAATTCGAATAACTGTCTCAGCATTTACGGCCGTTTAACGGAATTTATCGAATACAAACAACATGCCTACTCTAAACTAACATGTGACAAAGTGTGCACTCGTAAATAGCAGTAAACTCGAGTTCACACACACATACTCCCAATTACTCACATACAAACACATACGATCATAAAATTACAATAATGTTTAGTATTCTAATAGGAAAAAATCGATTACGTCTCGTCTAAGACAAAGACGCTTGGTTTGAACGTCGCTAGTACCAATTTTTCATAAGTGAAGCTACATTTGCTTGTTTTGTTGGTAATCTACGAAAACTCAATCAAACAATCCATGTGTAATTAATTGTAACTGAACTGAAACTGCATAAGGCTTGGTTAGAAGCACATCCGCAACTGTGCAGAGTCAGATAATTAACATTTCAGTTATAAATAGTTTTATTGGTTCAAAATTATGCCCGGTTTCGAGCATTTATAAGCCCGTCTTCAGGTATACCTGATTGCAAATGGGAAAATGCGGAAGCTGTTATAACAGACTGTACAAGACTTACGACTTCATTGTTATAATAATAGCGGATATTCGCTGTCCAACAAGCCCGCTTTATCTAGTCACCTGAAAGCCAATGGTCATTCTATTGGTGACCTGAAAACCAGTTTGAGTATACTTCATCGTCACCGTAAGGCCCACATCCTTAATTTATTAGAAAAAAATCTACCCTTAAAGAGCAAACCATGCTGAAGCACATGCATCTTCTAAATAATTATTCCTTTTGTAAATAGCGCTCAAACCTCACCACTACACTCCTCAGTCTTTCCCCTCGAAGGAAATGAGTTTTTCTTTTTATCCTTTTAATTTCAATCGCCTGATTCATACTGATTTTCCTTTTGATAATTAATTCATTGTGTTTATTTTATTTTTATCCAAATTGCCACTATTGTCTCCTTTATGGCGATTTTATACTTGTATCTTTTTTTTAATTTTTATCAATTTTTAACAGATGGTTGAACACTCTCACTATTTATGCCCAAGTACCATACGTAATTTTCACCTTATTTAACGTTCTGATGATGTACATTTAACCATCCTGCATTGTTGTCGTCTATTTGATACTATTCTACATTTTGGATACTTAATGTCAGTATGTTTATTTTATTTTCATCCAGATTTCCACTACTGACTCGCTTGTGGCTTTTTATTTTTAAAATTTTATCTTTTATATCATTTTTAACAGATGGTTGAATACATTCATTATTTATGCGGAAGTGCATAATTTTCATCTTATTTTTATATGTGGGCAATGTACATTTAACCATCTTCCCTTCACTTGTATGTTATGTAGTCACCATTAGATGGCTTCACTTTCCCTTATAATATGACGGTCACTAGCTTTCGTGCGCGGCTGCCTTCTACGATATGGTCATTCTGTATCACGGCTTCAAGTGCTGCCGTCACCTGCCCGAAGCATTGTTTTCACAGTGTGCCTTCCTTAGGTTATTTTATGACTGATTCAGTCTGACTAATCCGATTGTACCACCCTCATTTTTATAATTGGAGAGTGAATCCTGACTGTTATTATAACAATAAGTCTTAAGTCTTATACAACCTCTTATTACCGCTGCTTCATTTTCCTTTTTGCAATCTTGTACACCTGAAGATGGGTTTATAATTACCCGAAACTCGTAATCATTCAGAACCAATAAATCTATTTAAGATTGAAGCTGTTGATTATCTGACTCTGCTACGTACTAAAACTGTTACGTGAAATAGCTATAAATAATGTTGCTATCACAGTGAATATAATTGTAAATGGTGAGTGAAATCACTTATTAATATATTAACGTAGTGTCACAATTGAGCTATCATCATACAAAGTCACAAAAATAAATATTGTTCTTCTTCTCCAAGACAACAAGGTTTTCTTACTTGAGTTATATACTAATGCCAAGTATCCGTTGGTGAGAATCCATGTATAAAGTAACTTTGTCCGTGATTCACATAATAGAAATTTAGTTTTGTTATATACTATTGGAATAATTAATACAGTTCTGATGTACTTGGGTGTAATCTACGTTGAAATACTAGCAGTGGCGTGTTACTGAATTCACGTACACACACTCAGCTGTATGTTGTTGTGAAAATAGCTGCCCAAAGATGTGATTTCTCCTTACCTGAGGTTACAGCAGGGTCGGTAACTAATGATGACTGCTAATCTCTGGCACCATCAGTGTCTCCACTCATCTCAGAGGAGGACTATACTGCGATATGTCGTCTTTCAAATAAAAAAAAAAAAAGAAGACTGAAATAATGAATACTCAAACAACGACTTCTTCACTCTTTCCAACACCTAGAACTTCATATGGGGTTAGCAGGTTTAATTTATAAGTTTACAAGTAATAATTTATTTAAATGGTCTGAAATCTTTTATTCATGCTTTAACTTTCAAACTAAATCAGTGCTTGGCCCTAATACACTGGTGATAAATACACAGTTATAAGTCTTTTTCAGTTCCACAGAAGATTGTTCAGTAATCTCTTCCTGTTTGTATCGTTTGCTGTCATTATAACTCACGGTCTCTCTGCTTCTTTTGATAAATATTAATAACTGTTATCTACTCTGTACACAGTCACTACTATTGTTCCGTACACTCACTCTTCTTGATTCAAAGCTGCACAACTCTCGTTCATCTGAAATACCGAAATCTTCTTTCATGCTGACCAGCACAGAGTCTTTTTATGTATCTTCTGTCCTCTGTACTTGATTATTCAGTTCTTCTGTCTTGTTCACCTCCTCCACGGTTATTATAATCTGCGCAAGCTCATAATAAAATTGCAGTTCTTCATCAGTGATGCCATGATGAGTCTCTGTAAGCTTCTTCGTACCTCTTGTCATGATCTTCAGAAAAATGCTACAGTCTAGTTGCTTCCTTAAAATCGTATCACCTTCCATCTACATTGCGTACATTATCAAAAGTTTATTAAATTGAAATTAATTATTAATTCCGTAATTACCAAATGCGAAAAAGTCCTGCAGATGTGACTACGTCAAAACTGACTTCCCGTTTCTCCGAGTGCCCGCTTTCACTTTTCCCTCTCTTCTCTTTTTATTAATTACTGAGATAAATTTTTACCTAGTAGGTCGCAGCATCTTCTTCTAAAAGAGTTTTTACACGGGATTTAAATGTGAATGTATATGAAATACGATAAACAAATTACAACATCTGGCTCGTGCATATTTGCATTTATTTTAGGGTTTGTATTAAAAAAAATCATTGTAAATTCGAACTGGCATTTTCTTAAACCATGGGCGGAAGATGCTATGCTAGTATGCAATCGAAAAAATCTCTAACGCAGATTCACTCTCTGCCCCATCCTACTATTCATGATAAATCGTACTCCCGTTACATTACTTTCCGCTGCCGTTGATATTACTCTGTATTCGTTTGATCGGTAATCCTTTTAGTGATTCCATTACACTTCACTGACACACACTATATCTGCATTGATTACCTGCACTTACGTTTTCAGATTTTCTAGCTTTCCTACCACATTCAAACTACTGATTTCCTTGTTCTGTCTCTTAGAATGCCACCATTTCCTTGAATATTCAATTTTTTTCTCATGTTTCCCTCACCGTGGACAGTCCGCTCCCAGGCATCTGAATGAACGATTGAGCCAGAATCTTTTGCCAATCGAGAGGTCATCATGATACTTTTCTAGTAATAGGCCACATGAACTTTGAATGCACATTCAGCGTCTCTATTGCAGTGGCTACCGTTACCTTCTGCTCCCTCATGACGTTTATGACTGCTGATTTATCCATCTTTAGGGACAGTTTCCCAGCATCACACCACATAGGCAAGATATTGCCCTGAAACTCTGTCCGCTCCTCTTTCCTGTTTTATACAGCAGAACGACGGTGACTCCTTATACCGTAAGTCTTCAGCCACCACTGTCGATTATTTTGATTCAGAACTAGTGAATCCAGTAATATTTCGCAATTGCTAGGTATGCATAGGAACTGAATATACATTACAATCTATTTCTCCCTCTTCTCTCTCACCATCTTCTCCTCCCTCCTCTCTTTGTACATCTCCTCCTCCTCGCCCCTCTCTCTTCCGATCTCCTCCTTTCCCGTCCTCGCGCCTCTCTCTTCCGATCTCCTCAATTCCCGTGTCTATTTCCTCTCCGCTCCCCCTACTTTCTCTGTCCATCTTCTCTTACCCTATACCCCCCCCCTCCCACCCTTAATCTCACCGACCTTGACCCTTGTTTAGGAATCGAAGTCGGTATGGGTAAATCGGTTCTTTCGCTGTTGTACCAGCTATGGGAGACCATTCCTGCAGCTGGCTCTGTGTGACAATAGTTTCAATGACATTATTTCGCGTAGTTTTAATCTGTGAAAGGGTAGAATTGTGAAGTTTCGGTCGATTCAGATTCTGTAGTAGTATTATAATCACTAGTAGATAAGCCACAAATGTAACTTCCCTGATTTTCTATAAAACCGACTGCGAGAAAGAAATAAGATAGCACATACTTGAGAATAAAATTTTTGTTTAAAACACAGACTGTGAGAAAGAAAACAAAACCGCACATTTCCATTGCATAGCATTTTCTTTCCTGCAGCCGGTTTTCACAGAAAACTTTTACATTGCTGTTTTAAAAAAAATATGCAGTCTATGTGGATCTGAATTTTTACTACAGAAACGCCTAAAATTTGAAATAAGTCGGTCAAGAACTTTTCGAGATGTTTCCTAAGTCTTGAGAAACATATACAATTAAGAGGATCAACCAAGGCATCCAACATATAAAGAACAGAAAAACTTCAGAAAGCCTAGAAACTGACATGGACGCACTACAATAAAAGATATATTTCAAGACGGAAGGAGATCAGGACACCACAGGATGCCGACAGACGCGGAGTCCTAAGAAATAACTGCGTCAAGGATCTCGTGAAAGTGGTCTTTCATTTACGCAGTTACAACGATTCTTGATAAAGATCTCGCTTTTACGCCGTGGAAGCCACATTATGTGCAGCAATTGTTCCCTGATGTCTGCGACAGAAGAATGGAGTGTGGAGAAATTTTTTTGGATTGGAATGATCATTGGCCTGAACTTTTTGAGATTATTCTGTGGACTCATGAGGCAGTTTTTTGCATTGAAGGATTTGTGAACAGACATCTTTGCCATTATTGGGCAGCCGAAAACCCACGCGAACGTGTTGAAAAAGCACAGGGGCGTCCGAAGCTGACAATATGGTGTGGTATCACGTATCCGAAGATGTTGCTCCTTTATTTTTGCGGTACACAATGAATGCCGAAAGATTCCTGGAAATGCTACAAGGTCGTGTATGGACAGTAATTTCACGATGGAACAACCAACAGCTTCACTTCATGCAGGGCGGAGCGCCTACACATTTTGCAAATGATATTTGCGAATAGCTGCATGATCATTTTCCAGGACGTTCAAGTTAAGACTGACAGACCTGGTGCACAGGAATGACTTGCCCGCAGCCCTGATTTAACGTTTTGCAATTTTTTTCTCTGGGGGTGGGCTAAGGACGGGGGTTTAGGAGCCCTGATTTAACGTTTTGCAATTTTTTTCTCTGGGGGTGGGCTAAGGACGGGGGTTTAGGGGGGTTTATAAGAGAAAAAAACGGAACTTGGATGAACTGGAAGCAGTAATATCTGCAGTGTTAGCCAACGTTCCACCTGACATGTTGCAGGCACCAGTATCGAATGTAGCAGTCCGTTTAAAAAACTGAGTAAAGAATACTTGCACTTATGTGGAGGTATGAAAATATGTTAAACACAACATCCACGAATGTTGTTTCTAAAAAAAGCAGTTCTAAGAAAATTGACTCATAAATAAAGAAATTAAAATTGTTTAAAAATAGGAAGTGACCTATCTGCCACCCTATATATATCCTTTCAAGTCGCCTCCTCGTATCCGTCTGTATATGCAGGCTAATCTCAGGAAATGCTGCAGGGATTTTGATCCGGTTTTCACTAACAGGTACACTGATTCACGAGGAAAGTTTTTGTACAAAATAAATATTTTGTACAAATTGTATGAATTATGATGAATTAAACTATGAAAACGGTGTCAATGCCACTTAGCGAACAGCCGCCGTCTATCAATAGAGCAGCATTAGCTAAAGGCGGCAGAAAGTGTATTGGAATTCTCCTCTTGGGTGATAGGCTAATGAAACGTTTGGATCGAAAACGAAAGGTTGTAGGATTGAATCTTGTATGGGTCATTTTCTTTCACTCTGCCTTTTAACCCAAAATTCACTTCTCAGTAATGTAGAAAAATGAATAGGATAAATGATTAGGAGCAAGCAACTCACCTAAGTGACATCCAGTTGATGGTAATAATTTCTGCATAGCGAAAAAATATGTGAGTACAAAACCTGTGGTTTCCAATTACTTATGCACAGATTAAAACACAGGATGGGATGCAACTTTACTTCGTTTATGTAAAGAAAGTTTTGAGTAGTAAATGACTAAACTTTCAGCTATCTGCTTTCTTTGAGTGAAAAGCAGATACTACCTTAATTCTCTGCATGGTGGGGCGAAATATATTATTTATTTGGACACTTTCAAATTATGCAGAAGACTGATAAACGAATCTCCACTGGCGACTAAGTGATTTAGATCTTTTAAAGCTCGTAGAGACATGGGCACGATCTTTCTGAATAGGATTCCGAAATGTGAATGCACAAGTTTTTGAAATATTTTTACGGATAGTTGAAGAAATCGTTTTGAAACATGACGACAATTTCAGACTGCTGATTTCCGCTTCTTTACAAGTCGCAATTCGCACTCTTATTTCACTGCAAATTCTTCGAACAACCGGCTGTGAGTCACTCATATTCGAATCATCATAATAAATATGACCAATAACGAAAAACTAGCCACCTCCTCATCAGGCTGTGGTGTGAGACTTACAGTTTGAAATAAGAAAGTATAATTAACTAATAGTTCCCTTGTAATCATTTGAGAACAATTGCACAACGAAAAAACATGCAGATCCAAAATACACTCCAGGAAATTGAAATAAGAACACCGTGAATTCATTGTCCCAGGAAGGGGAAACTTTATTGACACATTCCTGGGGTCAGATACATCACATGATCACACTGACAGAACCACAGGCACATAGACACAGGCAACAGAGCATGCACAATGTCGGCACTAGTACAGTGTATATCCACCTTTCGCAGCAATGCAGGCTGCTATTCTCCCATGGAGACGATCGTAGAGATGCTGGATGTAGTCCTGTGGAACGGCTTGCCATGCCATTTCCACCTGGCGCCTCAGTTGGACCAGCGTTCGTGCTGGACGTGCAGACCGCGTGAGACGACGCTTCATCCAGTCCCAAACATGCTCAATGGGGGACAGATCCGGAGATCTTGCTGGCCAGGGTAGTTGACTTACACCTTCTAGAGCACGTTGGGTGGCACGGGATACATGCGGACGTGCATTGTCCTGTTGGAACAGCAAGTTCCCTTGCCGGTCTAGGAATGGTAGAACGATGGGTTCGATGACGGTTTGGATGTACCGTGCACTATTCAGTGTCCCCTCGACGATCACCAGTGGTGTACGGCCAGTGTAGGAGATCGCTCCCCACACCATGATGCCGGGTGTTGGCCCTGTGTGCCTCGGTCGTATGCAGTCCTGATTGTGGCGCTCACCTGCACGGCGCCAAACACGCATACGACCATCATTGGCACCAAGGCAGAAGCGACTCTCATCGCTGAAGACGACACGTCTCCATTCGTCCCTCCATTCACGCCTGTCGCGACACCACTGGAGGCGGGCTGCACGATGTTGGGGCGTGAGCGGAAGACGGCCTAACGGTGTGCGGGACCGTAGCCCAGCTTCATGGAGACGGTTGCGAATGGTCCTCGCCGATACCCCAGGAGCAACAGTGTCCCTAATTTGCTGGGAAGTGGCGGTGCGGTCCCCTACGGCACTGCGTAGGATCCTACGGTCTTGGCATGCATCCGTGCGTCGCTGCGGTCCGGTCCCAGGTCGTAGGGCACGTGCACCTTCCGCCGACCACTGGCGACAACATCGATGTACTGTGGAGACCTCACGCCCCACGTGTTGAGCAATTCGGCGGTACGTCCACCCGGCCTCCCGCATGCCCACTATACGCCCTCGCTCAAAGTCCGTCAACTGCACATACGGTTCACGTCCACGCTGTCGCGGCATGCTACCAGTGTTAAAGACTGCGATGGAGCTCCGTATGCCACGGCAAACTGGCTGACACTGACGGCGGCGGTGCACAAATGCTGCGCAGCTAGCGCCATTCGACGGCCAACACCACGGTTCCTGGTGTGTCCGCTGTGCCGTGCGTGTGATCATTGCTTGTACAGCCCTCTCGCAGTGTCCGGAGCAAGTATGGTGGGTCTGACACACCGGTGTCAATGTGTTCTTTTTTCCATTTCCAGGAGTGTATGTGCTAGTTTAAGTTTCAAATTAAACCTTCTCCGAGAAAGTGCTTCAGCAACTTTGCTTCATTTACATACAGTACGTTCTTTCAGCAGCGCAGCAGATGGTTGAACGTACAGCTATCTGCTTTCCGTGAATCAAACGTATATGTGGACACGATTCTTTGCGTGGTACGGCGAAGGAGCTTGCCATAAAGAGTCCACGAGAAACAATAGAGGCAATGAGTCTCAACAGTGCATACTAAGCTTCACAAGAGGGCTACTGTAACACGAGCTCAACATGCAGATCACACGTGTTTAATCTCTTTTTTTTTCAGTTGTTTGTGCCAGCTCAGCCAACCTCCGGCATCTACTGAATCACTCAAATACACACATACATACATCTGTGATTCGTACACAGTATTTACACTGGTTGTAAACATAAGACCTATATCCCACGATGTGCTCCCTTCATTGCCGTGAGATGTCACTCCAGATGTCACTTTTATATGGAACACATAACATTCAGGCGTCCAAACAATTTCCCTGGAATGAGCTGCATGCATCGTGCAAGTTATATGAAAGTGATGATATTCACTTACTTAACGTTGTTCTCTGAATATTGTTCGTGGCCCCCAAACAAAATACGCTAATTCAGTCAAATCGTCTGGCCACTCGTGCTTAGGCGTAATGCTACCCGTGCGAAGCTGGGCCGGGTCGCTAGTACAGGGTGTTTCAAAAATGACCGGTGTATTTGAAACGGCAATAAAAACTAAACGAGCAGCGATAGAAATACACCGTTTGTTGCAATATGCTTGGGACAACAGTACATTTTCAGGCAGACAAACTTTCGAAATTACAGTAGTTACAATTTTCAACAACAGATGGCGCTGCGGTCTGGGAAACTCTATAGTACGATATTTTCCACATATCCACCATGCGTAGCAATAATATGGCGTAGTCTCTGAATGAAATTACCCGAAACCTTTGACAACGTGTCTGGCGGAATGGCTTCACATGCAGATGAGATGTACTGCTTCAGCTGTTCAATTGTTTCTGGATTCTGGCGGTACACCTGGTCTTTCAAGTATCCCCACAGAAAGAAGTCACAGGGGTTCATGTCTGGCGAATAGGGAGGCCAATCCACGCCGCCTCCTGTATGTTTCGGATAGCCCAAAGCAATCACACGATCATCGCAATATTCATTCAGGAAATTAAAGACGTCGGCCGTGCGATGTGGCCGGGCACCATCTTGCATAAACCACGAGGTGTTCGCAGTGTCGTCTAAGGCAGTTTGTACCGCCACAAATACACGAAGAATGTCCAGATAGCGTGATGCAGTAATCGTTTCGGATCTGAAAAGTGGGCCAATGATTCCTTTGGACGAAATGGCGGCCCAGACCAGTACTTTTTGAGGATGCAGGGACGATGGGACTGCAACATGGGGCTTTTCGGTTCCCAATATGCGCCAGTTCTGTTTATTGACGAAGCCGTCCAGGTAAAAATAAGCTTCGTTAGTAAATCAAATGCTGCCCACATGCATATCGCCGTCATCAATCCTGTGCACTATATCGTTAGCGAATGTCTCTCGTGCAGCAATGGTAGCGGCGCTGAGGGGTTGCCGCGTTCGAATTTTTATGGATAGAGGTGTAAACTCTGGCGCATGAGACGATACGTGGACGTTGGCGTCATTTGGACCGCAGCTGCAACACGGCGAACGGAAACCCGAGGCCGCTGTTGGATCACCTGCTGCACTAGCTGCGCGTTGCCCTCTGTGGTTGCCGTACGCGGTCGCCCTACCGTTCCAGCACGTTCATCCGTCACGTTCCCAGTCCGTTGAAATTTTTCAAACAGATCCTTTATTGTATCGCTTTTCGGTCCTTTGGTTACATTAAACCTCCGTTGAAAACTTCGTCTTGTTGCAACAACACTGTGTTCTAGGCGGTGGAATTCCAACACCAGAAAAATCCTCTGTTCTAAGGAATAAACCTAGTTGTCTACAGCACACTTGCACGTTGTGAACAGCACACGCTTACAGCAGAAAGACGACGTACAGAATGGCGCACCCACAGACTGCGTTGTCTTCTATATCTTTCACATCACTTGCAGCGTCATCTGTTGTTGAAAATTGTAACTACTGTAATTTCGAAAGTTTGTCCGCCTGAAAATGTACTGTTGTCCCAAGCATATTGCAACAAACGGTGTATTTCTATCGCTGCTCGTTTAGTTTTTATTGCCGTTTCAAATATATCGGTCATTTTTGAAACACCCTGTATATACACACAACAAAAAAAGTTTTGCATCACCTCGGCTCCGAAAGTTCCGAAACCTGTACAAAAAATTGGAATATAGATCAATATAAACATCATTTCCGCCCTTGTTATTGCTCATGAAAACCAAATATTTCATGTTATACCACCATACAGAGAGACGATCAGAAGTGGTGGTCCAGACTGCTGTACACACCGGTACCTCTAACACCCAGTAGCACGTCCTCTTGCGTTGATGCATGCCTATATTCGTAGTGGCATACTATCCACAAGTTCATCAACGCACTGATGGTCCAGATTGTACCACTCCTCAAAGGCGATTCGGCGTAGATCCCGAGAGTGATTGGTGGTTTACGTCGTCCATAAACAGCCGTTTTCAATCTATCCCAGACATGTGCGATAGGATTCATGTCTGGAGAACATGCTGTCAAGAGATGTCGTTATACTGAAGGAAGTTATTCACAAGATGTGCACTATGGGGGCGCGAATTGTCGTCCATGAAGACGAATGCTTCGCCAACATGCTGCCGATGTGACTGCACTATCGGTCGGAGGATAGCATTCACGGGATGCCAATCCTGAGCGGCCCATTCGGCATGTTGTTGGGCCCATCTGCACCGCGCTGCATGTGTCGTAGTTGCAAAGATGGACTCTGCCATGGAAGTCAGGAGTGAAGTTGCGCATCATGCAGTCTATTGCGCACAGTTTTAGTCGTAACACGACGTCCTGTGGCTGCACGAAAAGCATTATTCAACATGGTGGCGTTGCTGTCAGAGTACCTCCGAGCCATAATCTGTAGGTATCGGTCATCCACTGCAGTAGTAGCCCTTGGGCGGCCTGAGCGAGGTATGTCATAGACAGTTCCTGTCTCTCTGTGTCTCCTTCATGTCCGAACATCATCGCTTTGGTTCACTCCGAGAAGCCTGGAAACTTCCCTTGTTGAGAGCCGTTCCTAGTACAAAGTAACAATGCGGACGCGATGGAACCATGGTATTGACCGTTTAGGCATGATTGAACTACAGACAACACGAGCCGTGTACCTCCTTTCTGGCGGAATGAGTGTAATTGATCAGCTGTTGGACCCCATCCGTCTAAAAGTTGCTGCTCATGCATGGTCGTTTACTTCTCTGGGCTGGTTTAGTGACATCTCCGAACAGTTAAAGGGACTGTGTCTGTGATACGATATCCACAGACAACGTCTGTATTCAGGAGTCCTGGGAACCGGGGTGATGCAAAACTTTTTTTGATGTTTCTATTTAAAAAATGGTTCAAATGGCTCTGAGCACTATGGGACTCAACTGCTGTGGTCATAAGTCCCCTAGAACTTAGAACTACTTAAACCTAACTAACCTAAGGACAGCACACAACACCCAGCTATCACGAGGCAGAGAAAATCCCTGACCCCGCCGGGAATCGAACCCGGGAACCCGGGCGTGGGAAGCGAGAACGCTACCGCACGACCACGAGATGCGGGCTTGTATTAAAAAACAATATGTAGCTTCAGTCCGCCCGAGTATATAAAATTCGGGAGTAAGATGGTCAAGAAGGTTTCGAAATTTTTGCTGACAGCTTTTCCTCTACTAAAACAGGGCTCCAGTAGGTACACAAAAACATGCAAGTATTGGAAAGTAACGTTGTGTCAAAATTTGAAAGCGAATGGTGAAGAAATTTCAGAGATTTGCGAATTTGAACAAATTAACGTTTATATTTTTATTGATATAGATTTTAGTAATGTCTGGCATCGGATATGTAACAGGACGTATTTGATTGCTGGTCGAAGGCACTACAACTACAGGACGTCTATTGTAACTTGTTATTAGTAGTCATAATTATTGCAATTAGTAGTAGTTATTGTGGTTATTCTAATAATAGTAATGCAATTATAAGAGCCGATCAAAAGGTTTCCGTTTGCAGGTGTACTACAACGTATATGCAACCCAGCGCGGCGACGATTCAGTTATATAAATGGGAACATATAAATGGGAAACTTTTCATAACTCCTTGTACTAATTCCATTACTTTTCAGTCGGTAATCTTACTCCAGAGAAGCTTTACATACAAGAAGCCTGATTTTTTTGAAAAAATAGTTTTTCACTTCTGTTACTTTGGTTGTATTTACAACATTATGAATGCTATAATTTTTTCGGTAAACTGTAATGAAGTTCCAAAGAAACTGGTACAGGCTTGCGTATTCAAATACAGAGATATGTAAATAGGCAGAATAAGACGTTGCGGTCGGCAAGGCCTATATAAGACAACAAGTGCCTGGTGCAGTTGTTAAATCGGTAACTGCTGCTACAATGGCAAGTTATCACGATTTAAGTAAGCTTGAACGTGGTGTTATAGTGGGCGTACGAGCGATGGGACGCAGCATCTCCGAGGTGGCGATGTAGTGGAGTTTTCCAGTACGACAAATTCACGAGTGTACCATGAATACTAGGAATTCGATAGAACATCAAATCTCAGAAATTGCGGCGGACGGGAAGAGGTCCTGCAGGAACCGGACCAGCGACGTCTGATGAGAATCGTTCCACATGACAGAAGTGTAACCCTTCCTCGAATTGCTGTAGATTTCAATGCTGGGCGATAATAAGTATCAATGTGCAAACCATTCAACGAAACATCATCGTTATCGGCTGTCGGAGCCGAAGGCGAATTCGTGTACCCTTCACGACTGCACAGCACAAAGCTCTACGCCTTGCCTGGGACTGTCAGTACCGACACTGCTTATTGGACTATTGATGACTGGAAACATGTCGCCTGGTCGGACGAGTCCAAATTGCATCGATCGGATGGACGTGTACGGGTATGGAGAAAACCTCATGAATCCATGACCCTATAGTCAGCTGGGGACTGTTCAAGCTGGTGGAGGCTCTGTAAAAGTGTGGGGCGTGTGCAGTGATATGGGACCCCTGATAGGTCTAGACACGATCCTGTCTGATCACCTGCATCCAGTCATGTCTGTTGTGCATTCCGACGGACTTGGGCAATTCCAGCAGGACAATGCGACACCCCACACGTCCAGAATTGCTACAGGAACACTCTTTCGAGTTTAAACGCTTCCGATGGCCACCAAATTCCCCAGACATGAACATTATTGAGCATATGTGGGATGCATTGCAACGTGCTGCTCATAAGAGATATCAACCCTCTCGTACTCTCACGGATTTATGGACAGCCCTGCAGGATTCATGGTGACAGTTCCCTCCAGCACTACTTCAGACATTAGTCGTGTCCATACCCCAACGTGTTGCGGCACTTAAGCGTGTTCGCGGAGGCCCTACAGGATCTTAGGCAGGTGTGCAGTTTCTTGGATTTTCAGTATGAAACGTCTTGCATGTATGCAACTGTGGTCCGATGTATGAGAGGTTCTGAAGGTCCTAATCTGATCAGGACAAATACATTAATCTATTTACAAAATTTGCGTGTCATCGGGATCTGGTTGCGGGTGTCTCCCTTATCATTTAGTTATGTTTGTTAATTGTTCATCACCTGCGTAAATACGCAGATGGCCATTAAAACTTCAACAACATGAAAATGGCATGCAAAGAACATCATACTAACATGAAGTCTAGTGCACGCTTATGCAACATTTAACGCAGAAGTAAAGCCATTTACATTATGTGTGTAAAGAAAGATTATGCATCATCTTGAGGTTGTATTTCTTCTGTTCGTGTTTGCTTACCAGTAGATATGTTTTTGGAGAGGCTCTACCTTAAGCAAAACACCTTGTATTGGCCAGACATGATTTGCTGAAGCTTCAGCATCGTCGTTGGGCTTTTATTTTCTTACTATCAAAAATGAAAAATGATCTTTACTAATGGTGCACATATAAATTTGAGTTTTTAAGACAGTATTAACAAATTTGAAGAACAAAGTCATCTATTTTTAACTTGTCTCTGCATTCTGTGGTTTTGTGGTATTGGCCTTGTATTGGCCAGACATGATTTGCTGAAGCTTCAGCATCGTCGTTGGGCTTTTATTTTCTTACTATCAAAAATTAAAAATGATGTTTACTAATGGTGCACATATAAATTTGAGTTTTTAAGACAGTATTCACAAATTTGAAGAACAAAGTCTTCTATTTGTAACTTGTCTCTGCATGCTGTGGTTTTCTGGTTTTTTGTTTTTATTGCAATTGATTTATTCCACAGTTTGTCATCTGCATCCAGATAAAAGTTAATGTAGAAAATTATTTACGTCGAAATTTTGCAACTGAGAAAGTTATGATTAGGCCTAATATTAAGTAATTCTATGTTGAAGATAATATGTTTGTGTGCGCACGAGTGTGTGTGAGTGTGATTGTGAGTGTGTGTGTGTGTGTGTGTGTGTGTGTGTGTGTGTGTGTGTGTGTGTGTGTATGCGAGTGAGTGAAAAGATCTAGTTTTAATTTATTTAATTACTAATTCCTTTTTAATTGTTAATTGGTAAATGTTAGACCTCAGTTAATTCTAGACCTAACCATAACATTCACAGTCATAAAATTTCGAACTAAATAAACATTTTTACATAATGTTCTGTATGGTTACAGATGACAAACTGTGAAAGGAAACAAGTGTAATGAAAAACGTAAGATACCGGAAAGCTACAGGCATGTGGTGCCAAGGTATTTATAGAAAGCTTCTTGTGTTCTTCAAATCTGTAAACACTGCCTTAAAAAATCAAATTTTTGTGTGTAAACGTTCTAAAGAGAATTTTTCCTGTCTAATAGAAAGATAATAAAAGCACACTGATGATGCCAGTATGATGTATGGGAAACAGAAGAAGAAATAAAATTGTGCTTTGCTCCAAAACAAATCTTAAGATTATGCAACTGTTTCTCGATCAGAAGTTACATTGGAACGTTCTTCTTTGTTTCTTTTTCTTGGTTATCTGTGAGAGGATCGTGTCATGCTTCGTCTAAGAAGGACAAACGTTTACCAGCAAGTGTCAGAATTCAGCAGCTGCAGGGTCGTGGCCTACAGACATTGTGGTTGACAGTTAAGCGATACTGCTGCTCGCGTTGGCCAGGGTCCCATGACTGTCTTGGAAACCGATTGGTTCAGGAGGGCCATGTAAGATCTCAATGGCGTCAAGCAACTAGCGCCCAAGGGAACAGACATATTGGCCATGGGGCCGCAAATCATACATCCACGTCACGTGCTCTTAGTCAGGAAATGGGAATGTTTGCAGCGTGACAAGTACCAACACGTACGGTGGGATGACGACCGCTTCACCACTGACTGTCAGGGCGGGAAATATTGTTCGGCTTACCTGCCGCTGCAGGAAAGAGGGCTACGCCGCAGTGGTGTCCAATGAAAACACCACGTCGTCCTTACAGACATGTCTGTTCTGCGAACGGCATCAGAACCCTTGTAATCTGGTGTGACGGCTGCAAGGAGAGCGAACGTTTTGACATACTGCATTCGTCATTGTCACATATGCCCTCCACCTAGCGTGACGGTATGGGACGCAATTGGATACACAAAGCGACCCCCTCTGATTCGCATAGCCGGTAATGTAGACTGCAGGTTTCAGATTTCTTACTTGTTAAGGCCGGTGACTGTTCAGGAGATCTGCGACCAATTCCGGGTGAGGCTGCTAAGACAGGCCACCCCGAACATAACTAGAACGAATAAATATATCGAAGTGCGGTGTTCGCCAAGTTATAAAGGACGACCTGGCGAATTTCCTGGCATTTGCAAGTAGTTTTTATGTTTCATACTAGCCGAATTAAGACGCTGACTTTTTTTTTGTTCGTAATGGAACTATATACTTTTTTCTGTGGCGTTTGAAGGAAGCTTCTAAGAGATCTCCAACGATATAACAGGTTTGTGACTTGATCAAAGAGTATCAGGACAACAGCGCCGGAAACCACTGGAGAAGAGTATAACAAACGACTGCCCTACAATGGCAAACGTAAACAAGCACTTAAATCAGGTTCGTGTATTTATTATCTCGACTGTCATACCAAGTGCTCAAAATGGTGGCCCTGAGTATTACTACACGCTAAAAAATGATTCGGGACAGACGTCTGGAGTTAACAGCAGCACAAGTCCGTGTTGTAAGGTATTTCATGGATTCAAGAGTCGTCGATGTTTTCTAATAGACGTCTTGTTTTAATTTCTGCCACATATAAAAGTACAGAAGTCTTAAAATTGGTGAGTATTCGTGTCCTGAACCACCGTTAAAATGCTTTCCAAATGTTCTGTTAAGAGGTTCTGTCGTTATATGTGCTAAATCCGTCATGTTGGTACCACTCTGACTGCCTTATGTCCAGTGGGATGCCCTGCAATTATTGCAGCAGGATATCTTAGGACCTCTAAATGTTTGATCTAGATTCCCACCAATAAAACAGGTGCCAATGAAGCGGGCACCAAACGTTGATAGACCAACAGCGTCGTTTTTATTCAATTCTTTGCGTCACCGTGGATTTTCAGCTGAGTGATTAGTGTATGTCGCGAAGAGTGACTTACACATGGATTGTAATAGCTCTTTCTTCCTTCAACAACATTCTGAATAGATTTGTCTCATCACGTTGCGCATTTCGTAGATAACATTCGGAAAATTGTAACCAGTATCGGAAGTCATTACGTGCAATCAACAGGCATCGCCACGGAAGACGAACGGGTAGATTCTGTCTTTTGGCCAGATTTTCCGCAGACTGCACACTTCGCCCGCCGAAAGTGGCATTACCGCCGATGGTGACAGACAAAGCTCTGGCTACAGGAAGAGAGCTGTCGAAAGTGACGCAGGCACGGTGTTTCCTTGCCGGACCTCCACGTGTGTTTAGATGGAAAAGGGGTCCGACGGACCAGGAGTGAGGCAAATACCAATGGCGGACCTTGCAAATCCGTTGAAAAGTGCCAAGATCGCTCAGAGACACGAATGACAGGTCAGCACGATTACGGAGATGAGTCTTTAACTTTCAGGAAGACTGGGTAATGAATAACGGAAGATCCTAAAGAATGAAGAGTCAAAGCATTGCTTAGATCTGGAGTGGGCACGCTGAAAACGACACTTGATAGAGAGCCTCTGAAGGCCGGCTATCCATTCCCTGTAAAATTCAGAAGACAGTTTATGACTACTAAAACATTTGTGGCGAGTTGTAGCCGCATTCACCTGAGAACCGAAGTAATCGAGAAGACCAGACTTCAGTGTGGCTAAGGGAGGCAATGGGGTTCTGCTTCAGGTCGGAGCTGCTGAACTGCTTCATCCGTGCAATGCAGCATGACCAAAGTTCCACTTTGCGGTCGGATTCCCAGAACGGTGGCAGCGGCGGGTGTAAGTTGCGGACCGAGGAGTTGCGCTAGGTAAACGGAAAACTTTGGTGTCGACTGGGATATAGCCGCAAGCCTCTCCATGAAGAGTTGGTTTGTGTGTTGCATGCTATGCAGCAGGAGCAATACGCGAGTTATGTCCGCAGAGTCTGCAGCCATTGCCTCGGCTGAGAATATATGGACACAGAGGCAGTACCTGTAAGAGTTGCGTGTGAAGTTGGTTTAAATGCCCGTCGGAATCTGAGGTGCTGCAGGCTAGAAATACTCATACAAGAAAATATAAGAACCAAGTTCTGGCCCCGTTTATTAACAAAATGATTATCCTCAACTTAATACAAATGGTCTTCTTTGACGGTTACTGTAGCTCAACAAAAATTCAAAAATGTCAGTAAACTGGAACAAAATCTTTGACTAAATGAGAAGTTCACTGAATGCTTGATAACACAAGACGGTAGTGCTACCGCTGGAAGAGAAGAATACCAAAGGCGCTTTCCGACTCGACGATTACCTGATTGCAGAGTGTTTACCAAAGTGTTTATCACTTTGCATGCAACAGGCTCTCTTCCAACTAAACATTTTTCGTCCGAGCGTGCACGTCAACAAAATTTCAAAAACAGGAACAAATTATCGCAAGTGTTGAGCGAAGTACCAGTACGAGCATACGAAGAATGCCCTGCGCATAAAAGTCCCACAGACACGGGTATGAGAAACATTACATAAGGAAATCCTGTATCCATTTCACATACAGCGTGTCCAAAATCTCCACGTTGGCGACAATGCCCAACGACTTCTATTCTGTCACTGGGTAATTGACAATAGTCATTTGCTTCTATATATGCTATTCACTGACGAAGCCCAGTTTTCACGACATGGAATAAATAACACACGCAATAATCATCGATGGTTATGGGAAAATACACACGCTTCAGTGGATAGCAATTTCCAAGGTCGTTTTCCCATAAATGTTCGGTGGGGCATGATCGGTAACCTTTTGATAGGTCCAGTTACTATCAATCAGCAATTGACGGGCGAGAGGTACCTGCATTTTTTGGAAAATTCATTTGTGAAATTTTGGAAGACGTTCCGTTAGCCAAGCGAACTGTAATGTACTTTCAACATGACGGTGCCCCTCCACATGTTGTTACCTTATGTGTGAGGGACTATCTCAACCGCACCTACCATAATCGCTGGATTGGCCGTGGCGCTGCTGTTAACTGGCTTCCAAGACCACCTGACCTTACACCTTTAGACTTCTGTTTAGCCGGCCGGGGTGGCCGAGCGGTTCTAGGCGCTACAGTCTGGAACCGCGCGACCGCTACGGTCGCAGGTTCGGATTCTGCCTCCGGCATGGATGTGTGTGACGTCCTTAGGTTAGTTAGGTTTAAGTAGTTCTAAGTTCTAGGGGACTGATGAGCTCAGCAGTTAAGTCCCATAGTGCTCAGAGCCATTTGAACCATTTGAACTTCTGTTTATGGTGTTGGATGAAATCAGAGGTGGACAAAGTAAAGGTAAATAAACGAGATGAACTGCTTTGTCGCATCATGGTCGCTGCTGAATTCATTAGGAACCAACCACAGGCAATTGAACAAGAAACACATGTTATCGCTAGAGTGCTAAATTGCACTGACGTTCGTGGTGGGATATTCGAACCTGTTCTGTGAACTGTGCAACATCTGTACGATAAATGTTAAAGCCGTTTGTAAAAGACGTGGCACGCCTTTTTCAACTGAATACATGTAACAAGCATGTTGTAATGCATTATATACTAAATGCAAAGTACATAAACATTATGTAAAAATGTGTAACGTAACTGTACTTCTCTGTAACATTATTTTCAACGAAATCACATTACAGTCCAGTTGCATTGCGTTTTCTTCACGTTGTGCACATCAGTTTTGCAGAATTAAAGTTCGTTTCAATAGCCATACCTGCCTAACGAAGCATTTGCGGACCTATATTCATATAACATTTTTTGTTCAGAATTACTTACACTATCACTGTGTAAAATATTGACCTTTCCTCGCCAACCACCCTTTATATTTGTGATACGATACAATCCTCCCTCTTGACCGAGCATTCGGAAATCTCTTACCCCAACTCTCACTGGGTGGCGTAAGTCTGAATAGATTAAAACTTAAGGTTCCAACAAGACCGGTATAATTTCGAAGGGCAATCCCGCCGGAAGAGAGTGAAAGGAACGAATGATACCAACAGTTCCCATGAGCGAATCGCCGAATTTAGTGCTGTCCACTGGAGACGAATGGGGTGCTGGGTTCACAGCAGGAGACATTAGTTGGCTGGTTGTGACGGAACACCGGGATCGAGATCGACGGTGGTCCTAAATACTCGCATGGCGGAGGTTTGCTTGCATTCAGCTGACCACATGTTACATGGCGGATGCAGCGGAAGATTCGCAGAAGTGACCCCAGACGCGGTTGTGCGCCCCTTCTGTTATTGTGTAGGCCCTGTGCAATCGTTGAGTCGCAGAGGCTGTGCTAGCTGCAGCCCATCAGGCAGATGTGTGTTGCAGGGTGGCTTCGGCGCCTGGTGACTTCTGCGATACGCCAGTATTCGTAGTCTATTTGTGGCCTAAAAGGAGGTTATTATACATTAAGATGGCTATTCAAAGAAAATTTTTTGTTGCATTATTCACTTGTTTTAGAATGACAATTTGCACATTAATGCAGTACATTTTGCGTATGCATGATATTCTGTATATACAGTTTGCAATTATATTCTTTCACTGCATGTGTACAGATTGAGTGACAGTGATACGTATACGCCATATTTGTTCCATGGGGTAGCAGAGAATACGGTCTGTGATCATTGATGACCATGCACTTTGATCTGTGATGGTCATACGTTTTTGTGTGTTCTGTTTGTACTATGACTACACTTTGACACTGAGCCATGATGTAGCATGTAACCTGACGATTATCTTTATCGTATTTAAGGTTTGTGAACGTTATCTTCTAACATAAGTTGCTGTAACGATTAGCAAATATTGTGTGAGCGAAGGTTATAGTGAGGTGCCATTGTATTGATATATATGTGTAAATCACCAATGTCCAGCTTTGTAAGCGACCTTAAAACTATAAGTTTACAGAATGTTCCCTGTATTTCCTACGTTGTGTTTATTATAAGTCTGCAGGCTTTCGTGTCCGTTGTCACTAAAGTTAAAATCTTCTAGGTTGCTAGGCCGCGTCATATTTCCTTCTAAAATAACCAGCATCTCGACCCCTCTGCTGGGATCTTCTTCAGTATGTTTCGGTGTCCACTGTTGCTAGAACACTGCCAGAGACCAATGTCGCGTTCCCTTATAAAGGGGAGTTTTCCCTCCATTGTGCTGGAGAAGTGGGAGTATCGGTTAAGATTCTTGTGGTTACCATTGGTGGTTCATCGTCATAGGCCAATATTCCCGCACTGATGCAGAAGAAGGGGAGTTACTGGCTAAACTCTTATGGATGCTATCGGTGGCCCACCGTCATTAGATACAAGGGCACTATTCCACTCTTACTCTGGGGAAGGGTTATTGGTTCAGATTCCTCCTGCTGCTATTCGTTGGCCATCATCATTGGCTAGATGCGAAACGGACAGAGCAAAAGAGGGGAATGTTTACCCAAAGTCCGACGAGCTGACTTGCAAGGCGTTATTTGTATTCTGATTTGATCCATTATAAATAGTTTTTTGAAAGCCTGTGACTGTAGGTACAATAGGTTTGTTTATAAATAAAGAAACCTTCTGCTACCAGTCACGATTTTTCTTTATTTTACCATTCGAACGACGCGTTTCGAGAAATAATTTCCATTTTCAAGTGCGTTTTTTTGGTGTGTATTAAGCCATTTCATTTGACGTTGTGTGAGTCTGCTTCATTTTGTTGACTTTTACTGTAATACATAAGAAACGCGGTTTTTTAGTTGGGTATCAATTCTTTTTGTGAGGTTAGTGGCTAAAATTTAGAACAATTTGTACTTACAGTTTTCTAATGGTCCATTTGTGTAGAGTCTCACACACACTTAACATCACACACCACCTGTTGTACACTTTACACATCGAAAATATCTTATATAAGCAAAACAGTTACAAAGATCTTACGGGTAGTTCACAGAGATAACATTATAGGTCTTCCACAGATTATGATATGCTTTTGTACAGAGGTTATCTATCTTAACAATTTGGCTCATGAATTACTTATATTTATTTTACAATTGTGCTTATTTCTATGTTTTACTATTTTTATTTAAGTATATTATCGAAACATCTGAAGAAATTCACTGATTCACTTTCAAGTTTTTCATTTAATATTTTATCTTCATATTTTCTGTAATGTGAATATATCTCCAGTTCTTCAAGCACATCCATTTTATGTCCTTTGTTTAGTCGGTGAAATACTTTGAGATTTTGCTCTATTTTTCCAAATGGGTGTCCTGTATTATGTATGTGTGTTGCTATTGCTGATGTAGTGTGTTTGTTGTGTGTGCATGCTCTAATGTGCTCTGTGGAAAAATAGAGCAAAATCTCAAAGTACTCCACCGACTAAATAAAGGACATAAAATGGATTTGCTTGAAGAACGGGAGATATATTCACATTACAGAAAATATGAAGATAAAATATTAAATGAAAAACTTGCAAGTGAATCACTGAATTTCTTCAGATGTTTCGATAATATACTTAAATAAAAATAGTAAAACATAGAAATAAGCACAATTGTAAAATCAATATAAGTAATTCATGAGCCAAATTGTTAAGATAAATAACCTCTGTACAAAAGCATATCATAATCTGTGGAAGACCTATAATGTTATCTCTGCACCTGTGATGGTGTTGATGAGTCGTGCTCTCTCCTGAAGTTTCCGCACCGCGTCAAAGCTTCTCTCGCCAGCTATTCCTCGTACAGGTTGAAGAGACTTGACATTAGACAACATCTCTGTCTTACTCTTCTTCCTGTTTCCACATTGTTTGTTTCTGCGTAGAATAATCTCGGGTAAACTCCCTTTTATAGATGAGCAGGCCACAGATCTTTGACAATTTTCAGCTAACCGGGAACACCAGAACATCCTGAAGAAAATCCCAGCAACGAGGTTGAAATGTTGATTGTGTACGGAGAGGGAAAAATGACACGTCCAAACAAGCACCAAGATTTTACCTCCTTATTTTAGAGCAGTTGACGGAATTTTTAATAATAAAATACATAAACGTTGGTGGTGCCTGTGTAATTTTCGCAGTTCCAGCAGCATGTGGTTGTACAGCAGATAACGTGTCTAGTGTGGTAGGAGTTTGGCACGAGGCGCAGGCTGCAGCTGATGTGAAGGAGAGCAGGGCAGACGCGGCAGCCGTGCCAGGAGCCCTCAAGGGCCGCGCCTGCAGACAAGGGCCGCCTACACGCCCGGCCCTTTCCAAGAACTGCCCGAGGCCGCGCCGTAGAGTCCCTCCAGCAGGCGGGGCGAGGCTCTCTGCCTGTACCAGACAGCAGGCGCAGAGCTACTGCCTAGATACGTTTTATGCTCAGTCCCACGGGCATGTCTCTCAGCCTCACGCACTTCCCTTCAGGAATCTCTGAAAGGGGTGCAGCGCATCGGAATTTATTGCTATCAACAGACTGTGTCAGCAGAAAGGGAAAGTGGTAAATGGACCGCCAACTTAGGTAAGAATTATATATTCCACAACTGAAACTGGTCAGTCAGAGCCCTTGCATATAGTATAGCTCTCTTTATAGATATTCTCTATGACTGACACTAGAGGCTGCTTGTATTTGACGGTAACAAGCCTCTATGAGAGAATCGAGTTACTGTGCACACGCGTCTTTCCAAGCTGAATAATACCTATGTTCCTGGATAATTCCCTTCAGTTTGATTTTTTCGATCCCGAGAATGTTCAAGAGCATTTACTCTCCTTGGTTTACTATAGTCATACTAGAGTGCCTGGCAATACTTGACAATTTAATTATCTATGAGAAATGGATATAAGTCCTAATCTTCTTCTCTCCCACTCTTTGTCCATCTCTTCCTCCTCACCCTCTCTCTATTCATCACCTCCTGTCACTTCCGTCCGTCTTCTACCCTTTCTACCTCTCTGCACCTACTACTTCTCCCCCCCACCCCCGCCTCTCTACCCCTCTCCTCCTTCCCCATGACTATTTCCTCCCCCCCCCTCCACCTTCTCAGCCCATCCCCTCTTCCCCAGCTCTCAACCACCTTGAACCTTATTTATTGTTACTGCCAACGTAACCTTGATTGGGAACAGAAGCCACTTAAAATAAATGGGTACATTGGTTATGATCGTTGGTGTATAGGCTATGAGAGAGCACTCCTGCTACTGGATCTGTGAGATAGTAGCTTCAGTGACAGTAGTTCGCCTAGTTTTAATCTGCAAACTGGTAGAATTAAAAAAGTTTCGCAAAGATTCAGATTCCATAGCCGTATTTTAATCAAAATCCGGTAAATCTAAAAACAACTTTCACCTTTTCTATTAAAACCGATTTCAGAGAAGAAAACAAAACAGCACAAAGTTGTTTACACATTTGGTGTAATGATTTAAATGCTCTTCTATCGCAGTACAAACAAACTGTGCGAAAGAAAAGGAAACCACATGTTTCACAGTACAGCATAGCACAGCATCTTCTTTCTCGTAGTCTGTTTCAACAAAAAACCTGTATAGTTTTGTTTAAAAAAAGTATAGCATATAGTCAATGCCTGTCTGAATTTTAAAACGTGTATCCTATGGTCATCCGAACGCTTATTAGCGTATCGCGTAAAAATTAGAAGTACAAAGGTAATGAACTTCGAGATTTTTGGTAACAATGTGAAACAACGCCTGGCCTTATTAAAGCAGCAAGACAGGAATTGGTATTGGCTCGAAAAGTAGGAGTGAAGAATTGTGCTGCCGACCGGAGTGGCCGAGCGGTTAAAGGCGCTACAGTCTGGAACCGCGCGACCGCTACGGTCGCAGGTTCGAATCCTGCCTCGGGCATGGATGTGTGTGATGTCCTTAGGTTAGTTAGGTTTAAGTAGTTCTAAGTTCTAGGGGACTGATGACCACAGCAGTTAAGTCCCATAGTGCTCAGAACCACTTGAACCATTTGAGCCAAGAATTGTGCTTTCCCTCATTGTGTAAATAAACAAATCCGTGAGTAATTCTCTCCGGACCATACTTTCACTGCTTCATGCATCCGTTCGCATTGGCAGAAGCCAAGAATTGTGTTTTCTCTCATTTTGTACATGAACAAATCGGTGAGTAATTCTCTTCGGACCATACTTTCACTGTTTCATGCATCCTCCCTCCTTTTTCGTGTCATACGATCCTGTCCCATTTGTGAGGGCTTGGGCAAATTATTGCGTATTAATTCTTTTGCGTTAAAGTACCACGTGGATAAATTTTTCTTATGAGTGTGAACCGCTTGATTTTCCTTAGACTATTTTCCTTCTACTATTAATAAACTATGCTACCCGCGTGTTTCAATATTAATATCCGTTACAAAATCCTTAAAATAAAATTGTAATTAAAAGCTTAACACATCCTCTTTTACATTGCAATACAACATATCTTGTCCCATTCTATGGCATTTATGATCACGTATCAGCAATTATTCAGGGAGAGTGCGGGTGTAAGAAAAGAATGCTCATTCAAAGAAGTTTCTCTTCTCTACGCATTTGCTCCCATCCGTAGCGGCACAATGCATCTTTGTGTTCGTAGTTCTGTGCTCTACACTGCGCACGTGTGTTGTTTTAGTCATCAGTCTTCTGAGTGGTCAGATGCAGCCCGCCACGAATTCCTCTCCTGTGCCAGTCATTTCATCTCAGAATAGCACTTTCAACGTACATTCTCAGTTATCTGGTGGATGTATTCCGATCTCCGTCTTACCCTACAAATTTTACCCTCTGCAGCTCGCTCTAGTACACATGTTACAGGACACCTATATAGGGTGTTAGGGGTATAAGTGCAGATATTTTTATTGGTGATTGAGGACAGTGCACCGAAAAACATTACATCAGTATTTGCTGCATTTTTGACTAATAATTATAGCTATTAGGAGTAGTCCGTTTTTAAGTTGGTTAGTACCTCCAAGTAAACGTGGCAAGAGCAATCCATTAATATTTATTTACCCCTGGATAGCAGATTAGGTCTTGAAGTGTGGACGTGTGGATGCAAAACGGTTAGTCTATACTGACAAGCCTAGTCCACTTAGTGGCGCATTTACGACGGTGCGGAAAACATCAAGCAGTAATTATGTGACGCTTTGGTGGGAACACACTACTGTTAGACGCACTGAAGTGGGTACACATTAAGGTACCAGTGATCACAATATCTGCAATTATACAACTACAGAGTGACAATTATTGAACTTTATGAAATAAAATCGCCATAAGTTATGAACGATTAGCATTAGGACGTTCAAACTGCACGGCTGGCCTCGTGGCATGATGGAAATTTTGTATGTATGGCTTGGTTTAGCGACAAATCCAACTCTCATTTGGATAGATTCGACAATAAGCAATATTGGTACATCGGGGAGACTGAGAATCCGCATTTCGCGATCGAGAAGTCTCTTCACCCTCAATGGGTGACTGTTGAGCCGTGCGTGGCTCGTGTTCCCGCCATCATATATTTTACACCCTGTTTTTAACGTACTTCCACCTTACTACGTTAATTTAAATTACTACTGTCACTGAGTTGCCGCCTTGCCTGACCGTGAGGGGCGCTAGCAGCGAGTATCGATATATCCCCTCTCGTAGTATCTTTGCTTGACTGCTGTGTTCCGGTTACCTGCCCTGGCCACTAACGTAATTTCAGGTAGCGTCCTTTCCTAACCTGTTGTTCCTGTCCAACATGGTGTGTAATTTTGACAGCTAATACGTACTCCATTGTGTATTATCACGTTTGTAACATTGCCGGTTGGGGTTTTCATGTACTGATTGACGGGAAGCAAGTTGTGTCGTTCGGTCCGTGGCTGACCCCCGGTTGGGTTCCGACGGATCAAGTATAGTTGGGCTCACCACCTGTCTCACCTAAGTGAACGAGGACAGACCGACCTCCCTGGAAGCATTCTGAGTGCCACAAGTGTTTAATTATCTGTTGTCAGCTATTTTAAATTTTAGGCTTATGGTTATGTGTTTTCACTTAAAACTTCCGGGCAGATAGGCCGTGGTCGAAGTATAAAACTGTCTCCTAACGTTTCGTCTCCGACTGCGGGAGACATCTTCGGAGGTAAAGCGGCGAACTGCGAAGAGGACTCGAGGAGGCGCTGATTATATAGGCAGTACAGAGGGCGCCACTGTCGATCACGTGGCGTCGGCTATGAGATTGTCTCTGGTAATGCCAACATTCTCGATTGAAAGTAATCGATCGTCACGCTTGCGGTGCAACGCTGACATCCAAATTTTATCCAGTTTAACACCTTCGTCTTTCCTGTTAAAATTATTACGATGTTTATCAATCTCGATAGCCTCTCTATACAAGCGTGCATAATAATACGAGGTTTTTGATATGACGCTCGTGTCGCTGAATTTTATTTCATTATCACCTTCCTGGTAAACATGTTCCGCTACGGCCGATTTATCCGTGTGACCTAGGCGGCAATTCCTCTTATGTTCGACAAGACGGGTGTTCACACTTCTCTTTGTAGTACCGATGTAAACCTGTCCACAACTACAAGGAATTTTATATACCCCCGGAGTAGCCAAAGGGTGCCGTGCATCTTTTGCCGACCTTAAAAATTCTTTTATTTTCCTAGTAGGTCTTATAATTGAATTCTGTGATTACTTTTGTAAATGATGAAAGTCTATATGTGGTGAATGCAGCTTGCCGCTAACTTGGTGTAATGTTTGGTCTGTACAGAAGTGTATCTGTCGCCTTTATCGCTCTTTCACTCTCACACAGAAATGTTCTTTATCTGTATACAGTTTAAACTATATTAATTACTTGAGATCAGCCTAGTAGAATCTCTGGTGGAGCCCTTCGTCTTAATATTCAGCGGCTGGCTTGCTAGAAAAGATCTTTGCATTGGTTATTATTATTAAGCGCTGCATTCAGTTGGGAAAATCGATCGTTTGAACCATTCGTTCAGTTTACGACAGATCTAAAATTTCAGATGTGGACGAAGCCTTTTTGGACGATTTCTAAACTCAGAGATTGCAGGCTCTCTTCGTCACAGCTGAAACTTCCCAATTAATTACAGGGCCCAGACAATCATCAATGCTTCAGACAGAGAACTCATTCGTCATTCACTCTAGAATAAAATGTTCACAAACCTTATTTCAGAGGCAAAATTATATTGACTCATTTCCATACATGTTCCGTTTGGTGTTGGTTCCAAGTCTCTTACAATTTGCTGGTACAGGTTTATCTTCTCTTTACTATCGCGCTAGCGGCACAAACTATCCTCTTTCCTATCCCGCTTTAGCGCAAAGAAGAATAAATAAAACTCCTTTAGCAATCTGATAATCTTCAAACGAATACTTCCGAAGCTGTTCCTCTCTCTCTCTAACTACAATAACCATGGAGCATACATTTTCGTACCTCTGTTGTTCCAAGGAATAAACGTACTAGAAAAATACCTTGGCGTCGACGAGCTGTCGGCGCATATATTACTAGGAAATCTGATCAGATACTTTACAAACGTAAATAAATGTGGATGATTTGATTGACCATTATTAATGATTGCGTGATAGAGGGTAATTTTCCAGTGGGTAGATTACAATGCCCCTCGCAGCGAGCGAAGTTTGTGAGCTCAATTTTGATTCACCGAACACACTTCGCGAGCTATCTATTAGCGTGGATAACCCGGAAATGATGATTGTCAGTCCTCCGACTGAATAAGAATATTATATTTGAGACAGACGAAGAAAAGAAATGTTGAAGACAGAAGAAATGAAGAGACAGGTACCGCGGCTGTATTGCTTTTACGTGCATCTAGGTGTTATGTTTGCTGTGCACAACCAAGGAAGATGATCTTTTATGAACTGATGTCAGGGTCTACCCATTCGGGAACTTTCTTAAGCAGGGAAACCTTGGAAAACCTCTTAAGCTTAGACCCCCAGCCTACGGTACATAGAAGATAGGAAAGCCTATAGAAGAACAAAAATAATTTTGAAATTCATCTCTAAAGGAAAGACAGGGATCAATTTGTATCGCAATTTGGAGAAGAGTGGTTTGTGCCTCTAGCAAAAAAAAAAACGTTTTACAATAAATAACGTGAATTCGCGCTTTACAATCTTGCTTCTTGTACAATATCTTGCGGTGCTAAACTCCCCCGGGTCTTGCATGTCCCCGACGACCACATTTGTAGTCGGTCTTCTACGCGGCCCACTCTGTAGTTGATCTTCTACGCGGCCCACAATGGGAAGATTAGAAGGAACGGGGATACTCGAATTCACATGCAACATTCATTCCAAAAGAATTAGCAATGACCAAAAGGGAAACTCTTCCTGTAAGAGAACTGATTAGGTTGCACCGTCCAAGATTCTCCTTTTTGAAAGCAAAATCCTTATGGCTTCATGGATCCTTTTTGTTACGACATACTTCACGGAATTCAACGATTACTTAATGATGTTGCCAAAAGCATCATCCGATTTTCTCGTTTGAATACTCTTTTTTACTTTGCCTCCCCACTTGTGCTTATAAGTCCAAAAGTTTTCACAGATTTTCTGTCACCGATTTGCTCTTCGTAATTTAAAGGATTCATGTAACTTACTATAGATTTTGGATTCAAATCATCGAATAATGGAAAGTGTAGTTCATTTTATACCAAGACATCATCCATATTTCCTTGATAAGTCATATAATTTAGCTATACTCAAAACCTTTTATTTTAAATACATATATTTTTACGTTTGAGCGCTGAAATGTAAAAGTTATTATCATTGAGAAATGCGGATTCACCTCTTTCATTTACTCTCTGATTCATACGTTGTTCATCCATGCTCATATATGGAAATGGATTTTTCACAAAAAAATTTTCAAACGAACACGAACCATTAAATTACTACTGAATCTATGAATATTTACTTTCTTTAATCATTCATTAATAAATTAAAAACTCTTAACTTCTAATTATAACACCTATTCCTTTTAAAGTGCAACATGAATCAGTTTATTCACGCGTTTGGTGCGAGTCTCTTACAAAGCATCTCTGTATCGTCTATATCGATTTTAGTTCTCGCGCCGACGTCAACTGTTTTGCGCGGGAAATTATCTTTGCGGCGTTAACCGTCACTCACAATTCACTACCACAACACCTTCCTTCACACGTTTACACATCTAAGCGTTCACATGAGATTATATATGAATATTCACTCGGAACCTCTTTATATTATTCAGCGTCAATTGCGTGAAACATTTCATTTTCTTGAAGTTCAGTCAGATCCTTAATCATTCTTGATGACATTAGCAATGCTAAAGTCTTATATTCACCCCAACACAGGTGAAGCCTCTCTCCACTATCTTCTTTACAACACTCGATAATAATAGTTAGTCACTATTTCTATACTCTATGTTACTGATTAACTATTTCAATTTAAAGGTTTCTATCACTACACACAGAGTTTATGGTTATGTTTTTTACGAGCGTTCATTTCTGTCACTCGGAACACCATTACTCACTATCTTCTAATCTTCATTATATTTCTTTAAGTCGTTATGAGAAAATAACCCTTTTATTTTGTTCGATCCCGGGTATGCTTTTGGCACGACCAACAATGGGGAGAAGTATGGGCTTGTGGAGGGTTCGATCAAACCCCATTTCAACATGCGATCTATTTCTTTTTGTTCTTGAGCCTTTACCCTCCAGGGAACAGGATAGAAAGTTCTACAATATGTTTCGTGCGGCTTAACGTAGAGATGGCATATGTATCCCTTAATCACTCCTGGCCTTTCGTCAAACACGTTTTCATACACTAATAATAATTCTTTGAGTTGCTTCTTCTGATCTTCCGTAATGCAGTTGGATTCATTTAACTTCTCATACACTAATTGACCGAAATCCCCTTTGACTTGGACCTCATTATTTACGTGCTGTTTAGAATTCTGTGCAGTCCTGATTACTTGCACGCTGATCCCACTATCATATTTTCTGGTAAGGCTTTCCTTTTTCAACAAGTCCAACTCAATTTCTTGTTTATTTACATTTAACCAAATTTTTCCTGTTTTAAAATCTATTCTGCATCCGTATTGACGTAGGCTGTCGACTCCGATAATGCAGTCTACCACCAAATTTTTCACAACAAGGAATGTACTTAATATTGCTACATTTCCTACTTCTACACTAAGTAGTGACTGCACTTTTACATTAGCCGATCTGGCCCCAACGGCGCCTATTATTCTACAATTTTGAACTGGAAAAATTGGTACTCGTCTTATATTTCTGATCTTGTTGAATAGAGCCTCCGAAATAACATTCGTGGTTGCAGCTGTGTCTAAAACCGCCGTTATAGGTACAGTCTCCAAAATGACTTGCACTTCGGCTACTGCCACATGTTCCTTATCCTCATCTTTGGGTTCTAAGTCCTCGGTCAATTCATCTGCCAGTAATCGTCCATCATTGTACGTTAGCATTGGTACACATATCCTGTTGCCCCTCAACCTATTGTTGACCGCTCCTCCGGGGGACGAGTGGGTCCTTACTAGTTTGTTGGATTTTGATTCGCCTGGTGGTTGACATCATCCGTCACTTCGGTAATCACCGGTTGATTCGTAGATGTCCGTCCCCACTGATGTTGGTTATTTGAGTTTATTCCCCCCGGTTGGTTCCACTTTCTATTACCGTTATTGTTCCATGCTTGCGGTCTGAAATTCCTTTCGTTCCCCCATACGGGATTGTATCGTTTCCCATTCCTGTTGTTCCTTGGATAGCCCCTCGCAAGACTATTGCCGGTATTATTGTTGATATTTTGAGGGGTTTCTCCACTATTTATCGATCTCTGTGCGTTCCCTTGCCTACCATTTGGCGTAGGTTCTATCTCCCTATATTGGAATCTATTGTTGCGGGCTTTCTGGTTGTTCTCTTCTATAATGTCTATATGATCTAACGTCGTGAGGAACGACTCCAAGTCTTTATCATTGCCGTAAATTAATTGATTCCGTATACTAGTTGGTAGTCTTGCCTTAAGTATGTTTATTATATCTGGCAAAGGCATAGGTCTGTCCCAATATCTAGTTTTATTTATATATTTCTCAAAATACTTCCTAAGGCTTCCTTTCGAAAAAGAGAAAGGCTCTGGGTAGAGCACCTCCTGCCTTAGGCGTTCCTGTACCCCTTCTGACCAGAATTTTGCTAAAAACGCTTTCTCAAAATCGTCATAGGTCGAACAAACAGACGCCATGTCCGAGGCCCAGATCGCCCCCGAACCTTGTATATACCCAGTAACGAAACTGATCTTCTGCCACTCCGACCAATTTCTGGGTAGCACTCCTCTAAAACTCCTGATAAAAACAATCGGATGGACCCCCCTTTTGTCAGTGTTAAAAATCTGAAATTGCCGATGCTTTATCATTTTTTCTTCGGCATGGCACAGGCTTTCGTAACCTCCGTCCGATAAAACTTCGCGCGAACAACTAGCTCGTGGCAATTTAATATTCGAGTTACTCACACAAGTCGGTATCGTGTGCGAATGTGCAGTAACTGGCTCTATAGTCGCGGGCAACTTCTGCTGCTGGCCAGTATTCATTTGTTCTGAGCCTTGTTGTGAAACGCGTATCGACTCAGCTATCGTTTGTTTCCATTGCTCAAAATCAGCACTTAACTGCTGTCGCACTTCCTCAAGTCCTTTCGCAAACAAATTCTCTTCCTGTTTGCCGCATAGACTCTGGAATGCTGCTTAAACATTTTGCTCAACGTTTTCACACATTAGCCTTTTGTTTTCTAATGTAATTTCGGATAGTTTACCCGTTAATACATTCATTTGGTGGTCTATAACGTCCTGACGTTCTGTCAGATGTTCCACACTTTCCTTTAAGTTCGTCTGCGTACGTGCCAATTCAGGAAGTTGCGCAATTGCACATGACATGGCATCTTGCTTCTGTACTAATTGCGGAACCATTTCCACCTGTTCCCGTACGGTGTCTATCTTAATAGCCACATACTCCTTCATTTCTACACGTACGCGTTGAGTAGATTCCTCACATTGAGCCTTAACCAATTCTATTTGTGCAGTTAATTTTCGTTCCGTCTCTTCGGCCTGATCTTTAAGTTCCTTTGTCTTCGCCTCTATCCGCTGCTCTAATTCGGAAAAACTGTCGTGTAACTGCTGCTTAATCTCAGCTTTCAGATTTTCCTGCCCCTCATTAACTGAGGCTAGTTTCGAATTCAAATCATTTTGCCCCTCAGTAACTGAGGCTAACTTCGAATTCAAATCATTTTGCCCCTCGGTAACTGAGGCTAACTTCGAATTAATGTCAATTTTCATATTTTCTTGGCCTTCAGTAACTGAGGCTAATTTCGTGTTCATATTATTCATGGTCTCAGTTAACATTTGCATCTGCCTCATGATAATGACCAATGGATCTAATCCATGTTGCGTACCTGCTGTTACATCTCCAGCCGTGTCTACAGGGCGTTCTATTACGCTATCTGTAGCGATCGGTTCTACCACACTTCTTACTACATCACTATCATCCGTGCTCACAGCTGAAGGCTGTTGCGTGTTGCTCTGCTCTGCTTGACTCATCTTAAACATTGCTCTAGTTAAAACCATATAAATATTCTACAGTCAATATGTATATATCTCCTTTCACACAATAATACTTCTGTGTGGCTACTTTCTTATAGTACTTATTCAGGTAAATGCAACTAGGGCAGTTCAACCAATCTACATGTAGCATGCACACAATTCGTAAATGTTCAAATCTACGTCTACTTCCTCAATACTAGCAAGCTTTAATACAAAATTATAGATCTATCCGTTTTTCTGCGCCCAGCGTGCTGCTTTTCTTTGAAGATCCAACTAATTCGCCTGCGAGTATCTCTTCTCTTTTCCAAGTTAAGTTGTCTCGTCGTAGTTCACATGAAACAGAGAACAAAATTATTTTAACAACGTCCAAAAACGTGTCCTGTCACGGATTGGCCATTATAATTGTATTTTGATTACTTTTGTAAATGATGAAAGTCTATATGTGGTGAATGCAGCTTGCCGCTAACTTGGTGTAATGTTTGGTCTGTACAGAAGTGTATCTGTCGCCTTTATCGCTCTTTCACTCTCACACAGAAATGTTCTTTATCTGTATACAGTTTAAACTATATTAATTACTTGAGATCAGCCTAGTAGAATCTCTGGTGGAGCCCTTCGTCTTAATATTCAGCGGCTGGCTTGCTAGAAAAGATCTTTGCATTGGTTATTATTATTAAGCGCTGCATTCAGTTGGGAAAATCGATCGTTTGAACCATTCGTTCAGTTTACGACAGATCTAAAATTTCAGATGTGGACGAAGCCTTTTTGGACGATTTCTAAACTCAGAGATTGCAGGCTCTCTTCGTCACAGCTGAAACTTCCCAATTAATTACAGGGCCCAGACAATCATCAATGCTTCAGACAGAGAACTCATTCGTCATTCACTCTAGAATAAAATGTTCACAAACCTTATTTCAGAGGCAAAATTATATTGACTCATTTCCATACATGTTCCGTTTGGTGTTGGTTCCAAGTCTCTTACAATTTGCTGGTACAGGTTTATCTTCTCTTTACTATCGCGCTAGCGGCACAAACTATCCTCTTTCCTATCCCGCTTTAGCGCAAAGAAGAATAAATAAAACTCCTTTAGCAATCTGATAATCTTCAAACGAATACTTCCGAAGCTGTTCCTCTCTCTCTCTAACTACAATAACCATGGAGCATACATTTTCGTACCTCTGTTGTTCCAAGGAATAAACGTACTAGAAAAATACCTTGGCGTCGACGAGCTGTCGGCGCATATATTACTAGGAAATCTGATCAGATACTTTACAAACGTAAATAAATGTGGATGATTTGATTGACCATTATTAATGATTGCGTGATAGAGGGTAATTTTCCAGTGGGTAGATTACAGTCTGAAAATAGTTTCCACCCCATACTTGCCTAAAACTTTCCCAATGCGATCTGTGACCTTGCTAATGAACGGAAGAAAAACTTTGCCCATGGACGACTGTTGTTCGTCGTTACTCCTGATTCTCTGCCTAGAGCGAAGTGCTCGATCTATATCCTTGCTAGAAAAGCCATTCTTCACGAAAGCTGACCGTAGATGTTCAATCTCATCTTTTAAATAAACAGGTTCACAAAGTTTGTGCGCCCTGTCTACCAATGTTTTCATTACACCTCTTTTTTGTCTAGGGTGGTGGTTTGAATTTTTGTGTAGATAACGATCAGTATGTGTGGCCTTTCTATACACCTTATGGCCCAACGTTCCGTCCGGTCGTTTAATCACAGACACATCCAGGAAGTTCAATTGCCCATTCCTTTCTGCCTCCATAGTGAACTGGATTTTCGGATTAATGCTGTTTAAATGTGTCAGGAAGGCATCCAAATCCTCTGCTCCGTGTGTCCATACTGCGAACGTGTCATCGACATAGCGATACCATCTGGCTGGTTTCTTACTGGCCGTCTGCAACGCCCGTTGTTCAAAAGTCTCCATAAAAAAGTTAGCCACAGCAGGACTGAGAGGACTGCCCATAGCCACCCCGTCAATCTGTTCATAAAAGTAACTATTGTATTGAAAGATTTTAAGAATGACAAATCGACTGGTGAAAGCGTCTTCATTTGGCTCCGACGATAAGAAGCTGCTTTGTAAAACAGAAGCGTACCCACCTAGACTTTATGGCTTACCCAAAGTTCATAAACCTGGGATTCCGTTGAGGCCAATTGTCAGTGCTATAGGCGGACCAACACACGAGTTAGCTAGACACCTTGCCTCAATGCTGCAGCCTTATGTTGGTAGGACGGACAGTCATATTAAAAATTCAGCTCACTTTATTGACAAGTTAAAGGAAACGAGCGTGGGCCCGGATGATTTCCTCGTCAGTTTTGACGTTGTGTCGTTATTTACCATGATTCCGGTAAACGAAGCTATCTTATGCATAGCGGATATTTTTCCCACCGATATTGTGGCATTATTCCGACACTGCCTCACCACAACCTACTTTCAATACAATAGTGGCTTTTATGAACAGATTGACGGGGTGGCTATGGGCAGTCCTCTCAGTCCTGCTGTGGCTAACTTTTTTATGGAGACTTTTGAACAACGGGCGTTGCAGACGGCCAGTAAGAGACCAGCCAGATGGTATCGCTATGTCGATGACACGTTCGTAGTATGGACACACGGAGCAGAGGATTTGGATGCCTTCCTGACACATTTAAACAGTATTAATCCGAAAATCCAGTTCACTATGGAGGCAGAAAGGAATGGGCAATTGAACTTCCTGGATGTGTCTGTGATTAAACGACCGGACGGAACGTTGGGCCATAAGGTGTATAGAAAGCCCACACATACTGATCGTTATCTACACAAAGATTCAAACCACCACCCTAGACAAAAAAGAGGTGTAATGAAAACATTGGTAGACAGGGCGCACAAACTTTGTGAACCTGTTTATTTAAAAGATGAGATTGAACATCTACGGTCAGCTTTCGTGAAGAATGGCTTTTCTAGCAAGGATATAGATCGAGCACTTCGCTCTAGGCAGAGAATCAGGAGTAACGACGAACAACAGTCGTCCATGGGCAAAGTTTTTCTTCCGTTCATTAGCAAGGTCACAGATCGCATTGGGAAAGTTTTAGGCAAGTATGGGGTGGAAACTATTTTCAGACCTACTAGGAAAATAAAAGAATTTTTAAGGTCGGCAAAAGATGCACGGCACCCTTTGGCTACACCGGGGGTATATAAAATTCCTTGTAGTTGTGGACAGGTTTACATCGGTACTACAAAGAGAAGTGTGAACACCCGTCTTGTCGAACATAAGAGGAATTGCCGCCTAGGTCACACGGATAAATCGGCCGTAGCGGAACATGTTTACCAGGAAGGTGATAATGAAATAAAATTCAGCGACACGAGCGTCATATCAAAAACCTCGTATTATTATGCACGCTTGTATAGAGAGGCTATCGAGATTGATAAACATCGTAATAATTTTAACAGGAAAGACGAAGGTGTTAAACTGGATAAAATTTGGATGTCAGCGTTGCACCGCAAGCGTGACGATCGATTACTTTCAATCGAGAATGTTGGCATTACCAGAGACAATCTCATAGCCGACGCCACGTGATCGACAGTGGCGCCCTCTGTACTGCCTATATAATCAGCGCCTCCTCGAGTCCTCTTCGCAGTTCGCCGCTTTACCTCCGAAGATGTCTCCCGCAGTCGGAGACGAAACGTTAGGAGACAGTTTTAGACTTCGACCACGGCCTATCTGCCCGGAAGTTTTAAGTGAAGACAATACCGGCCGTGAAAGTTTACATTGTATGGTTATGTGTTTGTTTCTCAAAATTTTGCAAAATTAATTTTTAAATGTATCTTTCAAGCTTAAACACTGCGGACTTCTGCCTTAAAAATTAGGGTAATATATTATGAAATTTTGAAGTTTAGTTGTGGCCCCCAGCCATTGGTATTGCACCATGCGTATGTTGCGTCTTTAAATTATTTTATTGCTATCTTAATTGGATTTTTATCTTGTAGATTTTTAACATTTCTTCTTATTAAACATGTTGGCCTTCTGCCTTTAAAGGTCTATGGTAATATACCCTAAAATTTTGGAAATTAATCGTGGCCCTCAGCCATTGGTATTGCGCTTTGCGTATGTTGTTTTTGAATAATACTATTGCTATCTTAATTGGATTTTTATCTTGTTAAGATTTCTTGTTGGAGGCATTCAGCCGTGAAAGAGTTGCTAAATTACAATAAATGGCAATTAGAAGCAGAAACTGACCTCAACTCCTGGTCCTTTCCGCAATCCTATTACTTGTTCTGATCCGCGGGTTTAGCGGGCGTCTCAGCTGTGTGGTGTGCAATGTCCAGTCGCGGAATAATCTGTGCGATATTCCTTGATGAAACGGTGGCTACTGAACGGTACTTGAAGGTTTTGGAAGATGATTTCATCCCCGTTATTCAAAGTGACCCTGATTTCGACAAGATGTGGTCCATGCAAGACAGAGCTCGACCGCATCGAAGCAGGAGAGTGTCCGATGTCCTAGAGGAGCTCTTTGGGAACCGTATTCTGGCTCTGTGATGCTCAGAGGCCACTGGCATGAGCCTCGATTGGCCGCCATATTCTCCGGATACGAACACATGCGACTCCTTCCTGTGGGGCTATATTAAAGACAAGATGTACAGCAATAACTCCAAAACCATTGCTGAGCTGAAAACAGCCGTTCAGGAGGTCATCGACATCGATGTTACAACACTTCAGCGGGTCATGCAAAATTTTGCTATACGTCTGCGCATCATCGCCAATGATGGCAGGCATAACCTAAATCCGAATATCTTGTAGTGAGGTTTACATGTTGAATAAAGTGTATGCACGCCGTAGTTTGTAACTAATTTACGTTTTTTTCATATAATTCTATAATTATCACCCTGTAACACCCTGTGTATATAGGGAATGTCAAAGTCTCTCCCTCAAACGCCTAAGGGTGGTAGACCACATCATGGGGAATAACTTTTGTTAGAAACAAAATGCTGTTTTACCACTAGATTTTCAATCCCAAGATATTGAAATTAACAGGTAAGTGGCTATTCATCAGAATGCTTGCGAATCGTGAAGTTAGTGCTCGTGATATTACAGGACGTCGGCCAAGCAGCGTAGCACACTCAAGTGGCCGAAAAACAAAAGAAATGACAAGGTTCGTTTTCAAATGAAACTGTGAGGTATGAATCAAAAAGCGATATATTGTTACTAAAAACGATGAGATAACTTTAAACCTCGGTAGCGATTTTTCAGCTTAAAATTGCAGGATTTGAAAGTACAAGCAGAAGAACATCGTCTTCGTAACATATGATCCTCATAGAGAAAACTAGTAGCTATGCTTTAGGAGAGGATAATGTCAGTAAATTTACAATATCACGATACATAATAATGTATGAGAGATGTAATAATCAGCTTCTAAATAGTTATAAATTTGTAGCCTGTGAGCCCCTGTTTCACTGCGCGGCAGAATACGACCCGATACCCGCTCGCGGAGTAGGCTAATCTTCACTAAATAGTGCCAAACTAGCCTCGCCACTAAAACTCAACTTCATCACAGCAAATAAATTGCGATGATCTCACTCTATTCTTTACGTATTGTAGTATCTACTCAACAGTTAGGACACCCAGAAAAAAAAGAAAAAAACAAAGACAGCCTTACTTTCCACATCAGCACACTGCATCCAGAGTCAGAACAAGTAATAGAATGGCTAAATCTTTTCAAACATGAAGACACGTGGCTTGCAGCCCACGAACGAATTCTATTGGTCGAAAGCAAAACGACTCGCCAAAACCATAAATTTGTCACAGTTACCAAGCAGAAAGGTTGCTACAGAGCTTGCATCGACTGATTGATATTGGTTATAACATATTCCGATAGAGTATAGCAAATATATCACAACCCGGAGAAAATAAAAAATATGGCGAGAGAAATAAAATTGCTAAATAAACTGGGACCTTTCCATTTTCATATCGATTATATCGATCTGTTACGATCATAGCCGCGCATTTCTTCTGTCTTGCCTATTTGACAAGGAATGTAAACTTCGAAACAGTATTCTACTGATGGAATAGGTCGTACTAGCGACTTGCATGCCGTTCCCTTAGAAGATGCATCTCATTCTCCCAGTACTCTTCCCTCTCACTCGCCTTTCGTATTAGTAAGTCCATGGCTTTGTACCATTTGATAAGGTTTAGTGATGCTACACCAAGATATTTAAACTATCAAACGGGGCAGTGTGTGCCGGGTAGTCCCACATCCACAGTCGCTGTGTATGCAGTCACAGACGGTGCGGTGTGGCACAAAGAAGACATCTTTCAGACTCTCTTCCGTGGATGGCCATAAGAACAATGGAAGCAGGACGGTCGGACACTGATGTGGCCGATGGCTTAATGTGAATCGTTCTGTTGTTTCTCGGATGTGGTGACAATTTATAGAGACCAAAACAGTATCATGAAGAAAAAAATGGCTCGGAGCACTATGGGACTTAACATCTGTGGTCAGCAGTCCCCTAGAACTGAGAACTACTGAAACCTAACCAACCTAAGGACATCACACACATCCATGCCCGAGGCAGGATTCGAACCTGCGACCGTAGCGGTCACGCGGTTCCAGACTGAAGCGCCTAGCACCGCACGGCCACACCGGCCGGCGTATCACGAAGACCATGGCAGGGCCGACCATATGTGATATCAAAAAGAGAGGAATATCATCTGGCAGTAAGGGCACAACGGTACCGCCATAGTACTCCACGACAACTGGCATTTGACCGCGCAGATCCATTGGACGTGTTGTATCATCACAAACAGTGTACACAAGCCTTCAGCAGAGTAGCTTCTACTGTCGGAGACCTGCTATATGTTACCTCTAATGCATCTCCTCAGAAGGGGAAGTTTAGAGTGGAGTCGTCGATATACAACCTGGACGTCGAACAGTGGGGCAATGTTCTTTTCACAGATGAGCCCCAGTTTGGTCTGCAGAGTGATTCTCCAAAAATTAGTATCTGGAAGGAACGTGGAATACGATTTCGGGACCCAAAAATCGTGGAGAGAGACCAACATCGAGGAGGAGCCCTTATGGTTTGGGCAGGGATTAAGTAGATCACTCGAACATCTCTTCATAAAATTGTAGATGTAGATTGGCAAGGTTTAACTGCTGTCAGGTACCATGACGATATCTTGGGACCTCATGTGCGGTTGTTGCGAGGCGGGGTGGAACCAGACTTCGTATCGATGGACGATAATACTCGTCCTCATAGAGAGCGGTTGGTTGATGTTTTCTTGGAAACAGAAAATATTGCAAGCACGGCATGGTCTGCTGGCTCTCCCGATTTGAATCCCATGCAGCAAGTCTGGGATGCACGAGTGGGACAGGTTGCATCACGTCCTCATCCACCACCTACTCTCCAAGACTTGTGAGCAGCTCTGCAAGAAGATTGGGCGTTATTGACTCAACATGAGATTGATAATACCTTTCACAACACGCCCTGTCGTTGTCGGGTCTGTATTGCTACCAGAGGTGGTCACACTCCATACTGAGCACATTAACCAGTTTCGGAATGTGTATGCAAATCCGTTAAATTGGAAAAAATCCTAGAACATTTTTGTCTACTGTAATGCATACAGCAGTTATTAATGTTCAGTATTCTTTAAATTGTTTCTACTTTACTATCCCTGATGTTATTCAATCAGTATATTGAGCAAGCAGTAAAGGAAACAAAAGAAAATTCGGAATAGGAACTAAAATACATGGAGCAGAAATAAAAACTTTGAGGTTCGCCGATGACATTGTAATTCTGTCAGAGACAGCAAAGGACCTGGAAGAGCAGCTGAACGGAATGGACAGTATCTTGAAAGGACGATATAAGATGAACATCAACAAAAGCTAAACGAGGATAATGGAATGTAGTCGAATTAAATCTGGTGATTCTGAGGGAATTAGATTAGGAAATGAGACGCTTAAAGTAGTAAAGGAGTTTTGCTATTTGGGGAGCAAAATAACTGATGATGGTCGAAGTAGAGAGGATATAAAATGTAGACTGGCAATGGCAAGGAAAGCCTTTCTGAAGAAGAGAAATTTGTTAACATCGAGTATAGATTTAAGTGTAAGGAAGTCGTTTCTGAAAGTATTTGTACGGAGTGTAGCCATGTATGCAAGTGAAACGTGGACGATAAATAGTTTAGACAAGAAGAAAATTGTAGCTTTCGAAATGTGGTGCTACAGAAGAATGTTGAAGATTAGATGGGTAGATCAAATAACTAATGAGGAGGTATTGAACAGAATTGGGGAGAAGAGAAATTTGTGGCACAACTTGACTAGAAGAAGGGATCGGTTGGTAGGACATATTATGAGGCACCAAGGGATCACCAATTTAGTACTGGAGGGCAGCGTGGAGGGTAAAAATCGTATAGGGAAAACAAGAGATGAGTACACTGAACAGATTCAGTAGAATGTGGGTTGCAGTAGGTACTGGGAGATGAAGAAGCTTGCACAGGATAGAGTAGCATGGACAGCTGCATCAAACCAGTCTCTGGACTGAAGACCACAACAACAACAACAACATCACCTGTTTATACTGTTTTCTGGCAAAATAAACGCAACCTTGCGAATTTTCCCTTTGTTGCTTAAATTTGGACACCAGTGTATTTACTCAGAACATTGGCGTATTTATTACTCTGTATTTGGGGATCCTTCTCTGAACACCATGCCTTGGAGACAACAATTATTTCTTGAATGACATAAAAATGTACTGAAGTGCTTCAACGGCGCGGCTCGTTTATGCATTATGATTTCATTCTCGATTGCTTTACATTTCTTGCAATACGAATTACTGCTGTAAGGAGTCAGACAAATAACACACCTTACATTGAATCCCTGAAAAAATTCCGGTTAACTCGATATGTCACACGATGTAGTTACGTGAAGTTGAATGAATGTTATTAAAATGCCGATGTAATAAATAAGCCAGCATTTCTTGAATATATACCACTAACACTCACTCTGGTAATTGCACACAAGTAATTTCCCTGACCCGAGCTACGAGATGCAGTTCTGAGGGAATTTTACGATGGCAATGCCCGTCCCATGTAGGCTGACACAGTTCGCCACGAGGCATCTAGTGGACACAATGAGACGTCCTCCACCACTGCATAGGCTACCGGCAAAAGTCACCCCTTGTCTCCGCTTTTAACGACGACCCTTCGGACAGCCTTTCTACAGGAACGCGGTGGGAAATGAAAGATGGAAGGTCCGGAGATAAAAAGTCTGGAGAAACCCAACACAAAACATACGTGTGTATGTAGCAAAAGTTGAACTCTACCCTACGGAAGAAACGATGCTTGTGATAGGGTACAAAAGCTATAGTGGGTGGAGCTATAACAATGTATGAACGCCCTGATTGGTCATAAGGAAAATGCATGGTCACCAGTATTGATATAGGCAAATTGCGGACTGAGTAATTTCCTCTCTTCTCTTGCACAAATTGTTGATTGTTTGAGCTAGGCGACTCACGCGACAGGCACTATGCGAAAACATGTTCACAGGCTCGTCTTAACTCGTAAGGAGTTAAAACTGCTAAGTTTTCTAGTACGAAGAATCGCACAGAGCACTGACAGTGAACGATTGCGAGCGATTTGAGGGTAACAGCGTACGCGCTATTCCAGCCAAATAGCGTGAACCATGCCAGTTAACTTAGCGAATAACTAGGAGTCTTGGCTTTACCGAAGATGTAGGAAACGTATGCCGCCACTGCCGCCGCCGAGCAAGGTAAGCACACGCTCGCCTGTGCCACGACAGCAAGTGATATTATTCAGTTGACAGTCAGAACTACGGCCATCTCCGTCTCTCCTTCTTTCTTTCTTTCTTTCCTTTTTTTTTTTTTTTTTTACATTCAACCATGACCTGCAGTTAGACACATTCATGAGATTGTCGGGCCTAACTGAAGCAAAAACGTCATATGTCCGATCTGACGAAAATGATTGATCAGCCACTATGAGCTGTTTTAATTGTGTACTTCTCTTTGATTTCTCTTTACCGATCCCCATCCAGTTTTGGATATTTTCATTGAGTATTTTAATGTAACTGATATCTCTGGCACCAATTGTATTTAATTTGTTTGTATTTTCGTCGACCCCCAAACATGGTCATCACCATCTTACCATTAAAGAACCTTATAATAGTTAGGAATTTCGTTTCAGAGTTGTGAAAACCGAGTACCAATATTTTACCATCCTGTTCATAGTTTTCATAACATTGCTATGCCACGTTAGCAAAAATGGAAACATATAGCTACGTATGAAACCATACACCAATTTCTGTTAGCGATAACATTTCCTTTACAGGGAGTGTAGTGGAACCGACATTGAGATCACTGTCTGATTACATCACTGTCCGTATTGCTGCACTCTTCTGAACTCTCCATGTGTGAGATGGTATCTTCCTACCTTGCAGACCTTAGGTTCAACCCCAAACTCCTAAAACACTCACAGAGCGTCCTTGCGCAACTGTGGTGGGAAGACAGATCAAAATCAGTCACACACCTGTTAGATTACACTTACGTACTCTTTCAATACGCGACAAAATCTCTGGTTTATGAGAGTACACTAAGTACCTACACCACTATGTCTGTATGCAAACACAGTTAATTCTGCACATGTGAACATCTATTGACAATAGCTATATCGAAAGCTTGTCCAGATGTTCGTAAGTACACTAAAAAGTAAAAAATAAAAAAAATAAAAAAATAGAGAAGGAGGAGATGAAATCGAGCTTGAGAAAGTATTTGATGCTATTTCAGTGATAACAAAATCGAGATAAATGTACAAAGAACTTGGCAGTATGAGCCCACTTATCAGTATGACGCTTCCCCTCTGTAATCTGCATGCATGTACAGATTCGTTTGGGAAGGTTGCCATAAAGCTGTTGCATACTCTCCTAAAGCAAGCTGGCTCAGAGCTATTGTAAATGGTCCCTGATGGCACTGGTTCCATGCTTGTCGTATTGGGGACACATCTGACGATCTCCCCAGGTGGCCCCCAAACTCGCCGATGATTTTCATCCGGAGTCGTGCAGAACCGCAATTTATCACTCTACATAATGCGACGCCATTCATCAGCATTCCGTGCTTCCCGGCCACAACTCTACTTTAAACGCGTTGCGGTATTAACGGCAGCCTAAGCATTAATCGGCAATTCCCTGCTTCGGCAGTTGTTAGCGTCCGAACGATCTGAGGGGATGACACAGAATGTCGCAGGAAGTCCATTCCCTGTTCTCGGATGGCAGGCGCAGCTGTGAAGCAGTTACGGTGTGCTTGGTGCACGATACGGGGGTCCTCCCTCGTGGTGGTCATGTATCATGGACCGGAAGATTGACAACGGGAATGGCTGCCCTAAGGTTTCCATGTAGTAAAAACATCTGGCCACTGTCACATACGAATATCTCAAAAATCTCGATATTGCACGATTCGTCCAGCAAGGTGCTGTCATCATGTTTCAAATGAGTACGCAGAACCTTCGTGTCCGTCAGAGCGGTATCTCAACATCTCACGTTGTTGGCAACGCTTATTCACCCTACTAATCTCACTAGACCTGGTAACAACACTAAACATGAACAACGCTAACACACTGCGGTAGCCGTTCACCTGTCACAAAGAAGCGCAATTGTGTTCATTTAGGTAACCGACGATTTCTTCTGAGTGCTTCACTTTATTTGTCAGACAGTATAAAATATTGTTGTTACATGCTGTTTGTGAAGACTGTTTCACTCAAGAAACTTCCACAGTTTTGACATTCGCGAGCAGGAGCGCTATTGATTGAGCTATTCAAGCGCTACTCACGGCCCGTCCTCACAGCTTCACTTCCACCAGTGTCAGATTCGAGTAAAGTCCAGCAGAAAATTTTAGTGTGCATGTAAGTTTCAAATCAGGGCACACTCCAGTGCTGAGTGAAAACTAAGTACGAAAACTTTCTTTCCCGTTAAACATTCACCCTCCAGTACAAAGTTCTGCTTTCTAGAATAGGATAACGACAAAATAGGGGGGAAAGGAAGCAAAAATAATGAAAACAAGTAAAAGAAAAATAGAAAGCTCCAACCTCGCTCCGTCTGAAAAGTCATAAAGCAAATTAATGCAATATATCTTGGTAGTTGCTTGATGAATGGAGCAGCGAAAAAGATGATGACCTTCCGTATCCCCGAGACGAACGACTTCAGAGATTCTTTTATTAAGGAATACGAGGATTTTCTTTTAATTAGAAAATATTAAACGGCGGTTTTAAGCTGCCGAGAAGCGCCTCAGGCCCTCGAGGCCTTGGATGTTGAAATCGGTCTCCCTAATCTGCATTCTCAAGCTGAAACCAATAAGGTTATTAATGAAATGGAGTCTCCATCTGCCTAATGGCGTCTGCGGGCTTTTGCGCCTGGGATTCGACCTTTGTACTTGATACCGAGAGAGGGGAACAGTGGGAGGGGAGATGGGCACTTTGTCGAATCACAGTCTTGTAGTTTAAGTGCAGCAGTTAATTATCTCGAAAGGTGCCCGCGGAGCATTATACAATTCTCGAAAAATGACGACGGAAAATAAAGACAGGTAGTGCCTAACGCTGAGCTGTAATCTGGGATATTTCGGAGCAGGACGATTGTATACGATCATTTGATACCTCTCCTACAGTTCTCACATTTCTGTTCCTTAAACAGACTTTTTTAAAGTCCGTCGACTGCATTATTGGTGTCCTACACTTTTTCTTACCTTGTCTTTCCATCTGTAAGTGACTTTCAGAGCCAAATCCCTTCAAAGTCTGTTTTGCATACAGCCTTTCCCCTCTAAGTGAGCTGTTAATGCATGCTTTACCAGATGCTCCACTAACCCGTCCTTTCTTCTGGTGAGGGTCTTCGTTAGACTCTTTTCCCCTACTATTGGGACCTTTCTCCAGTGGCACTACATTTCAAGAGTTGCAGGTTCTTGTTCCCTGGGTTTGCGATGGTCCACTCCCTGTTCCATACGATTTTATGCCCCATACGTACAGTTTCAGGAACTTCTTCTTCATCTAATTATCACTAGAATTCTTTCACTCTTTCTGCAACTGTGTCGTTTCCAATTTTGATACGGGGCAAGGCGTTATCGTCCGGCATATTGCTATTTATCACCTTGCTTTTTGTTATGTTTACATTATGCATTCAATCCCTTTCTTTCAAATGGTCCTCTAAGACTTGCTTACATCTTACCAGAAGAACCATAATTCCATTTAAACTGCGTAAACTGAACAACAGTATTCTCTGGAGCGTCAAAATTCTGAAAAAAAGGGGAAAATAATGTTTCTAAAAGCTGTTAATCGTAAAAGTTTGTTCTTATCGTTTCCCCTCCCAAAGTTCGTGACATGTGAGGCCATTTATGTGCACTTTAATATGTGTACAGTGGTATCAGAGGTCTCCGTATGTCGTTTTTTTCATCTTCTTTCTTCGTCCTCTGCAGCCTATTTCTAACTTGTCCTTCATCTGTCTGGTTTAGAATAAAAATGTAGTGATTTAAGATGGTATATGATTATTAAACATCTAATGCTAAAAATAATAGTCATAGCCTGAGTAAGAAGAAAAAAAATGACTTCATAACGTGAATAAAATTTTGAATACAGTTTTTGGAAACTATTGCCACACTCAAGAAGAGTCCAGTACACCTCATACTTGAAATTATGATTACACTAAGGTATTTAAGAATGTTTTTCAAATATTATTTAGTTTTTTTTTTAATTTGGCTGTTCAGCCCCTTACAGTATTAGAGTGAACAGACAGCCGCTTTTTATACGAAAGAAGATGTAAATACACACATCAAAAAAAGTTTTGCATCGCCTCGGTTCCGAGAGTTCCGGAACCTGTACAGAAAATGGGAATAGAGATCAACATAAAAATCATTTCCGGCCTTTTCATTGCTCATGAAAACCACATAATGCATGTTGTACCACCATACACTGAGATCTTCAGGGGTGGTGGTCCAGACTGCTTACACACCGGTACCTCCAATACCCAGTAGCACGTCCTCTTCCATTGATGCATGCCTGTATTCGTCGTGGCATACTAGCCACAAGGCACTGTTGGTCCACATTGTCCCACTCCTCAACGACATTTTCTCAGAGTGGTTGGTGGGTCACGTCGTCCATAAACAGCCCTTTTCAGCATGTTCGATGGGGTTCATGTCTGGAGAACATGCTGGCCACTCTAGTCGAGCAGTGTTGTTATCCTGAAGGGAGTCATTCACAAGATGTGCACGATGGGGACGCGAAATGTCGTCCATGAACACAAATGCTTCGCCAGTATGCTGCCGATATGGTTGCACTAACGGTCGGAGGATAGCATTCACGTATCGTACAATCGTTTACGGCGCCTTCCATGACCACCAACGGCGTAAGTCGGTCCCACGTAATGCCACCCCAAAACAGCAGGGAACATCCGCCTTAGTGCACTCGTTGGACAGTGTGTCTATGGCGTTCAGCCTGACCGGGTTGCCTCCAAGCACGTCTCCGGCGATTGTCTGGTTGAAGGCATATGCGACACTCATCGGTGAAGGGAACGTGATGCCAATCCAGTGCGGTCCATTCGGTATGTTGTTGGGCCCATCTGTACTGCGCTGCATGGTGTCGTGGTTTCAAAGATGGACTTCGCCATGGACGTCGAGAGTGAAGTTGCGTATCATGCAGCCTATTGCGCACAGTTTGAGTCGTAACACGACGTCCTGTGGCTGCACGAATGGCATTAGTCATCATGGTGGCGTTGCTGTCGGGGTACTTCCGAGCCATAATCCATAGGTAGCGGTCATCCACTGCAAAAGTAGCCCTTCAGTGGTCTGACCGGCGCAGGTTATCGACAGTTCCTGTCTCTCTGCATCGCCTCCATGTCCGAATACCGTCTCTTTGGTTCTCTCCGAGACGCCTGGACACTTTCCTTGTGGAGAACCTTTCCTGGAACAAAGTAACAAAGCGGACGTGATCGAATCGCGGTATTGATCGTCTAGGCATGGTTGAACTACAGACACCACGAGCAGTGTACCTCCTTCCTGGTAAAATGACTGGAACTGATCGGTTGTCGGACCCCCTCCATCTAACAGGCAGCCGACGCTGTGGCCGAGCGGTTCTAGGCGCTTCAGTCCAGAATCGCACTGCTGCTACGGTCACAGGTTCTAATCGCGCCTCGGGCATGGAAGTGTATGATGTCCTTAGATTAATTAGGTTTAAGTAGTTCTTAGTCTAGGGGACTGATGATCTCAGATGTTAACTCCCATAGTGTTTATAGCCGTTTGAACCATTTTCTAATAGGTGCTGCTCATGCATGGTTGTTTACATCTTTGGGAGGGTTTTGTGATATCGCTCAACTGTCAAAGGGACTGTGTCTATGATACAATATCTGTAGTCAACGTGTATCTTCAGAAGCTCTAGGAACCGGATGATGTACTCTTTCTACAGGGTCAATCAATAAACTATTCTCCCAACCAGTTTCAATAACAAGCGAGAAACAAACACTTTAACAGTAATTATAAAGGAAAGGATTAATTCGCCCCAACGCTTCACTTTAGATTTTGCATTTATTGTCACTCCCTTCAGTGTAAACCACAGAACAAGCAAGTGTAACAATGAGAGAATATTTGCACTCGTAATTTCTGCTATATAACTTAAGAATTACTTAATAAACAATACGAATAAAATTATTCCTTTTTAACAAACATTTTTAAGACTATAAACAATAAAGATCAACGGTTAATAAACTTGAGCAAGGATAACCTTTTCAGTCCGTAAATGAAGTCAGTAGGTGACAGGGAACAATCGGACGTACATTAACTGTTACATCATTAAGGACGATCACTCATTAAGAATTATAACCACAAATTAAAGAAGATTGATTTAAAGCAATTAACATCAATACCAAAGAATTAAGTCACGTTCCAGTAAATGTATGAAAACCAAATCTTTCAGTTCTAGAACAATGTTGGATCGTGGAATTCGCCGGATTACCGACACAGAAGGCTAAATTTTATCAAACAGCTATTTCTCCAAATCTAGAACTATCTTAATAGTGTACAATACTTAGGTATCCAGAACTACTATAATTCGCCTTTCTTGGGCATAAGGGTGGAGTAGATAATTAACCTCTTATTTCATTCTCCTGTACCATTGAGCGGCAATAGACTCTCGGGCAACTCTTACCCCGCGCTAGCAGTGCCCTCGGGAAGGCTCCGGAACGCCCTCTAGGTAAGCGCGGAAACTCCAAACGGGAGTAAACCAAGAGAAAAACAGGAACGGTGGCAAACGACACGGTTCACCAGAGTGATGGAAAACTTTTTTTGATGTGTGGATTTGCCAACAAAATACACATTACAAACTTCTCAGATCTCCGATACGTTCAAATTTCAGATTAACAGTATTTAAAGAAAATGTATAACATTTTTACAATAGCAAGATGATCATAGTAAAAGTAGACCACCCATTTTGATAGTTACATGAAAAGCTTTCATAAAATAAAATATAAATACTAATTTTCCGTCAGAAGAGATTTTGAATAAGAATATGGGAAGAGCTCTAGACAATTCAAATCTGATACGAGCGAGGTGGCGCAGTGGTTAGAACACTGGACTCGCATTGGGGAGGGGAGGTTCAAACCCGCGTCCGGCCATCCTGATTTAGGTTTTCCGTGATTTCTCTAAATCGCTTCAGTCAAATGCCAGGATAGTTCCTTTGACAGGGCACGGCCTATTTCTTTCCCCATCCATCCCCAACCCGAGCTTGTGCTCCGTCTCTAACGACCTCATTGTCGACGGGACTTTGAACACTTATCTCCTCCCTCTCCTCTTCCTCAGATCTGACGTCTACAAAATAACACTTTCCACCATTGGAAAAGGTATACTCACCTTTGTCAAGTTAAGGAGCAATTTTTCTATGCACGTTTTATCTTAACAGGAATAAATTACATTTAGTTAAATCTTCTAATGAAATGTGGTTTCTGTCATAAAAACTGCTGTCTATTCTCTCCAGCTTACCAGTTGGAAAAATGCCATGATTCAATCTATCCATATTATTGAGTTTTACTGCATCTAAAATTATGCCACCGTGGTCCTGCTGCAATATAAAGTTGAATTTATTCATAGAATTGATCGTTCTTTTTGTTTCATATTGTCCATAGTGTTGAAGTTTCGCTCAAGAGCAACGAAGACATGATACTTGTTTAAAGCGCGCGTTATCTGAAACAAGAACTAGTTTTTTGTGCTGTAGGTGAGTGAATTACTCTCAGTATTCCTAATCTGTGAAGTTTTCATGCTTGAATATAGCTTCGGCAGCTAATCTCGCATAGTTTAAGTAAAAATACTAGCAAACAGAAAGTACATAGGAATCCTAGGACACCATTTAAGTCTGAATGATTATCTTTCCACATCACACTACGAAATGCTAAACGAGGAATGGAAAGCAGGCCTAGTGAGAAGCAAGGTTCCTAGGGATTTCCGTAAATATGAACCCAGTATATTGGGTGATTAAACTGCGTGTGACGCAGAACGAGACACTGAAGAGGACTCTGAAGCCATTCGACATTATTCTACAGCGTGATAGACCCTTGGCGCAATTAAACGAATATAATAGGAAGGAGCCAAACATACACGAGACGAAATACGTTTAATATCTCCAAGTGCCATCGTCCTCCATGCGATCTTGGACTGTGTAGTTTTTCATTTCGGAAGCTCTGGATGCTTACCAGTAGCTAACATTCGCGTTAGTCTGTTATCGCCTGCCCAACAATTTCTTTCCTTTAACAACCTAGAAGCTTTACCAAATACTCGCGAAACCTGTCCATTCTTCTGGTAACAGCTTCCGATATACTTTTCTTTAGCCTGTGCCGTCTACTGCTTCATTTCACACTTTCCTTGCCACTTAATGTTTTTTATTATTCTGTAACATTGCTTTTAAATGCTTTCAGTTCCTTCTTATCTAGGTTTTCCACAATCTGTGTTCCATGTTCGTGTTATCCCAAGCTGTCGACTTACGTTTTCAGAAACTTCGTTCTTACCTCCATGTCAAATTCAGTACCAATACATTCTTTTTTAAAATTACTTTCTTCGTCTACGCCAGTTAGAATCAGGTATGTTCTTTTTTTCAGCCATTTAGTGACATTTCTCCCTAGCCTAAGAATTTCCTATGGTCTGCTACCGAACGAGATGGCGCGGATGTAAGTTACCGGACTTGTGCTCTGGAAGATGGCGGTTTCCTGACTAACGATCCGACTTAAATTTTCCACGATTTTCTTAAATCGCTTAAGGAAAATGGTGGGATGGACCTCGTGCTCTATCTCTAATGACCTCGTCGGCTAAATTATTTACCTCCCTTTTTGCTTTTCCTCATTTCTTCTTTTGAATTCACCTCAATATGGATTTTTATTCTCGTAACTACCAACCATCGTGATATCAGTCACTGTTATTTATATTCGTAAACCCATACTCCGTGGTAAGTTAGCTGTCCATCTGATGAGCCAGTTTTAGGTGTCTAATCGAGTCTTAGGAGTTCTATCCACATGTAGTACCACATCGTCTACGAACCTTACGTGTGTAATACATTTGAGCTTGACCGTAAACATTTTCTCTTCTTTCTAATTTATTTTACAAACGAGCTACAAAATAGTGGGGCAAAGGTACAACACTGACTTCCAAGAGTCTTGATAGAAAGTGTCTTTCTAGTTCTTTTCATTTGCATTGTGTTGACTTCCTTCTTTCAGATATTGCAGATAACTCATTCATATCTATGCTACGTTCGCCTCTGGATTTAGAACATGTGAACGCACCTTATTAGACCGATACTTTCTCTAAATCCATAAAAACCAAATAACGTATCCAGTTATTACATTATTATTATTATTATTATTATTATTATTACTGTTGCTAAATGGATGGTATTATGGTCCCCTCATAGCTATTTTCATTTCTTATTAATGTCCCAAATTTATTGCTTATTAGTGTCAATCAGTATCATAGCACTATTTGTAGAGAATTTCTAAGGGCAGAACTTTATAAGGAAATGTGTTTTTCTTAACTGTCAGTTGGCGTCAGCGTTCGGATGTAGCCTTCATTACACAACCTTGTTGGGAATAAATTTGGTTTGAATTCAGATTTGACTGAAGTATTACATGATGATCTGTGACCTTTTCTTGTTTCGACTTCATGTGGTCTAAGAAACAGAAACCCACAAGCATTTTCGTATCTATTATATCACCTTTAACCCAAAGAGTGTCGTGTCTTAAACTGCAGATCCACATGTGAGGCCTTTGGCGTCAGTTTCACAGTGCGTTTCAATCACAGATTGTTCTAGAAGTATCCAGAACATTCGGTTAGTCAGACTAGCGGTACAGTTATTTCTGCTTGTTAATTTTAAGTCAGGCCGAAATAGAGCTATATCCTTCTAAAATAAAATTTTGTGGAAATAAAGAACTCTGTGAAAGCATCAAAATAAGACAACTCAAAGGTCACGAGTTCGCGTCTCTGTCCGGTACATAGTATTAATTTGCCGGAAAGTTTTGTATAGTATGAGTTGATAAATTAGTCATATGTCAGTGGCATGGGTAGACGTGTATCTTGCCTGTATCGATACTGATAACAGGCAAAAACTGTCATGATTCTCGGATCTCGAGCTGGATGAACTATCTAAATATGTATAATTAACTTTTTATGGAACTCTCGGTGCGAGAGCTCTACTCGCATTTATCCGAATTTTTTCAACGTATCCTTCCACTCTTCTGTATATCATATTCTGCTGCTATTATAAGGCAAAAAACTATTTGGACAACCTACATATCTGGAAACATCTATGAACTTTGACTAAATAGGAGCATAAAATGAAGTAACAAGCCTTGCGAAACTAAAAAAAAGCAACTTTTTTTGAAAGAAAGACGAAAGAGTACCAAAACTAAATGTTCAAATGTGTGTGAAATCTTATGGGACTTAACTGCTAAGGTCATCAGTCCCTAAGCTTACACACTACTTAAGCTAAATTATCCTAAGGACAAACACACACACCTATTCCCGAGGGAAGACTCGAACCTCCGCCGGAAACAGCCGCACAGTCCATGACTGCAGCGCCTAAGACCGCTCGGCTAATCCCGCGCGGCACCAAAACTAAACTGCACATCTTTGCAAGTCTGCTACTGAACAACTTTCAGTAACGTATCGTTCGACTCCATATATTGTAAGACTCTTGAATTCTCTTCGGCATGCTGTTCACAAGCCGGTCAATGCACTGCTGTTCAGTCTTGTCTCATTCTTCGAAACCATCATCCCTCCTGAGCCCAACTGTTGTATTAGTATGGTACCTCCAACGACATACTTCTAATTCCAACTGGTCCCAACGTATTCTATCAGGTTCATGTCAATAGATACCGCAGGCTGTTCCATTTGTTACAGTCATATAAAATATTTCCTACCATAAGGAAGCCGTGCTCTTGGCTATGAAATCTTACTCTCGGTTTTTTGAGACGCGTTATTCAACTAAAACGTAAATATTTTATATACCAAAAAGTGAATTTCTGACAAAAATATTCATGTTGTTGTTGTGATCTTCAGTCCTGAGACTGGACTGATGCAGCTCTCCATGCTACTCTATCCTGTGCAAGCTTCTTCATCTCCCAGTACCTACTGCAACCTACATTCTTCTGAATCTGCTTGGTGTATTCATCTCTTGTTCTTCCTCTACGATTTTTACCCTCCACGCTGCCCTCCAATGCTAAATTTGTGATCCCTTGATGCCTCAAAACATGTCCTACCAACCGATCCCTTCTTCTAATCAAGTTGTGCCACAAACTCCTCTTCTCCCCAAATCTATTCAATACCTCCTCATTAGTTATTTGATCTACCCATCAAATCTTCAGCATTCTTCTGTAGCACCACATTTCGAAAGCTTCTATTCTCTTCTTGTCTAAACTATTTATCGTCCATGTTTCACTTGCATACATGGCTACACTCCATACAATTACTTTCAGAAAAGACTTCCTGACACTTAAATCTATACTCGATGTTAACAAATTTCTCTTCTTCAGAAACGCTTTCCTTGCCACTGCCAGTCTACATTTTATATCTTCTCTACTTCGACCATCATCAGTTATTTTGCTCCCCAAATAGCAAAACTCATTTAATACTTTAAGTGTCTCATTTCCTAATCTAATACCCTCAGCATCACCCGACTTAATTCGACTACATTCCATTATCCTCGTTTTGCTTTTGCTGATGTTCATCTTATATCCTCCTTTCAAGACACTATCCATTCCATTCAACTGCTCTTCCAAGTCCTTTGCTGTCTCTGACAGAATTACAATGTCATCGGAAATCCTCAAAGTTTATATTTCTTCTCCATGGATTTTAATACCTACTCCGAATTTTTCTTTTGTTTCCTTCACTGCTTGCTCAATATACAGATTGAATAACATCGGGGACAGGCTACAACCCTCTCTCACTCCCTTCCCAACCACTGCTTCCCTTTCATGCCCCTCAACTCTCATAACTGCCAGTTGGTTTCTATACAAATTGTAAATAGTCTTTCGCTCCCTATATTTTATCCCTGACACCTTCAGAATTTTAAAGAGAGTATTCCAGTCAACATTGTCGAAGGCTTTCTCTAAGTCTACAAATGCTAGAAACGTAGGCTTGCCTTTCCTTTATCTAGCTTCTAAGATAAGTCGTAAGGTCAGTATTGCCTCACGTGTTCCAATATTTCTACGGAATCCAAACTGATCTTCCCCGAGGTCAGCTTCTACTAGTTTTTCCATTCGTCTGTAATGAATTCGCGTTAGTATTTTGCAGCTGTGACTTATTAAACTGATAGTTCGGTAATTTTCACATCTGTCAACACCTGCTTTCTATGGGATTGGAATTATTATATTCTTCTTGAAGTATGAGAGTATTTCGCCTGTCTCATACATCTTGCTCACCAGATGGTAGAGTTTTGTCAAGACTGGCTCTCCCAAGGCCGTCAGTAGTTCTAATGGAATGTTGTCTACTCCCGGGGCCTTGTTTCGACTCAGGTCTTTCAGTGCTCTGTCAAACTCTTCACGCAGTATCATATCTCCCATTTCATCTTCATCTACATCCTCTTCCATTTCCATAATATTGTCCTCAAGTACATCGCCCTTGTATAGACCCTCTACGTACTCCTTCCACCTTTCTGCTTTCCCTTCTTTGCTTAGAACTGGGATTCCATCTGAGCTCTTGATGTTCATGCAAGTGGTTCTCTTATCTCCAAAGGTCACTTTAATTTTCCTGTAGGCAGTATCTATCTTACCCCTAGTAAGATAAGCTTCTACATCCTTACATTTGTCCTCTAGCCATCCCTGCTTAGCCATTTTGCACTTCCTGTCGATCTCATTTTTGAGACGTTTGTATTTCTTTTTGCCTGCTTCATTTACTGCATTTTTATATTTTCTCCTTTCATCAATTAAATTCAATATTTCTTCTGTTACCCAAGGATTTCTACTAGCCCTCATCTTTTTACCTACTTGATCCTCTGCTGCCTTCACTACTTTATCCCTCAAAGCTACCCATTCTTCTTCTACTGTATTTCTTTCCCCCATTCCTGCCATTTGTTCCCTTAAGCTCTCCCTGAAACTCTGTACAACCTCTGGTTTAGTCAGTTTATCCAGTTCCCATCTCCTTAAATTCCCACCTTTTTGCAGTTTCTTCAGTTTTAATCTACAGTTCATAACCAATAGATTGTGGTCAGAGTCCACATCTGCCACTGGAAATGTCTTACAATTTAAAACCTGGTTCCTAAATCTCTGTCTTACCATTAAATAATCTATCTGAAATTTGTCAGTATCTCCAGGCTTCTTCCATGCTTACAACCTTCTTTTATGATTCTTGAACCAAGTGTTAGCTATGATTAAGTTGTGCTCCGTGCAAAATTCTACCAGGCGTCTTCCTCTTTCATTTCTTAGCCCCAATTCATATTCACCCACTACGTTTCCTTCTCTCCCTTTTCCTACTACCGAATTCCAGTCACCCATGACTATTAAACTTCCGTCTCCCTTCACTATCTGAATAATTTCTTTTATTTCGTAATACATTTCTTCAATTTCTTCCTCATCTGCAGAGCTATTCATATGCCACTGCTACTATTGCTAGTACTTCTATCACATGTCTGCTATTGCTTAAATAAATGTGCGACAATTTGTTATCTATTCATATGTATTAAATTCTACTTTTTCAGTACAATATTCATATGTACTGGAAAAGTAGAATTTAAAAATATTTTGTTAAACTAAGCGGGTTTCTGGAGGATAACAACGTTGTTAAATTATTCACATAAGAAAACTGAGCACCGTTAAGGGACTATGCAGCTCTGTTACAATACTGGTTTTCGTTAGACAGTGTAAGTGGCTGTTTTATGGAAGACTACAATTTTTGCGTATTGGTGAACAAATCATTATACCTTAATTTAAATATGTCCATGCTGCATGGAATTCATTGATAATTGTGAAGAAAGCCTTTCTTAATTTGTGATACCTGATAAAACGTTTAACATCAGTCAGTTTTTACCTTTTATTCACATTAAGAAAATTTATCAGTTTAAGTGGTTTCATATCCTTATTCATGATATATTTTGTGAAATTTTGTGCTCAGTCTAACGTATTACACTGTAAGCTTTTCGCTAATCAATGTACACACATAAAATAAATATTACACCAAACGTAACTTAAGGAAAAAGTGCTCTATGACGTATGTCAAAAAATAACAAATTGTCGCACATTTATTTAAGCAATAGCAGACATGTGATAGAAGTACTAGCAATAGTAGCAGTGGCAATACATAGATGGTAGAGTTGCCATTGTATTTTGATATGTATTGAAATCGGTAATAAATAAAACTAATGTATTTCTAGAAAAATCTATATTTTTAGATTTTTAGATGGAAGTACCCCAACCACTAAAAAACACGCTGTCGGTTCGGAAACAATACATAGATTTTACAATGCCAACAACTAGAATCAAAACCAAGATAAACAGTAACATTTTATGAAATAACTTCAGGTACATTGTATTAAAAATAGTTGTATTATTCATTTAATTCATTTCCCTAGTAACAATTATTTTCTTAAAGAATGTGTTATATGCATTGCGCCGCGGAGTGGCTCATTTGCGATGGCCAGCGTCTCTTGGGCAAGCTCAGTACGGATTACGTGCGAATTTGTCTGGCTGAAGGCAGGCAGTGGACCTTGGGAGAAATCAATGTTTATCGAGATTTCGTGCCACTGAGGCCCGACTTTGTACGACAGTAGTATGCTGGGTGATCTGTGGACAGTAAAGATTTAAGGCGGTATGTCTAATCGTGGGTTCTACGCCCATATTTCTGCTGTGTAACGCATACCTATATTTCTAGTCGCGCAGCCTGTTGCGTATACTAGTGGTGTCAAATCAGTATTCTGTTAATATTTTGCTGCTGTCGATTGTGATTACATTGTCTCTGTTAGGAGCAGTTGTAATTCACATGTTAGATCGAGCCGTTTCTCACTTCGTCGTAACCTTTATGATTAAATGTAACTCATGAGCCATGTCTGAGCAGACGGATGTGGAATGAGGTATTTCTGTCATTTTAAGGGTTCGCAATACAGTGACAAACATTCAGAAACAGATGTACGTAGAAACTAGTATTGAAGTATGCTGAAGGGGTGTCTTTCTATTTAAGAAAAAAAAAAGGCATTAGTTGTTTTGCTCACTCGGTTAGCACACGATGTTTGAGACAATTTTGTGTCCATCTGTATCTGAGACTTGTGCAAAGTTCTTGTGCTATATGACTGACTGAACTATAGCATGTGACCACCGCATTAGTGTCTAAAAAAAGGTTATCTCGAGATGGGAAGTCTCTCATTGATGTTACTGTAATTTTTGCGCAACTTTAATGGTACTTTGGTTAAGTAATTTCAAGTAAACTAAAATTTTAAGATGAAGTAGCTCCATAGAGTTTGCGAGTTTCTGTGAATTATTTAGTTGAATGTTATTTCCTAATTGTCCACTGGGACACATGATCCACAGAAAGTTCTAAATGATTAATAATCTTTAATCACTGGTGAATGTTTAGTTTTAATGACAATTTTCAAGTTCCACTCCACCTTTGTAGTAACTAGCCCTCACTGCATATTACCTTCTGGTAAAGCTTCATATTGTTTTGAAGTGCAATCACATAAAAATTATTGTAGAACAATTACCTGAATTTTATGAGTAGATCACAGTACTGGAAATTACACTTGGCAAATATCAACGGCCTCTCTTGAGATTTGCAGAATGTTTTCTAGTAGTGTTAGTAAAGAACAATATGGAAGAAAAACTTTGTATAACTTTTGTTTGCCACTAGTACACCTGACACATGCTAATACAGATACTGACTGAAAATTCAAGCTGAACGGAGTCAAGAGTCGCCACCATGAAATTATGTCAAACGAATACATTGACATAACACGAGTCCCACACATTTACTACCTGCCAGCCTTAGCACTGACTGCTACACATTGCCCCTCTTCGGCTAAGCCAGCTCCTTTGAACATAGTGGCCTTCGACGCCATTGTTAGAGCATCGAACGAGCTGTGAGTAGTAACGACGTCATTATTTCGAATTCAACTGTTATTTAATGTGTAGTTAATTGACTGTGTAATTCAGTGCATGATAATAGGAATGGGAATACTTTGCAGAGCGCCAGTTCAGTATCCTGTTACGTTGCCATCTGTTACGTGTAATATTTTTATTTTTTAATTATCAGCATAAATTTTTCTTTTCTTAGAGCATGATTCTTTCTTTCAGGGATATTATCTTTTCTTATAACTTTTATTTACGTGCATAAGTAAATATGAAACGGGTTCTTGAAGGGCCGCTGTTGTGCAAGTACCAATTTTAGATTTTGAACGTGGTGACTAAAATATAGTTGCCGTTAGCTAAATTGAATGTAATTTTGTTTATTTCCATTTATTGACTGCAAAGCAAGGCTCGAGAGAATTTCGATTGTTGCCGTGGAGCGGCCAAGATAAATCTTACTGAAGTCATGGAATCTGTATAATTTTAAAAAAATGAACTTAAACGTAAATTAATTATCTGTTGCAATTTCGAAAGGTTCTTACAACGAAATCTCTCGCATTTACACTTACTGTTAACACTTTGAAAAATAAATTAATACTTCGGCGCGTAATGGCCGACCAGAGGCTGCATCGGAAGATGAGCGTTTCGCAGCGCAAATTACTGAAAAAAACGCTTATTAAAAATAATTAGCCTCTGCTACCATTTGAGGTGACAACTATTACATTGAAATTCAGTTTGTGATAACAATAATTAGTTTATTTTAGCAGAATACCGAATAACTTACATAAAATATATGTAGCCGCTCAATGGCTGCCTTCCGTATCACGAAGCAAAACAGTGTGAGTACCATAAAGTACGTTCTTCCTCCTCGGCCGTACTATCGCGTCTCTTTTCGATCCTTTTTTATTTTCATAGACATGTTTTAAATAAAGATGCTACTCTTAAATTATCGCTGCATATCAGTTGTTTTAAGAACATTAACTGTATCTTTTATACTAATTATATTCATAAAATACGTTAATTACATAAAATAAAAATAATTTTTGCTTCACCCTTAACAATATTGTTCACTGTTTACAACCGATAAAAATGTCAATATTTATGTGACGTACCGTCGTACCGTCACAATCCATATCCACTCATACATTTATAACATACTGATGACATTGAATTGATATAAGGACAGACGTGCCGAACACATGAAACTCTCGGTATACCATAATATTACAAAAATTAGTATTGAATTTAATGTTACGTGCAGTAGTAGTCAACGAGTGCATTTCATTTGGCGGGATATCACGCTAAAATGTCTAACAAAAGCATTTTGGTTTTGTAAATCAGAATACAAATTTTCTTACATCAACAGAAAGCGAAGCAGATGCAGTTCCTGCGCTCAAAAAGATTATTAATTCGCTGCTTAATACGTTCCAGTTCACATATGGCTCTTCGACAACGTGGCTCTCGTAATATTTTGTCGTCTGTTACAAAAATTTGACTATGTCGTGTTTTTTGCTCATTTATCAAAACAGCAACTCCTCAAACAAAGAGAATCAGTAACACATTAAGCTTTTGCTATTAAACTAATATTTAATGACCAATTTGTCTCATATTTTACAGCGTTTTACATCAGATTCATATGCCGATTTTTTCATATTTAACAAAAAATATGCTTCATACAATTACATAACGACGTATTATATAGATCATTGGACACAAAATTCAAATAATTTCTTCAGTTCACATCTGTATTCTAGCAACGAGCCTTCCTTAATAAAAGACAGTCAAACCGCCTACATTTTTTGAACAGCCAATATTTTCACAAATTCTTTCTAAAAAGGGTGCCCCGTTTTTCTTGACCACCTCAAATAACTTTTTCTCCAGAAACAAAATAAAAATTGCTTCAAATAAATGTTTAGTTACCAAGGTACATCAACCAGCGTGATTGCCTTCCTTGTAGCTGTATTCGTCACGAGTATATTAACAGCATTACGTCTTGCGGTAATCCACTTCTTGACCTCGAAGTGTACAAATCCCGCAAACATGGCGTTATTAAGATGTAACGTAAAATTGACTCTGACTGTTCTGTACTACCATACAGCGTAGGTAACCAGGGTTCACATGACTCGTCCATTTGTTGCAGCTGTCAGTAAACAAATGGAATCGTAAGAAAAATGCATACCGATCATCCAGTCAAACGTCTTCAGTTGAAGATGGTATGAGAACAATGTACACCAACGAAGAGAAGATAGAAATACCAAGTATATTCTCAAAGGGCTACGCTACTATGCTAGATTTAGCCGTATTGTAAAGAAGAAACCATTATTACAGTTACCGTGTAGGTAACTTCCATACTTCATAGATGAGTTGCATTTCTACCTTACCTTCGTTGGTGTACATTGTACTCACACAAACCTTCAACTGAAGACGATTGATTGAATTCCGGGTGTCCATTTTCTTTGTGTTTCCATTGTTTACTATTAACTCCAGCAAGTGGATGAGTTACATTACCCTGGATACTTGCAATATGAGCCAGTACAAAGTCAATTTTCTGTTACGTTTTTAATAACGTAACTGTAAGTGAAAAATGTACACGACAGCAGTCATGCCGGTTAATGTCTCTTGGTCGCTAAACAACATCTGCTTAATGTATTTCTTATCATACTTTCGGACAAAGAGCTATTTGGGGTGATCAAGGCTCCCCCTACAGCTATTAACAAAGATTACTGTCATTTTATGTCATTATCAAGTTTTGTTTCAGCATGGAATTAAAGAAAAATATTCTTGACGCAAGGCGATTAAATTTTCTCGGGTATTTTTACGCATGCTAGTGGTACTGCTACTGCTCTCTAGCGGCCAGTTTGAATATGTTCAGTCCAGTTCAGCTTATGTGATTCACTCGCCTGCCACCATTAGCAACAACACTCCTCTTTGCTGACTCGTACGTCATGAGAGAACGAACAATGTTCTGTTATTGCATTTTGATATACGTTGGACTTAACAATTATATTTGCAGCAAAATATCTGTTTCGTACTATTCCCTGCCGTCCAATAGTGCACATACAATCATTTATTCATTTTGGATATGTAGATCTAAAGACATTCCACTGGCGATTCCCTTTCGTGAGAAATAAGAGAACAATCAAGGTTTTTTTTACCCTACAAGTTCCACACTAAGTGCCCACCAATTTTCCCGTTGCTCTCTGATTCTAGTACTCTGCCAAGTCATTTACCGAACGATACACTTCCACACTTTCCCAAAGAAATTTTAATCGCCTTCCTATACTGTACCGTGAAATATGCCCTGATTCGGCTGTCCCTACCGCTGTCGTTTTATGCAACCCGCTATGTTATATGTTCCCCGCATAAACCACGCGCGAGGTTTTCATGTTATCACGCTCGCTGCGCCAGATTTCGAATCATTAAAGAAAAACGTACAAAAGTTACCTTCAGACGCACCTACACTCATCTCCCATCGGTCAGGATTTCCGGTATATTGTTCATGGCACCACTGTAGAAATATTTGCGACTGCACGAATTATTTCCTACGTTCGACTCCTTTGGTTTTCATTGAGTAGCGTTATTATGCCACCGGCTTAGATGAGCACTTAAAAGCTGTAAACCTCACGGGCGCTTTTGAAGTAGCATTGTTAAAGAATTAGCCGACTATGTTGGTGGCGTAACATCCCGGTCAATAGAGACCAGAAGATATCGAATATTGGGAATAGTTCATGTAGTAGGACATTTTTTATAGAAATAAGAGGTGGAGCCACGAACAAAATACTGGAAATCTTGACCAGTGGGGGTTGAGTGGGAATGGGGGTGCACTTGAAGTCACTTTTGTATGTCTTTATTGAATAACTCGGAAACGTGACCTCCGTTACTTTAAATTTCCTACAAAAAGGTCTTGCTCATTTTTTCTGTTTGCACGTAGTTAGCTACAAAGCATGATTCTCTCATACGTGGTTTGTGAAGGCCAGCTCTAAGACTGCGGGTTGTATAAAAAGATAGCGGTAGGCGCAGTTGATTCACCATCTATACGCACCCTACCAGATCTAGGAGAAACCATCCTCCTTCCAGTGTTAGAGCTCTCACACCCCTCGCCACCACTCATATCCTACACCTTTCTTCGGATTCGCATCCCTCTTCATCCTCCCAAAATTACTCCTCCAAACATCCGCCACAGATATCTCCTCTTACACTCAACCTCAAATGCTTTAGTTCCTTGATAGTCACACATCGCCATTTATCTTTGAGCTTCTGCACCTGGCCATCTGTCTTTTGCTCTGCGAGAAACATTCATTTTCCATTCACATGCGCTTATACAGTATTTTAATTAATCAAGAGATAAGCCTATCATATTTTAATTTATGCATGCGTCTTTATATTGCGTAAACTACTCTTTTTTGTGTCACCGTGCATAATTTTATAACATGTTTTAAAAAATTTATAATCATTTGGCTGAAGGGCGGCTAATTGTATCTGCAACAGCTCAAACCCCATCCTTACTGGGCGATAGAGATGAAATAACAATAAAGATAAGGAGTAACTTACAGGAATGTGAACTTGTTATCACATTTTCCGTCGGTTACGCACTTGGAAAATATTTATTTTTCCTTACTGACGTTTCAGTTAATTTACGAAGAAAATATTATTTTTCATAAGTAGATAAATGTCAGAATCAAGGTATTGTGACTTCCTACTTCGAGTATTTAAAATCAAGTTTTGTAGTCCTCATGTATCAGACTTGTTAGAAGTCATTCACAGGAACTGTTCGTCACAAAATGTCCCCTCTCACTGCGAGTAACAGGCTACTGTTACTCTCAACACATGCCACCAACGCTAGGAACAGTTCCTAAAACAGAAAAATATGAGATAACTGGGTGCAGATGGCGACAAATAACAGAGTAAAAATGTTTAAATCGATTGGTATGAAACAGATAGGATATATTAAAACCTGTTATGTTGTAGTCGAAAGTGCATACCACATGATCAAACATTTGACAAGTGAAAATATAGAATAAGCAAAAAGTTGCCCATGTTGATACTAGAAAGGAATATGCAAATAGCTATTAATAATGCTGTGATAATAGTAAAACGGCCACAGGTATTTTTGTTACCACTCTTTCTAATGATTCGTTTCGAAAATATTGTCAGATTCTGGAAAGCGGTTTTCATAAAACCAATTACAAGTTGCGAACACATTGTACAAATGTGGTATAGCCAGATTTTCTACACACCAATTAAGGGAACAGACACCATCCAATGTACTGAGTCAATTTAAGTGTGTCATATTAAATACGAACTGAACATAATTGGCTGGAGAGCCACGCAGGAAAACTAAAGTGGCCGCAAGGTGGCAGCGTATCATACAGAACAGAAGCCAACGAATGCCAGAAAACGCATACAGAAAGTCAGTAATCATAAGTATGACGGTAAAAATGTCATGTACATATAGTTTTATATCTTGCAGTAAAATTACAGTTACTATAATAAAAAATGTCATAAAGTGACTGGGTAGGGATAGAGCCGAAATCAGAATCGTTTATTGAGGTTCATGGACTAGGTCTTGCGTAGGTACTAAGCCTAATGACCGGAATATTATATGTACATATTATTATACAACCGTACAGAGCCACCAAACAATAAAGCGTGTACACGAAAATATCATAATGTAAATAAAAAGATAAAAGAAACTTTCAGGTTTTTTATTCCTATCATTATACAACTGTATGTAGACAATACCTAAAATGAAACATAAAAAACAAAGAGCACAGCTCTTAGAAATGTATGTGAAATAAATAGTTGAGCTGTCTGTTGTTAGTGGTCTTCTGCTGTAGTACTTGAATAAAAAGTAGTGCGCAACGTGAGGCCTTGCACTATGAGTGCTATTTATGAAGCACGATTTGTAGCAGTATCTATCCTCCGTTCGTATTTAAATACTGTACAACGGAAAATGACACTACTCCAACTAAAGGGAATACAGCATGTAGTAAAATATAAAAGGATAACAACAACTATCATAGTTAAACCCTTTCTTCTGTACACAAGTGTAAAAATGATGATAAAACACACCATAATAAACAGTAGCTACGATCTATAACAGTAAACAAGTGCCAAATGGTAAAAGTAGCCTAATGTTTACAACGGAACAAAGAAGCAATGATTATGAAAAAATTGAACGCATTTATCAGGACTTCCAGCTCGTTGTCTACGCAAAAATGGCATAATTAGAGATTATAGTGAGTTTGCGAATAATATGGACTCAAATTCTTACAAACGTGTTAAAATATATGAAAAGCTTCCTCGCCTATTATGTAACAACTCTTTTGCGTCTTACACACCAATATGGAAGTAATGGTGAACAAAATTTGTAGAGCCGTGTACGTAGTCTACAACATGACCTCATAAGCCTCATTCACATTTTTTTCCGCTAGTCAGATATTAATTGCGAGAAGATAGTTTAATAACAAACGTAAAGGACAAAACCAAACTGCCAAGGCTAATCAACCATAACATGAGCTGTATATTGGCCATAAGAACCTATTGTGGAGGTGCTGAAATGCTGGAGACTCAGACGATAACACGTCTGATAAGCTAACGTACTAGGGTATTGTGCTAACACAGTGATGTGCACATCTCGTCACAGCATACACAGTATATGCTAAGCTACAACAAGAAAGCGAGAACCAACTTAGAAACAAATTAAGTCTAGTGCTGTGGGGTCGTGTGCTGTATAAGTCAGAATAATATGCATATTACATGAGGACAACACAGACAGCCTATGATAGGGAGATTAATGATAAGCAAAAATGTATATTTATGCGGGACCTTGTAGCGTCCGGGAGTCCAAATGTATCAATTTTGATTTATTAATTTTTGCTATACTTTTCATTAAATTACTAGCATTCTGTAGCCGATATGTTAATGCTGGTACTGTACGGAGCTACTCAGTCAGAAAACTAGGCTGGGAGATGAACAGAGTTAATGATTTAACAGATCGTCAAAAATCTTGTAATACCACGTTATTGCTGTTCCTCCTTGTTCATTAAAGTTTTTTTCAGGCTGTTTACGTCGATATGTATAAATTTCAATTTCTTCTATAATATCTCATTTATCACTGATGACCACAGATGTTAAGTCCCATAGTGCTCAGAGCCATTTGAACCATTTGAGCCAATAAATATGCACATGTAATTTTCCAGTCATCAGGTTTCGTGCATTATCAAGACCTAGGTCAAGAACCTCGATAAAAAATTCCGATTTCAGCCTCACCCCTACTCAGAGACTTCATGACATTTTTATTACGCTAACTGTAATTTTTACCAAGATATAAAACCGTAGGTATATGACGCTTTTTTATCGGTATACTTATGATTACCGCCTTTCGGTATGCGTTTTTTGGCATTCGTTTCCTTTACTTGTGTATAATTTGCTGCCAGCTTGCGCCCACTTTAGTATCTCTGCTTGGCTCTCCAGACACGGATGTTCTGTTCCTTTTCAGTACGGCACACTTAAGGTGATTCACAAGGGAAGGTCACGGCGTTGGAATAACAGATTTACTTCAAATTTCGTACAGCTGAAACATCATAACGTATAAGTAGTAAGGTTGCACCACACTGCCAATTTCGAGAAAATCGCAATAGAAGGTTCTCGCGCCTATTATGTGTCTTAAGTAGATGTGCATAGGTACTGGGCTTTGAAGTTCGTGGTGCTCAAATGATTAACATTAGGGTTTCCTAAAACGAACGTTTGTGAAGCGATGGCTCGACTCCCGCTCAAAGTAAATTATAAATCTATTTCATTTACTTTACTTTACGTCTATGGTCACAAATTTTTTGTCATTGGACTATGGGTTTCGGTTTATAATGACCATCTTCAGATATGCAGCAAAATACTGGAAACATAAATACATTAACACATCACGTCGCAGCTTGTGATAAATCTATTTCCAAATCACTTTTCATATTATTTAATTTATATGACATTTGAGGGATAATGTAATGAAAGAAACCCGTGTATCTGTATGAAGTATTCGCATAAAGTTTCAGTTTATGTTTTCCACGCCTGTATGACAAATATCATTTAACGAGTGATGTCTAGTGCACATCCGACGAATAACTGTACATTACTCTTGTGCTCTGGCACTACTATGTTGCTGATTCTGAATAACGTCATCCGCATCATTATTTATCGTTGTTTGACTTGAGATATCCACGAATATCCCTCATCCTTGAAAAGTTAATAAAAATAGTAAATAGTCAAATAACATCAAATTAACTACGGTTTCATGAACATGCACGTAGTTTTGTTTTCATTATATTACCTTTCAAATGTCACATAAATTAAAAAAACTGACAAATGATGAAACAATATACACTCCTGGAAATTGAAATAAGAACACCGTGAATTCATTGTCCCAGGAAGGGGAAACTTTATTGACACATTCCTGGGGTCAGATACATCACATGATCACACTGACAGAACCACAGGCACATAGACACAGGCAACAGAGGATGCACAATGTCGGCACTAGTACAGTGTATATCCACCTTTCGCAGCAATGCAGGCTGCTATTCTCCCATGGAGACGATCGTAGAGATGCTGGATGTAGTCCTGTGGAACGGCTTGCCATGCCATTTCCACCTGGCGCCTCAGTTGGACCAGCGTTCGTGCTGGACGTGCAGACCGCGTGAGACGACGCTTCATCCAGTCCCAAACATGCTCAATGGGGGACAGATCCGGAGATCTTGCTGGCCAGGGTAGTTGACTTACACCTTCTAGAGCACGTTGGGTGACACGGGATACATGCGGACGTGCATTGTCCTGTTGGAACAGCAAGTTCCCTTGCCGGTCTAGGAATGGTAGAACGATGGGTTCGATGACGGTTTGGATGTACCGTGCACTATTCAGTGTCCCCTCGACAATCACCAGTGGTGTACGGCCAGTGTAGGAGATCGCTCCCCACACCATGATGCCGGGTGTTGGCCCTGTGTGCCTCGGTCGTATGCAGTCCTGATTGTGGCGCTCACCTGCACGGCGCCAAACACGCATACGACCATCATTGGCACCAAGGCAGAAGCGACTCTCATCGCTGAAGACGACACGTCTCCATTCGTCCCTCCATTCACGCCTGTCGCGACACCACTGGAGGCGGGCTGCACGATGTTGGGGCGTGAGCGGAAGACGGCCTAACGGTGTGCGGGACCGTAGCCCAGCTTCATGGAGACGGTTGCGAATGGTCCTCGCCGGTACCCCAGGAGCAACAGTGTCCCTAATTTGCTGGGAAGTGGCGGAGCGGTCCCCTACGGCAATGCGTTGGATCCTACGGTCTTGGCGTGCATCCGTGCGTCGCTGCGGTCCGGTCCCAGGTCGACGGGCACGTGCACCTTCCGCCGACCACTGGCGACAACATCGATGTACTGTGGAGACCTCACGCCCCAAGTTTTGAGCAATTCGGCGGTACGTCCACCCGGCCTCCCGCATGCCCACTATACGCCCTCGCTCAAAGTCCGTCAACTGCACATACGGTTCACGTCCACGCTGTCGCGGCATGCTACCAGTGTTAAAGACTGCGATGGAGCTCCGTATGCCACGGCAAACTGGCTGACACTGACGGCGGCGGTGCACAAATGCTGCGCAGCTAGCGCCATTCGACGGCCAACACCGCGGTTCCTGGTGTGTCCGCTGTGCCGTGCGTGTGATCATTGCTTGTACAGCCCTCTCGCAGTGTCCGGAGCAAGTATGGTGGGTCTGACACACCGGTGTCAATGTGTTCTTTTTTCCATTTCCAGGAGTGTAGATAAAAAAGTCAAGTGGTAGAATGATTCGAACCTTCGTCTAATTCACGAGCGAATTACAAGGTTCCAATGTTTACCGCTTCTCATCAACGACTTCGTTTTACAGACACTTCCACATAGATACAACACTTACATAACTGACGCATAAAACGTATCTTGTGGTTTTCTCGGAATTTCCAGAGTACTGCATTTTCCACTTGCACATTATGTTGTTTTGATGGCCTATGAAGACGTATAAAGTTTGAAGTAAATTCGTGATCTCGATGTCGTGACCTCTCTCCCCTTGTCAGTACATGGTATAGTGTCTGTTTCCTTAATTGGTACGTATAATATCTGGCTATACCACATTTTTACTGTGTGTTCTCAACTTGTCCAAATGGCTCTAAGCCCTAGACTTAGAACTCCTTAACCCTAACTAACCTAAGGACATCATACACATCCATGCCCGAGGCAGGATTCGAACTTGCGACCGTAGCAGGCGCGCTGTTCCGGACTGAAGCATCTAGAACCGCTCGGCCACAGCAGCCGGCTCACAACTTTTAACTGGGTTTGTAAAAATCTCTTTTCACAATCTGATTATGACATTTTCGAAATACATTATTAAAAAGGGTGGTCATAAAAACACCTGTGACTATTTTACTATTATCATAGCTATTCCTACACTCCTATCAAGCAAAGAGATTTCAATCGGAAGAAATCCGTCAGATACAGCTCGAATGGGTGCTAACAATCCTTAAGATTGAAAGAAGGGAGAATTCAAGAGAATTGTATGCAAACAGTGAAAGCTGACCCTAGCCGTGGAACAGGCGAGCAGGTTGCCCAGTGGCGGCCGACGCTAGAGACAGCCAAGTAAATCGCAGCGGCCGCATCTAGTTCGTCTTTACTGCCGCCCCGCGACCCGCAGCGAATAGACCCGCCTTGACGAATGGCCAATTCCGAGGACAAAACGAATGTAAGCCGGGCGAGGACGGGAAGACTCAGCCGTAGAAGTTGAGGGCCGCTTGAAATAATACTGCGCAGCCGATAAGGAAACGGCGGGGTCGGCTCGGGTAAACAAGCGGACGCGGCCTTTTATATTCGCGGGAGCGTACATACATACATACCGCCGGCGGAACGGGTCGAGTTTTGATTTCATTTCGTACGAAACGGTACGCTCGCCTCTCAGCAGCCGATGCATGTCGGCGGACGTGGAGCTCGACAAACTTAGCGTGCGTCACAAAGAGAGCGGACCGCTGCCCTCCCTGTCGTCTTTTAGTTACTTAGCATACAGGTCAGGCATCTCACGCAGTTCTTTTTTCTGACTACGATGAGTTACAAGACGGGACACAGATGCTTGCATGCCGCAAGCACCAAACACTACTTCTTTAATACCACGCGTGACTGCGTTCACATTTATTAATTTTGGATTTGTAGTAACTTGTAGCCACTTTGGTCAATTTATCGTTTCTCTGCTGCACTGTGCGTCAAATAGCGAGACAATATTTCATTCATTTATGACTTTCTGATTACGTAGCGTTGCCACATTAGTTATTACCTCGAGTCTTATATTATACAGTATTTAACATTGTAAATATACATTTCATTTATTTAAATGTATAGATATATGATACAAATTTCTTATTAAATTCCTTTCTTCGATAACACACTATCCGCCTCCGTAATTGAGCGATCAGGGCGGCTGACTGCCATTCGGGCGAACCTCGTTCGATTCCCGGTACTGTCAGATACTTCTCCTTGGTGAGAGGACTCGTACAGGGAACACTCAGCCTCGTGAGGCCAACTGGGGAGCTACTCGATCGGTTAGTACAATCGTCCTGCTTCCAGGTGAAGAAACTGTCAGTTTTACCTGGTGTATCACCTTATTTGTAATTAAATTCTCACAATGTACATCACTGACTAGTTGCTGATGAGTCTGTTCTTTTCTAGAACAATTTACATTCTTTTCTAGCATTTACATTCTTTTCTAGCATCATTTACATTCTGGACACCACCAGTACATGATCACTGAAATTCTAAAAATTTTTACGATCAACTCATACTGCCAAATTTCCTCATCGCTTGCTAAAAAAATAGTCAGCTTCATTTCCTCCTTCTAAATCCACTTCCTGCGTATTTTTTCCTGAAAGAATTGCTTAAGGATGATTTTATTTCTTTTCACCCAATTTAGTGTCCGCCCGCTATCAGAAATTTTTTCCAATGAAGTAGCGTTCTGTTACTGTTTTAAAATTCTCGAATTAAATATGCTGCTTTTTATCATTTTCTGTAATGCTTGATAGAGGTCCTCTACCACTTTATCAGAATGTGTACACTTTGATGTACAGACTTGAATGGTTCTACGGCATATTATTGTTTATATTCAAAATTCGTCTTGCTACTCTGTCTCACATTCGATCGATATCTACAACATTGTTTACAATAAAATGTACACCCCAGTTTCCTCCCTGATATGTACTTCTATTTGTCCTCATTTTAATTATATTTGGTTGCCATAGTTTTCGCCAAATTTCTGATGTCCCTGTTATAGTCAATCTAATCATTTTTCTACCTGTTTCAACTGCACTAACGTACGTTTAGGACCTTAAATCTGCAATTTACTGTCGCTGGTTCGAATCCTGCCTCGGGCATGGATGTGTGTGATGTCCTTAGGTTAGTTAGGTTTAAGTAGTTCTAAGTTCTAGGGGACTGATGGCCACAGCAGTTGAGTCCCATAGTGCTCAGAGCCATTTGAACCATTTTTTTTACTGTCGCTGTTGAAAGAAAAAAAAGGAACAATAATCAAATTTATATAGTTGATATGACATAAAGGAACAGTGCTAATAGGAGGCTATTTAAGTTAAAATAGTAAATTAATTATAAATTTGTGATTTAAGTGAATTATTAAAACAAAACAATCTCCTGTATATCTTGTAGAGTCTGGTCTGGATGAAAGTGGGTTCTTGAAAAATATTATCTCTAATTTTTCACATGTTCGTCGAGCAACTGAGTGATATCATTTCACCTCTACAGTAAAGTGAAATCTATGTCAGCTACCCAGAGGTCGGGTGAGCTGTAGACTAAAGGAGTTTAACATGGTGTAATGCAGTAGCCACTCATGTGATGCAGCAGGTACTAATGTCCGCTAGAACATCCTCGTAATGATGCCAGGCAAGGGATGGTAGCCGCTCGGCGTCACAATGTTGTGAAAGTTAGACATCGTGGCAGAAAGTGTTTTGGTGGAGAGTGCTGTGGAATACCCAGCAGATTAGTGGGAATGGCATCTGGGTGATCACCTACTGTCTTGTGAGAACATCCCCCGTCTCCGCCATCTGTACCTTCGGGGACACAATTTTTAACCGTTTGAGCCATTTGTGACATGTCACTTTTTTGTTTCAATGGTGTAAGCCGTGGCTGGTTAGTAACACTTGTGACAGCACGTATCCCCTTGTGCAGACAACATGGGCTGCATCCAATGTTGACTTCGCAACGCAACGACGTGTGGGGCGGGGGGGGGGGGGGGGGCAGAGTGCGCTTGGCTTTAATTATATTCTACACTGTTATCTCCTCACACTAAAATGTTGGTATGGCATTAGTGAATGCAGCAGACGTTCTGAGTGTCCTTCAGTCCAGAAAGTCATGAGGATGGGCAGCTATTGAGGGAAGAAATGTTGGTCAAAGTGGCGGAGGACGATTTTATGGCTGTCCTGGTGAAGGAATTGTGGAATAAGATTTACGACAGCATTGCTAAAAGCAGGCTCCTCACACAAAGCAGGCATCACAAATTACAGGGATAAAGTCATTCCACAGTGCCGTAGGAAACGTCATGTTGTTGTTGTTTCTGTTGTTGTCTTCAGTCTGAAGACTAGTTTGCTGTAGCTCTCCACGCTACTCTATCCTGCGCAAGCCTCTTCATCTCAGAATAAGTACTACAAGCTACGTATATTTGAGCATGCTAACTTTATTCATCTCTTCCCCTTCCTCTATTTTTTACCACGCGCACTTCCTTCCTTTACCAAACTAAAGATTCCTTGAGTCCTTAGGATTGTCCTGTCAACTGGTCTCTTCTTTTAGTCGAATAATACCATAACCGATTCGGTACTTTCTCAGTTATTTGATTTGCACATCTTATCTTTAACATTCGTTTGTAATACTACGTTTCAAAGGAATCTATTCTCTTCTTGACTGAACTGATTTTTTTTTATCGCCATGTTTGACTTCCGTACATGACTACACTCTAGGAAAATATTTTTGCAAAATACTTCTAAATAGGTACTTAAATCTGTGTTAGAGGTTTATTTATTTATTTATTTATTTACACGTCTAGTTCTGTAGGACCAAATTGATTAACAAATCTCCATGGTCATGGAACGTGTCAGTCCATGAAATTGCAACATAAAATTAATAACAGATAAAATAAATCGTTTATAAACCCGAAATAAGTCAAGCCATAAATTTAAGCAAACGCAATCAACAATATAACATAAGAATGAGCTTAATTTTTCAAGGAATTCCTCAACAGAAAAGAAGGAGTGACCCCTGAGGACATTTTTGTGTATTAGATGTTAGACAATCCCCCTCTTTGAGAAACTATTTCCTTGCTATAACAAGTCTGCATTTTATATTGTCTTTGTTACGACCTCCAGCAGTTATTTTGCTGTCCAAATACCAGAACTCATCTACTGCTTTTAGTATCTCATTTCTCTCAGCCAGATGTAATTCGACTACATTCCATATTCTTCGTTGATGTTCGTCTTAAAACCTCTTTTCAAGACGCTATCCGTTCCGCTGAACTTCTCTTCCAAGTGTTTTACCGTCTCTGACGGAATTACAAACCTCAAAATTTTAATTTTTTCTCCGTGAACTTTAATAACCACACCAATTTTCTCCTTTGTTACCTTTACTGCTTGCTCAGTGCACAAACTGAATACCATCAAGGATAGGCTTGTCTCAGTCCTCAACAACTACTGCCCTTACTTAAGTAACAGCAGTCTGATTTCTGTACAAGTTGAAACAACCTTTCATTCCCTGCATTTTATCCCTGCTACTAGAAGGTATCAGATAGATTATATAATGGTAAGACAGAGATTTAGGAACCAGGTTTTAAATTGTAAGACATTTCCAGGGGCAGATGTGGACTCTGACCACAATCTATTGGTTATGAACTGTAGATTAAAACTGAAGAAACTGCAAAAAGGTGGGATTTTAAGGAGATGGGACCTGGATAAACTGACTAAACCAGAGGTTGTACAGAGTTTCAGGGAGAGCATAAGGTAACAAATGATAAGAATAGGGGAAAGAAATACAGTAAAAGAAGAATGGGTAGCTAGGAGGGATGAAGTAGTGAAGGCAGCAGAGGATCAAGTAGGTAAAAAGACGAGGGCTAGTGGAAATCCTTGGGTAACAGAAGAAATATTGAATTTAATTGATGAAAGGAGGAAATATAAAAACGCAGTAAATGAAGCAGGCAAAAGGGAATACAAACGTCTCAAAAATCAGATCGACAGGAAGTGCAAAATGGCTAAGCAAGGATGTAGAGGCTTATCTCACTAGGGGTAAGATAGATACTGTCTACAGGAAAATTAAAGAGACCTTTGGAGAAAAGAGAGCCACTTGTATGAATATCAAGAGCTCAGATGGAAACCCAGTTCTAAGCAAAGAAGGGAAAGCAGAAAGGTGGAAGGAGTATATAGAGGGTCTATACAACGGCGATGTACTTGAGGACAATATTATGGAAATGGAGGTAGATGAAGATGAAATGGGAGATACGATACTGCGTGAAGAGTTTGACAGAGCACTGAAAGACCTGAGTCGAAATAAGGCCCCGGGAGTAGACAACATTCCATTAGAACTACTGACGGCCTTGGGAGAGCCAGTCCTGACAAAACTCTACCATCTGGTGAGCAAGAGGTATGAGACAGGCGAAATACCCTCAGACTTCAAGAAGAATATAATAATTCCAATCCCAAAGAAAGCAGGTGTTGACAGATGTGAAAATTACCGAACTATCAGTTTAATAAGTCACAGCTGCAAAATAAATATCGTAACCACCCCACAACCGTCTCAAGGCTGGGAACGGAATGCAAGTCCTTCAGACGCCAGTATTGGATGCATGGTATGTGGCAGACCCAGCGTTGCAAACCCACTGAACCACGCCTCCGGCGGCTCTGTACCACGAGCGCCGTCAACCACCGTAATATAGGATGACCGGTGAAATGAAATGTCGTGTGGCTAGGGCCTCCCGTCGGGTAGACCGTTCGCCTGGTGCAGGTCTTTCGAGCTGACGCCACGTAGGCGACCTGCGCGTCGATGGGGATGAGATGATGATGATTAGGACAACACAACACCCAGTCCCTGAGCGGAGAAAATCTCCGACCCAGCCGGAAATCGAACCCGGGACCTTAGGATTGACATTCCGTCACGCTGACCACTCATCTACCGGGGCCGGACAGGATGACCGGTGACAGCTACACAGTCCCACTCGTACTTGGAGCCTTTTCACTACCAGACGCTGCACAGACGCCACATGGTCACGGCTCTGACACCATCGTTTGTGCTTCAGTTCACAGAGCCTCACCCTTGTTGAAATTGAGAGCTTTACCCTATTTCGCGCGCCATGATTTGCCATGAGACTTCATACACTTGGATAAATATAAGTTAAGAAACCTTCTGCTTATTGTGTTTACTTATTCGATGTTTGTTTCCGCTCTGGTCCAGCTTTTCTATGCTGCACCACTCTGTAGCTCATTATCTCCTTTCCGTTGTGTACGAGTCGTATAGAAAAATCTAAACATCATTTTGTAAGAAAATATTGATAAAATGCGCACTGCCTATAGAAAACTTCGAATGTCGCGGGGATTGTAAAGTACAAGTCATGCACTCTAAGGACGCGGCAGCGGTAGTTGTAATGCGGTAGCAAAAGGTTGAAGATTCCACTAGGTTATCATTGAAGTATTACATGAGAGATTAAGCGCCCTGCCAATGGATTCGTCGTTTCGCTCAGAAGCAGTCAACCGCGGGTGGGCATTCGCCACATGGCCGCCGGCGCACACCCGCGGCCAATATTCAATTTGGCCTGCGCTGCGGCTCGTTTTCTTTAATTAATTTGAGTTCGTCGCTCCTGCACCGTAAACAAGACAGCGCGGCGGCCCTGCCGCCTCCGCCCCTGACCCTCCCCCCCCCCCCCTCCTAATCCTTCTAACGTGGGGCCTGCCCCGGCCGGGCTTCCGGCGATAAAACGCGGTTGATGACTGCCTGGCGTGGCGCGGCGCCGCCGGCTTATTGGCTGCGGAGCCATCCCACGCCAGCGTGGAGCGACGCTTTTACTGGCGTGCCTCTCTCTGCTCGCGGGCCAGTCTTTCGTTCCGCTGCCTGTCGCAGGCCCCTGGACTCATATCGCAGCCGCGTGCTACATCGGGGCCGACCAGTGGTCCCCGCATTCGCACTGTGTTCCTAGACCCTCTGGTACTGAGCACTGAGTACCACGTTATGGTGTGTCCATAGAGAATAGAAATTTGTTTGTACTGTCCCTTTCAACACAGTAGGGTGATCGACCTTGTAACTAACCTAAATACGTAAATCTGGAGAGCGTAAAAGACCACATAATCAAGTGGTGATCTGATCCTATTACATTACGAGGGGTCGGTCAACAAGTAACCCAACATTTTTTTTTTTCCGAAAGCAGGCTGGTTTTCTTCAGTATTCCAACACACCATTTTATTGCCGAGAATTCATCCGGGTTGTGTGGCCGTGGTGGATTGAACTCTTCTATCCCTGACGTTTCGTCCAAAGCTACATTGGACATCTTCGGATGTGCTCCTGCTTGTGCTGAGTCTTGCCGACTGACGAGTCGGACGTCGAGGAACGGCCTAAATACCGTGGAAAGTGGGCGTGGTCTGGATTTCACGTGATACCAGAGATAAACCTTGTCAAGGATAAAATATAACTATCGATCATAGTACGTCAAAGATAAAAACTTCTCATCGATTCTGTAGCGCCACTGTCCATATATCGCTGAGTTTCAATGCTTCTTCTTTTCTGTTACAACTATCCCCATGTTTATGTATTTCGATGGTCTGTACAGCCGTGGATAATAGTTCATCATAGTACATAAAACATCAGTTTCCGAAAATTTCACCACGTGATCACCCCATTACAGACCATGTTCCGCCACGGCTGACTTCTCTGTTTTCCCTAGTCGGCAAAGACTTTTATGTTCCTTCAACCTTGCATTCACGCTTCTCTTAGTAGTTCCGATGTAGACCCTACCACATGTACACGGAATCTTGTATACACAACTTGCAGACAAAGGGGGACGTTTAGCCTTAACTGAACGAAGTGCTTGGCTTATTTTCTTACTTGGTCTGAAAATCGGTCGAACGTTACGATTCCTTAAAATCTTGCCGATTTGATCCATTATTTTTTGATGAAGGGTAGAGAAACCGTGTTCTTCCATCGCTGTGCCCTATCGTTGTCTTTAGGCCTCCTGTTATTCGGTCGGAAAACTCTATTTATTTCCTTACTAGACCTACTTTCCTGATAGCAGCACAGTACTGTTCCGAATTGATCGTTGCACCATGAGGCAGGACATCGAACAGAATAGCGCCTTCAGAGTCCCAGAAGACCGTCGCCATGACTTTTATGGCTGAGAGTGCGGCTTTGAACTTTCTGTTTGGATGAGAGGTCATGTGGCGCCAGTCCATGGAATGCCGTTTTCGGAAGGTGTACGACAAAAAATTCTCACGATCAGCCTCGTAATGCGGAGGCGGTTCCTCACAATTTGTTCTTCGCTGCCCTTTATGGTCTTCTGTTAGGCGGCGAGGAAGCACTACCAAAGAATACTCAGTTGCGCAGCGATCCATCGATCACATCGAATGAGAGTGTCCGCACATTCCAACAACGCAGGAGTCACAGCTGCGTGCGGCCGGCCGGCACGCAGGAGATCGGACAGCTTTGGGCAACTTTACAGCGATGATGACACACGCCTCGCCCAACGACTCACCGTGTTTTTGTTCACTGCCAGGTCTACGTAGACATTCTGCAAGCGCGATGCTCTGTTTCTCCGCCAAAAGAAACGCAATGACAGGTCCCTCGCCATGTCACAAATCGGGCGGCCACTACCGCCGGAGGTTCGAGTCCTCCCTCGGGCATGGGTGTGTGTGTTGTCTTTAGCGTAAGTTAGCTTAAGTAGTGTATAAGTCTAGGGACCGATGACGTCAGCAGTTTGGTCCCATAGGAATTCACACACATTTGAACACTTTGACAGCTCCCTCCTCGCGACGTATCTTTGTTGCAAACGCAATTTTGAGGGCCACGTACCACGTACAGCCCGCCCCCGATAGGACCTTCACGAAACTATAGGAGCTGAAGCGTTAATATTTCCCGATGTCCCACAACAAATTCAGTATTTCTTCAATCGAAACTGGCCGAGAAAAAAGTGTGTTGCATTACTTATGGAACGCCCCTCATACAATGAACGACCTTAAATGTATTAGTCGAGACAGGTTAATTTCATGTGTTGGATTCTGAGGTACAAAAAGTATGAAATTAAAATTTACAGTACAACTCAAACTCAATATAGCGCTACTCGTGTACCCGTCCTGTATGTCTAATCAAGGACGCAGAAAGTAGAATCAAGAAAATTAAATAAATATCATTGTCTGGTAATAAATATTTATACAGGGTGAATTCATGATGACGTTACAAACTTTCAGGGATGATGAAGAAGGATAAATACATAAATTCCTGGTGAAGGAACCAAGTCGAGCGAGTTGAAAATTATAACGAAAATAGTTATGATGCACATGAGTACACAGCGTTTATCAGAGACATACTAGCCTGGTTGCTGGAATACAGCCCACTTTTTATTCATCAACGAATTTGGTTCCAACATAATGGACCTCCAACTTCCTTTGAATTGAAGGTTCATGAGTATCTGGATCAGACATTCTCTGAATAGTAGATGGGCAGAGAAGGTCCTGTTTCGTGGCCGGCACGTTCGCCTTTTCTTACCCAACTTGATTTCTTCTTGAGGGGCCATGTGAAAAGAGTACGAGAAGGCTATAGAGACTGAACCGGATCTTCTACCGAGAATTCTCGCTGCCTGCGACTCTGTTGAACCGACACCGGCATATTAGAACAGGCACGACAGAACTTTGTGCGACGATTTCTTACCTTTATTGACGCGGGGAGACGCCATTTTGAAGAACTGTTGTAATTACGCCTCAGTCAGGAACCACGCGACCGCTACGGTCGCAGGTTCGAATCCTGCCTCGGGCATGGATGTGCGTGACGTCCTTAGGTTAGTTAGGTTTAAGTAGTTCTCAGTTCTAGGGGACTGATGACCTCAGATGTTAAGTCCCATAGTGCTCAGAGCCATTTTTGTTGTAACTTGTGCAGGTGAATGGAATTCATTATTACCGCACCGTGGACTTAGGAATTTCGGTTTCTCCGACGTCAAGGTGCGTGCGCCATTACTAGTCCATCGACAGGGGAACTTATCTGAGGGTACTGGGGAATATTCGGAGGAAATTCTCTATCAGGGTTCGAATTTTGGGTCCTTAGTTTGAGCATTGTGCGAAGCTAAGCTGGAATTTAAGTTAAATTTTGCTTATTCCTTTCTACTCGATCGTTTCTGGACCTGTGTCCCTTACGTCAGATTGACACATTTACTCCATCACCCCTTAAAGCTTGTATCATCCAGAAATCAACTAAGGCTGCGGAATAATAAGTGTGAATGTTACCACAAATGCATACAGTCAGTCGAAATAAACTAAGTCACCAAAATATTATAAACAAATCATCCTCAAACACATGGACAACAACTGTTCGATTTGTATACAGCGTCTGCTGCGGTTCTCGACCGTCTGAAAAAAGAACGTTGTAAGAGATTTGCGCGTGAATCGCGGAATGGTGGTTTAAAACGAGATATCAGAATCAGTTGAATATGTAAAACTCCGTTACTAAGAAAGAGCGCGTATGACTACTATTTTACAGATAAACAGAAAAATTGTAGGAAGGGATATGGAGCGACTGTGAAACGACTATAGCCAGGGATGAACATAACAAACAATCGCGTATCTTTTCGCATTTTATTCCAGATCAAGCTAGATTTCAGCTACAATATAGCCATCATCAGTGCGATTAGTAGCGAGTCATATAGAACCAGTTAGCGTGCATATACACCGTCAAGAGTCATGATTCGGGACACAAGAAAAACAATATCCAAGATTTATCAAGTATATTGAAAATAAGAAAACGTCTGCTTCGATGGCAGGGAATTAGAAGCCAAGCCTACAGTAACAAGCGTTAACACAATAGGAACAAAATAACTGAGAATCACAATAGGCCATAGTGGCTCTGAGAGCCGAGGGAGACAAACTGACGATGACATCTGGCAGCGGCGGTTGTCTCTAACGATGAACTTCGAGGTTCAATCCTGATTGACGACGTGAATACAGGTAGCTTGGACCAGGAGAGGTTCTCGAAGCCCGACTGACTCGTACCGTCCTGTCGCCTGCTTACGTAGCTGTATGCGGCAGAATACTGTTGGAACTACTTTCGAGTCAGGTGGCGCGAGTACGCGAGTATGTTCCGTGTTGGTGACGCCTCCTACTGGCGATCTTGACAGCGTCGTGTCGTACTTGTGATGCAGAGGCGTACAGGAGCTGTAGTGGCTGCCCGCGTGATGGAGCTGCCCGAAGGGTTGCCGATGTATTAGGAGAGAGCCTCTAACATGAGAGACACTCATGTTGTTACGATCTTAAACTGCCCATAGGCCAATCCACACAACATGTTTTAACAACATGTGTATATACATGCATTCTGGCCTATATGACCCGTCTGATGATGGCTACGTTGCAGCTGAAATCTACCTATATACAGATTGATACGCGACTGTTTGCTATGTTCATCCCTGATTGTAAACACTACATAAGTGTTGGTATTGTAGCAGTGACAGTGTTGTCGCTCTAGTGAGCAAACAGTACACAGCATTTGTAATAGAGAGCAAGCTCCTGTTTATCAATCTGTTTGAAAAATCTCCCGTTTGGCTGCATCATACCTTCGAAATAAAATGACGACGGTGACGCTCGATGCAGATATTTGATGATTCTGCGTTGGAAATAATGTCTCCGGGTCCTTTATACGTTTGCTCCAGGTAGCGAAACGACTCCCGTACTGTCGCAGCTGTCGTCGGGAGCTTGATGAGAACCGAGTGGAGTTCCAGAGTCCGCACATTGTGAAACATTCCGCACTGATATATTTATGGAGTGTTTTTGTCTGCTCCAAGTCTTACTCTGTGGTAGCGCGAAACAGTTTCAGTTCATTGAGCGACATGACACATTTCAAATCTTATTAACATCAAAGTCCCCAGTTTGTTCAAATCTGATATCGTGCACAAGTACTGTTTCACTAGTGACTGACGATGATATGTGTCCCCTGCAAACGCAGAACTGTAGTTGAGCCAAGAATGAACGCACAGCTCACAGTCCTCAGTATACTCAACAGCAATCACTGTCTTTCTGCAGTTCACATTAATGTGGTGCACATGTTAACTTAAAATGTTTTGTAGGTGTCCTCACGCGTGAAAGACAGTCTACCAGTTATTTCGTTACAATTATTATTTGCCTCTCTTTTCACCACGCCTATACTCAATTGTTCAGTTTCGATAGTCAGAGCAGGCTCTCTTGCAGCGAAGATGCAGATAAATAAACACTTCTGTTCAGACAGGGGAATTTTTAATTTTTGGACTTATAGAGATCGTTATAAATGGTTCAAATGACTCTGAGCACTATGGGACTTAACCTCTGAGGTCATCAGTCCCCTAGAACTTAGAACTACTTAAACCTAACTAACATAAGGACATCACACACATCCATTCCCGAGGTAGGATTCGAACCTGCGACCGTAGCGGTCGCGCGGTTCCAGACTGTAGCGCCTAGAACCGCTCGGCCACCCCGGACGGCGATCGTTATAATTTTATTGTCACGTCGAAAGCACAATTAAGTCAAAATCCAAGGCAGGACCACCAATGATGTACAACGCTTACAACAGGAAATTCATTTATTACTGACACCAACGTACAGCCGGAGCAGTACTGAACTTCTGGTTGAAGGGTGCCGCTATTTACAAAAACATAGAATATTACAGGATGCTCTTTCTTATATAAACATCGATTATTCCAGAATATGCGAATCTTAAAAACGTAAAATGTTTGAAGAACCATCTATAAATGATAAATACTAAATGAAAAATATTTGTTGGTGGGTTTGAAACGGTGACCGCAGCATTCCAGCCACTACGATACTCTGTGTTCTCCAGAGTTCTGGCATTACTCCTTTTCCTGGAGAAACAAGGATATGCTGTTTCAAAAGTTTTCGTTTGAGCCGATTACAGCACTCTGGATTTAGATCTTGTCAATGGTGCTCTGTATGGTGCCGTTAGCGGATATTCGCGTTCGGTCGTGTTGGTACGTCCCCTTCAAGATGATGAGCATCAAAGGTAGCCCTTCCTTCGAAGCTCACTACCATCGAATGTGTATGTGTTTTCAGTTTGGCCGCGCGTAATTAGCCGAGCGGTGTAAGGCGCTGCAGTCATGGACTGTTCGGCTGGTCCCGACGGAGGTTCGAGTCCTCCCTCGGGCATGGGTGTGTGTGTGTGTTTGTCCGTAGGATAATTTAGGTTAAGTAGTGTGTAAGCTCAGGGACTGATGACCTTAGCAGTTAAGTCCCATAAGATTTCACACACATCTGAACTTTTGTTGTTGTTTTGTTTTCAGTTTCCTTGAAAGTCCTATAATCGATCTCCGCCTCTGGATTGTATTAGTGCCTCTTTGGTGCACGCGGACGATGTCTCTGCGCGTTTATCTGCTTCATTAAAGGTGATGATCCTCGACTTCATATCTGACGTTCGACGAGCGATGAAGGATGTGATTCGGCACAGAGTAATGCTTTAGTAACTTTCCTGAAAGTCCCAGCACAGCTGTAAAAATCCCTACGAAATTTCCCGGGCTGTACTTCACTGGCCGGTACTAGACATTATAGCGCTCTCCATACTTCTCCTTGGGATCGGAAGGTCTGTATGCAAGGCATCTGCCTTGATTCTTCGGTCGAGGCGAGAAGATGTGCCATGTTGACACCCTGAGTATCGTTTGAAACGGGAACAATGTCTTTCTTTGTCACTTCGCCTTCGTGACCTTGGAGCAGGAAGAACAGTGTGAAGCGTGTATGTCTTGCTTTAATGTGCTGTATGTCAATATTAGGACGAATCTCACGACAAGCAACATGCAGCACAATCTCTCTGTTCAACATCAACGTACATCGAGAGTATATATACCAATGTCTTATTAAAGCTTTCTGTGATGCCATTCTTCGGTGGACGCTGGGCACTTGTCACCGTGTTAGTGACGTCGCAACCTTAAATTATCTCTGATACTACTCTCGAATGAAAAACGTTGCCACCACCACAGATCATCGCATGTGATGTTCCGTGCTTCAGAATGATGTCTTCTACAAGAAACTTTGGCAGTCGCCTCAGCTTCGTTGCCAAGATAAGGGGTGACGTAATCAGTACAGAATATTATTCATCGATTCCCATTTGTCGGCTTCGGTAACGTCCCCAAGAGATCGTTTCCATTTCCGTGGTATGGCGTTGCTGCGAGCAAGACTGGTATCTTATGCACTGAAGGTAGCTGCTGCACGAGCTTCCGTCGTTTGCATTTCTTACAGTGGCTCACATACTGTTCAGTGGCTCGTTATAGACCTGGCCAGTGACACTTGCGTCTGATTCTGTCTAGAGAGTTCACGAATCCCAGGTGACCAGATGTTGGAGCACTGTGGAAATACTTAAGCATCGCTGGCCACAGATCAAATGAGACGTCGAGGAACCATTCCCGCTTTCTCAGATTATGATTTCTCCTACACATTTATTAACTTGATTACTCGTTTGATCGGATGCTCATTTTTCAACGTTTCTATGGTTTTCAGCAATGCTGGATTTTCCCCTGTCCAGCTGAAACGTCATTAAATGCAGCACTGACTAAGATTTCATCCATGTTACGGTTTTCTGAATTCTTTGAAAGGCAAGTCAGCGTCCTGTGCTTCTGTCCGTGTTCATATACCACTGTGTCGTCCTACTCTTGAAGCCTCAGTGCCCATTTCGCTAGTCGACCCGATGGACCCTTCGGGATGGCCAGCATAGAGAACAGATCTCTGGATTCAGAAGCTCTTCCCTTTCCAGCACCTTCTCGAATTTATACTAGTACTGCCCCTATCCAAAAACTCTGGCATAGGTTTGAAGTTCCGTCTTGGAATTACCATCTTGTTTAAGGGGAGATTTGGGGGGGGGGGGTCATCAGTCTGACGATTCCCTCTCCTGCGTTAACCACTTCATCCCAGTTCATCTCAGAGAAGCACTTGCAATCTACGTCCTCAGCTATCTGCTGGATGTATTCTAATCTAATTCAGTCCCTCGCCAACTCTCCAGAGAACGTCCTCATTCCTTACGTTATCAACATTCTTCTGCAGCACCACTTCTCAAGTGCTTCTATTCTCTTCTTTTGTGGTTTTTCCGCAGTCGATGTTTCACTTCCACACAGTGCTGTGTTCGGCATGTACATTCTCAGAAATTTATTCCTCAAATTAAGGGCTGTGATTGTTATCAGTAGACCTCACTTGACAAAGAATGTTCTTTTTTCCAGTGTTAGCCGGCTTTTAATATCTTCCTTCGTCTGTCTGAGTTATTTTACTGCCTAGGTAGCTGAATTCTCTAACTTCATCTACTTTGTGGTCACCAATGATGAAATTAAGTTTCTCGCTGTTCTCATTTCTGCTACTTGTCGTTACTTTAGTCTTTTCACGATCTACTCTCACCAGGAGTTATGATGACGGTATGTTCCAGGCCAGCCTTGTCGTCCTTGATTTGCAGGTAGCCTGTTCGGGAGGAAGACTGTTCAAATCTGCATCAGGTATCCTGATTTAGGTTTTGCGTGATATCCCCAAATCACATCGGGCAAATTCCGCGATGGTTCCATTGAAAGGGCGTTGCTGATTTCCTTCCCCATACTTCCATATACAGAGCTGGTGCTCAGACTCTACTGACCTCGTTGTCGACAAGACAATAAACACTATTCTCCTCCTCCACTAGCTTGTTTGCAAGTCCGTAGTTAAGAATTACTTCGCTCCTTCCAAGCAATCCATGGCAGCATCAGTGTGTGGCGATGGGCAGACATGCCGTCGTTATTCTTCACAAGGACCACCTGAGACGACCAGGGACCCTCTCTGAAGTTTTAATGATGTCATCTTACGGCATCTTAACCCCTTCCTCTCGGATAACCAATCGTTTAGTTAGTGGCACTTTATATCAGCGCTGGAGAAAAGGTAGATGATCCTTAGCTTTGATATAGTGTTTTGTCATAGACCGCTTGGTTTGCTCTTTCTCCACTCCGGTTTTGAAAACATCTGAAAATTGGCACATAAGGGCTGTTACTGGCTGATGTACCTCGATCAGGCCAGACCCTGTTGGCAGTTCTGTAAGAGCTTCCTCCCCTCCTCTGTGTGTGTAGTGGCAGAGAAACATAATTCTTCGTTGATGACACTAATCTGCCCTTCTACAACTGGTTCGGTTGTCCTACGTATATGCCTTCAGGGATAACCTGTGGCTGCTCGTGACAATATTAATGATCGAAGGTTCTCCTTGACCGCTCACAGTGCTTATGAAACTCGCTGCCCTGAAAAGTTCTTTTGTGACCCTGAGTAGCTTTTTGTAATTGACAAAACTTTGCAGTTTATCTGTGCATGTCGAATGACGACTGGAACTGCCCTCTTTGATGATGGCGATATAAGAAAAGTCATCAACGGTAAACAGCCCAGAGCAATCTTTGTTACGTGTGCTTGTTGGAATTGCTCCGTCAATCTGAAGCTCTGATTTAGCACAGTTTGTGACTGCTTGTGATGCCTGCGAGAAGTCCCATTGTGGTTTTTGTGTTCTTCGGGAGCAGGCTTCAATCAACCGACTGTTGTGAGGAAGCTTCAGTCCTTCGAGACGTTATTACTGACTCTGGGAGAAACCACACAGAAACGGAGATTTAACTGAAAACCCCGTAATTATTACTATTCTAATAATCGACATTCGCTCTGACTTTTCTCACAGTAATCTGGCTAGTCGGAAGAAGTCGAGAGGAAAAATTCGTAACGATGACAACATGCCAAAACTTAACCAAACTCGAAGAAGAGCCTCACCACCATTGAGTAAATAAACTGTAACGCATAAACTACACTCTGTCTCATCTCAAGAAGGTTTCTAATTAACTTCAATTCAATACAGCATAATTCTTAATCGTTTAATGAATGCAGTATCTCATAATTACTAAATACTTACAACCAATTTAAAATTCCATCACGTTAAATTTGCTTGCAAAGAATACATTAGCGTGCCACTAAAAATCCCTGATTTGTTCTCAGCCACAGACAATGATCGAGAATAAGAAAACGATCCCAGCTTGGTGCTGTAAGGATTAATACACGACCAAGTTCGATATATCTCAGCTTTGCTTTTAAACTTTTATGCAAGTTCAATCTTCAGCCATCGCTAATGAGTGCTCTTTTTGATGTCTACGACACTCTCGCCGCTATTGTTGCCTGTTGCAAGACTGACAGCGGTTCCCAGTGATACATGTCGTGCTTTCTGCAACACATTTTATACAACGATCAAACACAGAATCTCTCCCACTTTGGACCATCGTTAGAGCTTCAGCAGTCTCTTTATCAAACAACGAGCAGGTTATGCGTTGGCTTACGAAATAAATTACAACTGTCTCAATAATTGGTCTCTTATGCCATCATCATGATTCAATGTTCTCTATTATCTCCAGACGTATGGTGTCGGTTTTGTCACTTTTGGATTCACAATGTTGCAAAGGGCCACAACATTTTCTACGTATGACTGTGTCGTTTCGCTATGACGTTGGTCCCTGTTCTTCAGTCGTTCTTCTGCTAAGCGGATTTGACGTTGACTGTCTTCAAAATAATGTTTTCTTCAGTTTGGTCATGAATTTGTCCCAGTAGCTAAACTTTTCTTTATTTTCTCGAACCATTGCTGGGCTTTGCCGTCCAAATAAACGTGTCACGGAACAGAGTAATAACATTGCGTTTTTACCTTTTCGCGACCGAGGGGAATATTTAGCCGGAAGAGCCTCAGCATCAAATCAATCTTCAGGCTATCAGCAAAATTATGACAGCTGCCGACGCCTATGAAGGACAAATTAACTCGAAGGGTTCATAACGTTCGACGTATACAAGATGCGTTTCCCGTATAGCAACTTTTACGTTTGACAAATAGAGTTCGCTGTGAAGCAACAATGAATACAACACGAGAGGCCTTTACGCTCAAGGTATCCCATCCCAAGGAATCACCGGTGGAAAATACGACGTGTCCGCATACTTTTGACGAGATCCTTTTGATTATCAGGAGGGACCGTTTCTTGTACAGCATAATAAAAGAAGAAGTAGAAAGTAAAACCTCTGGAAATCCTCAATAAAGCCAGCAGCCTTCAAATCAATACAACGTTTAATCCGACCATCGTGAGACAGAAGCTGGAACGGCACTCACAGGACTGAAAACCAGTGAAGTTGTAGATGGCAGTACGACTATGCGGCGTGCCTTACACCTACAGAACAGGCACTTTTTCTCGGAACACTGCAGCAGAACCACAGGATAAGCCGCGATCTAGGCAGTCCGATAAGGGCGAATGGAATGGTGAACTTTGCATTACCTGAAAAGTCCTGGAATATGGAGAAATCTTCAGAATTTGAAATAAGAACATGGGGAAAAAGTACTGGACGACAAAAAAATTCTTAAGACTCGGTATTTCTTGCATTTGATATATAGGCAGGCGTGACTTCCCTAAGGGCATATGTATGTCCGTTATAATGCTTCGAAGTAACCTTTGATTTATACTTTTAGAATATAACCATCTGAGTTGATCATTCTGTTACTTTCAGGAGAGACCGCACTTCCGCGCTGTGCCTATGTGCAGAATTCTTTATTCGTAAGTTTCAGAATCATGTCATGGAGTGGGAGAAGCCTTCTGGCTCCGGCTGCACGTCTCTGAGTGACTGGCTAATGTATAATGAGATAGAAAAGAGTAGGAGATTTTTAACGCTGTAACGTATTTTTTATTTGTTGGAATTCCAAATCTCCTCACTCACTGATGGCGATTTCTAGTTCTGGCAGCAATACGGCCAACTTTCAGGTGGCTCTTGGAGAATTCTTTACAGGGTGCTGTAGCGTAAACACTTCGCTTTAGGCTTTAGTAAATACTTCAATTTAGGAGAGGAAAGATGACTGATGAGACGAGCCTTGCTGCCACTTTGATGTCTGTATTTAAGTACAAAGAGAGGGCAAAAGTCATATTCACCAGCCGTTGTTGCCTATTCAAGACCCTGTGCATTGCTAAGATGAGCCGTCGTCGAACTTGGCCATATCGTTAGGACCAATAGTTAATTCGTTCCCTTCAGGAGCCGAGAACGCGATCTTAAAGTCAGACATTCGGTTTGTTACTCTCAGTGCGCATTTTTGGGAATCTGTTGGTGTTCACTCTTATTTTTCCATGTACTTTCTGCTTTTGGTTAACAACTTACATTGTCACTGGCCGTGTTATTAATGTAACTGAGTTTGATGCTTCCTACCCACCTAAGACAAGGTTATTACTTTGAGTTGTTAATGGTTTTTTTTAAGATGTCAGTAGGTAACGTTTACGTTCGAAGTCAATAAATTTACACTGATGAGCCAAAACATTACGAGTACCTGCTTAGTAGCTTGTTTGTCCGTCTTTGGAACTAAATACATCATTGATTCTACGTATCACTGATCCGACTGTTTCTTGGTAGATTTGTGGAGGTATGTGCATTAGATGTCTACCCACAGGTCACGTAATTCACATAAATAACGATCCGCTGATTTGCGTACATGGTGATAACTCCCGGTAGTGACCTAGATGGGTTCTATAGTATTTACATCAGTCAAATTTGGTCACCGAGACGTCAATGTGAGTTCAGTAAATGCTCCTCAAACCACTCTAGCATGGTTTAGGCTCTGAGATAGGGCAATTATACTGCAGAAGGAAGACATCTCCGTCGGGGAACACACCAAGCATGAAGTGCTGCAGGTGGTTCGCAGCAGTCAGCGTGTCTTCGATTACTACCAAAGGCCCCATGCAAGCGCAGGAGAATGCCTCCCATAGCATAATACTATTCCCACCAGCCTGCGTCCGTGACGCGCTGCACGTTTCCAGTCGTCATTCACTCCGATGACGGCGTTCGTGGAGACGAGCATCAACCTAGTGTAGCAAAAATGTGATTCACCCAAAGAACCGACACGTTTCCTTTGATCCAGGGTAGAATCCCGATGGTCCTGTGACCACGGCAATCGTAACTGACGATGTCGTTGGGTCAACATCTAACACGTAAGATGGTCTGCTGCGGAACTCCATATTCAACAATGCACGATGAGCGGCGTGCTCCGAAACACTTGTGCGTGCACCAGCACCGTGCTCTTCCGGCAGAGGTGCCACAAATTACCATCTGTCCTACTGTACAGAGCTGACAAGCCTCCAAACTCCAAATTCTGTGAAGGGTCGTGGACATCCAATAAATGCGTAATGATAGTTTCACTGTCCTTTTATCTCTTACCGTAGGTGCTCACGACAGTAGCACGTGAACATTCAAGCAGCTTCGCCGTTTTCGATATGTTCGTTCACAGGCTCTGCATATTAATAAATCTGCCCTTTCTCAAAATCACTTATCTCAATGGATTTCCTCATTTGGAAGTCATATCTTCGCTCATCCAACTTCGCGGTGGGCAGTGGTCATAACGTTTTTGATAATCAGTGCATCTCTGTGAGTGGTGTTGCACCTATTTGTTTCATGTTCAAATGGACCACCTCTATTAATATTCATTTAAATAAGACATTTTCCATTGTATGACAGTATCCTACTTTTCAATTAATTTGCATGATCACTTGGGGTGGTTCCTCATTGTGTTGCTCACCAAAATTTGGTATTGTGCATCCTAGGGGTATGCACCTACCACAACCGAACCCATCAAGCTGCAGCACTATCTATCCTCCGCCACGTACAGGTCAATAAATGCTTAAGTAAAATTACAGATTCATTAAAATTACTTTTACTTCAAGAAGTTCATTTGAAATGCTGTTCCTAAGGTCTGTCGAAGGACATTCTCTAAAGGACAAGAAACTCCGTTAAGAGATAACGGAGCAGTTAAATTTATCTTGTTGAATGATAGAATTTTCCAAAACAAGGGAAACTGGGTTCAAATGGCTCTGAGCACTATGGGACTTAACATGTGTGGTCATCAGTCCCCTAGAACTTAGAACTACTTAAACCTAATAACCTAAGGACAGCACACAACACCCAGCCATCACGAGGCAGAGAAAATCCCCGACCCCGCCGGGAATCGAACCCGGGAACCCGGGCGTGGGAAGAGAGAACGCTACCGCACGACCACGAGATGCGGGCGGGAAACTGGGAAACCCGTATTTTTAGATAGGAGGATTATACAATTCCGAAATTCGCCTTAGACATCACGCTGTCGGAAGAAGAGATGCAGCCGATTCATGAAGAGGTGGCAGGAAAGCTGAGGCCGGAACAGACTGATAGCTTTATCCTGGAAGGGGAAGTAACTGACAAGGGGAGGCCATGACGTTCGGATCATAGATTTACGTCAAACGTCGTAGACTTTAGAAGTGCATTAGGAAAACATAATGTGCAAGTGGTAAGGCGTATTACTTAGGCGAAGTATCGGTGAGTTGCGGCCATGAGGAGGAGACGACGGCGGGTATACGGTTAGCGTTCAGGCTCCTTAATCACTGGATTGCTGGATCGAGTCACGCTCATGTTTCTTTTTTGAATTTTTTTTCAACAGTAGTCATATTATTCCATACATATTACATTTTAAAGGTTAACGTGTAAAAAGACACGCGTATTTGGCACGTGTATTTGCATGAACTCTCAATGAATTTCCAATGTTGTTCGGTTGTTTGCTAATTTTTGTTATTACAACAAATATTATATTCTTAACTATCGACAAGTAAACGTTCAAAAAGTACTCCTGAAAATGTATGTCTGACATGATTTCTGAAATCCCTTATACAGTACCTTAAGGTACCGCGAACTGCTTTGCACCTGGACGCTTTCATCTGCAGACACAGGTTTCAAGGATGACGGACAGGCTTGGAAAGCCAAAGTCAAACAAATGAGTGTAATGTACGATTAATTGTTGGATGTGCTTTCTGCAAGTGGCTAGATGATATTTTTCGTACAGACGCGGACAGCATAAATTAAAACGGCATTTACTACATCGAGCAATGCGGTTTTCCAGGATGCACAAGGAATCTTCGGATTTTCTAAGAAAAAACGAAGCTCGTTGACATTTTGAAAAATGTCTCTCTCTTCCGACAATTTTGATACAAACCATGTGTAACGCAACACTTTCGTAAACATCGGTGCCGAAATTTGCCGATGTACGATTGAATGAGTTTTAATACACTACTGGCCATTAAAATTGCTACACCAAGAAGAAATGCAGCTGATAAACGGGTATTCATTCGGCAAATACATTATGCTAGAACTGACATGTGATTACATTTTCACGCATTTTGGGTGTATAGATCCTGAGAAATCAGTACCCAGAACAACCTCCTCTAACGGTAATAATGGCCTTGATACGCCTGGGCATTGAGTCAAACAGAGCTTGCATGGCGTGTACAGGTACAGCTGCCCATGCAGCTTCAACACGATACCAGAGTTCATCAAGAGTAGTGACTGGCGTATTGTGACGAGCCAGATGCTCAGCCACCATAGCCCAGACGTTTTCAATTGGTGAGATATCTGGAGAATGTGCTCGTCAGGGCAACAGTCGAACATTTCCTGTATCCAAAAAGGCCCGTACAGGACCCGCAACATGCGGTCGTGCATTATCCTGCTGAAATGTAGGGTTTCGCAGGGATCGAATGAAGGGTAGAGCCACGGGTCGTAACACATCTGAAATGTAACATCCACTGTTCAAAGTGCCGTCAATGCGAATAAGAGGTGACCGAGACGTGTAACCAATAGCACCCTATACCATCACGCCGGGTGATATGCCAGTATGGCGATGACGAATACACGCTTCCAATGTGCGTTCACCGCGATGTCACCAAACACGGATCCGCCAATCATGATGCTGTAAACAGAACCTGGATTCATCCGTCAAAATGACGTTTTGCCATTCGTGCACCCAGGTTCGTCGTTGAGTACACCATCGCAGACGCTCCTGTCTCTGAAGCAGCGTCACGGGTAACCACAGTCATGGTCTCCGAGCTGGTAGTCAATGCTGCTGCTAACGTCGTCGAACTATTCGTGCAGATGGTTGTTGTCTTGCAAATGTCGCCATCTGTTGACTCAGGGATCGAGACGTGGCTGCACGATCCGTTACAGCCATGCGGATAAGATGCCTGTCATCTCGACTGCTAGTGATACGTGGCCGTTGGGATCGAGCACGGCGTTCCGTATTACTCTCCTGAACCCACCGATTCCGTATTCTGATCACAGTCATTGGATCTCGACCAACGCGAGCAGTAATGTCGCGATACGATATACCGCAATCGCGTTAGGCTACAATCCGACCTTTATCAAAGTCGGAAACGTGATGGTACGCATTTCTCCTCCTTACACGAGGCATCACAACAATGTTTCACCAGGCAACGCTGGTCAACTGCTGTTTGTGTATGAGAAATCGTTGGAATCTTTCCTCATGTCTGCACGTTGTAGGTGTCACCACCGGCGCCAACGTTGTGTGAATGCTCTGAAAAGCTAATCCTTTGCATATCGCAGTATCTCCGTCCTGTCGGTTAAATTTCGCGTCTGTAGCACGTCATCTTCGTGGTGTAGCAATTTTAATGGCCAGTAGTATAGTATCTTCACGAGAAGCACTTTCCTCGTTCGTTGCCAATAAGGTATGAATAAGTCTGAAAGCGCTTGATGAAAGTCGCATAATATTTGTTGTAATAATAGAACTTAGTAAACAGCGAAATAATTCTGAAAATGCAATAAAAGTTCATGCAAATACAAGTGCCTTTTTTTCATATTGCCTTTCAGATTAATATGTGCGAAATAATATGACTATAGTAGGGAAACACATAAATGAAAGAAAAGGATGAACGGGACTCGATCCAGCGGTCACGGGGCTTGAACGCTGACCACATCACCACCACCGCCTACTCGTTCTCAGGCTCGCAACGCACCGGTTCACCAGTGACGCGTATAATTCTCTTGCGATTTTGTCGAAGTCGCCTAAGTAGCACACCTTACTACTTGCCCGTTATCTTCTCCTAAAGGACTATTAAAAGCGTGCAATGTTTGAAGAAAATCCTTAATCCGAAAGTGGTGCCGTCCCCTGCTGAGTAAGTAAGTAATTTTAGTTCAAGACCTTCTAGGCTCTCATTCAGGTATAGTTTCACGAAATAAAGGAATAAACCTATCCTTGTGGTACTATGCCGGCCGCATCTGTCACGGGAAGCCATGTCCTTAAGAAAAGGTCATCAAAACGTCGGTACGCGAGGGAATTTGCACCTGACACCTCTCGACCCAGCTCTTAAAAACCGTCACGTGCTGGCATGCGTGCATGCGTGCTAACGTACGGGTTACCACCGTGCGTAAAATACGTGCCAACAGTTGGGGGCGGGCGCCGTTAAACCGTCCCAGATAACACGATTCGACCCGGGCCCGACTTTGTTGCTGCATTCGCGGTTAAACTCGCGTTGCCGCTCGTAAAAACGTGCAATCATTTTCGTACGGGATCTATTCCTGTCTCTAGCGGGCCGTAATTCCGAATAAAAATCTTCACAATGGGGCGGCTTACAAGCCCACAATTTGCTTCACCAGCGAGAGCTTATTCCTTACTGGCTTTAGGGGTCGTAAAACGCGCAGCTAAGACATTTACCACCTTCTGAGCTGCGCCGTGTTGTTTATCGTGATACCCGCCAGGGGGTGGGGTGCTCCTTTAACCGTATTAGGTTCTTTCAGCTGCAGAGTCAAAAGCAGAACGCATCAAGAGTGTATAAGGTAAAAACTTTACTACTGAGGTGACACCATGTAACATTCTGAATGGTAATATTATTACTAAATCAAAGCAATCGCTCTTTGAAAAACTCCAAGGTCAACACAAGAAAATGGCTAGCACGCTGAACAGAAATATGTCTTTGGTACAAGTTTTGTTAATGTTAGAACGTAAAAATCCTTCTCGTTCGGTTCCAGTAGATTAAATGTGTCTAAATTTACGTTCACGATGGCTTAGCGAGAAGAAACTACGGCCGATCATCAAATAAATAAAATAACAGTTTAACCGTTACATTTGCATCATGCCTGTAAATTTGGTAGATTTGTGGATCTGTTCTTGGGATTAGCATAAGAATATATACTAGCTGAAATTAAGAGTTAAATCACATGTAAATGGACAGATGTGTTCCTGACAGTTCATGATGGGACGGACCCTACATGCTACTCAGACTGTGTAGAGAAGCTTCTAAGTAAACCGTGACTAGTGCACAATTGCAGAAAAACAAAAGCAAAGGGGTTTGTAGACAGATCTTAAATGAAGCGTATTTCGTTAGCAAAGGACAATTCTCAAAATCCTTCAGCGGCAGACGTAACATAAATCTCTCACAAAATCTACAGAGAGTCTCGTCTTCTGTAATGACTGTTAGAGACAACAAATTCAGCGAAGAGGCACTCGCAGTTGACGCAGGAATAATAAATCACGACAGCAAAGCAAGTTAAAAACTACTGATTTCGATTTTCAAATGTTCCTGTAGCAAGGGAAATCCTGTAGTACCGACTCATTTTAACTGTCGCACCTGTACAAAACTGAGTCATACAGATATTAGTTTAGTGGAATTGAGAAAGACCTGAGGCTGGTCCCAGTGGAGGTTGGAGTCCTCCCTCGGGCATGGGTGTGTGTGTTTGTCCTTAGGATAATTTAGGTTAAGTAGTGTGTAAGCTTAGGGACTGATGACCTTAACAGTTAAGTCCCATAAGATTTCACACACATTTGAACTTTTTTTTTTTTGTTTTGAGAAATACCTGACATCATGAAAATTGTACAAGTGTCTAGAATCCAATGAAATCCCTCTAAGATCCCATGCATAATTTATGGGTAAGTTAGCTACTATCTTACTCATAATATACCTTAGATCCCTCGAACCAACAACCGTACCCAGTAATTGTAAGAATGCATCGGTCACGTCTGTCTACTGTAAGAGTAACAAAGTTAACACAACTACTAATCAACATCACTGGCATCTACCCACCGAATCATATAGTATTCTTACCTCAAATGTAGTGAGATGCTCCGTACACAATCGCCCCCTCCCTGCCAACCTAGATGGAATACGAAAAACGCCGGTTATGTGAAATCCAAGCAGCTCTTTTTTAAATGACATCGTAAAATTCATGGTTCGAGGCAATCTGGTGGATAGAATAGGCCTATTTCTTAAGTTTCAAAAAGCATTACCCACAATACCACATCAACATTTATTAACGGAAGCATAATCATTTGGAGTATAAACCGAAACAGATATACAGGGTGATAGGGGAGTAAGTGCTGATATTTGTATTAGTGACGGAGGACACTGTACTGGACATTACATCAGTATTTACTTCCTTTGCATATTACGAGTAGCATGTTTTTAGGTTGGTTAGTACCTCCAAGTATATGTCGTAAGAGCAAACCTTTAATGCTTCTTTACCCCTGGACAGCAGGGCAGGTGTTGAAGTGCGGATGGGCGGACGCAAAACGGTTAGTCTATGCTGACAGGTGTAGTCCACTTAGTGGTGCAGTTACGACTGTACAGAAAACATCAGCTAGTAAATAATGTGACATTTTTGCAGGAAGAGTGTTAATCGGAGATGAGTAACAACATACACACTGAAATGTGTACGTATCAATGTATCAATGATCACACTCTCTGCACTTATAGTCCTAAGACCTTTGAAGTAGCTTCAGGCGTGCCACAGGGAAATGTTTTGAGGTGCTTCCTGGTCATGTACATTAATGCTGCGCGGGGTAGCCGTGCGGTCTAGGGCGCATTGCCACGGTTAGCGCGGTCCTCCCTCGGGCAAGGGTGTATATGTTATCCTTAACGTAATTTAGATTATGTAGTGCGTAAGCCTAGGGACCAATGAGCTCAGCAGTTTGGTCCCATAGAACTTAGCACAAATTTCCAAACAAATATATTAATGACCAGGTAGGCAATTCAATAGTAGCTTCAGACTTTTCACAGATGATACAGTTATTTATGAGAAACTATTATTTGGAAGAAGCTGTACAAATATTCAATCAAATCTTCTTTTTCCTGGCCTTACCCCGTGTCTTCACTGGTTCAGCTATTCTTTCTGGATTTCTTAATGTTAGTGGGTGGCCAGACACTATTCCTGTGGCCACACTCCCGCCCTCCTCCCCCGCCCCCCTCCCCATCGGGACGGAATTTGATCGGTGATCTGCGTCTGCTGTCAAAGTGAGTGTGAAAACGTGTCCGAATCGTTTGCGAATCGTGGAACTGAAGCGGTATTCACCTAGCACAGTATTCACCTTGTCGGATGTGGAAAACCTCCTAAAAGCCACTTCCAGGCTAGTCAACACACTGGGGCTCGCCGTTAATCCAACGGGCGGATCTACTCTGGGGTCAGCGCTCCTCCCTGAAGCACAGTATTCACCTAGTCGGATGTGGAAAACCTCCTAAAAACCACTTCTAGACTAGCCAACACACTGGGACTCGCCGTTAATCCAACGGGCGGATTTACTCCGGGGTTAGCGCTCCTCCCTGAATCCCGGACGCGACGTGCTAATGCACGCCGCTATCTGAGCATGTACAAATAGTCAGTGATATCTTGATAACATTTCAAAGTACACTCCTGGAAATGGAAAAAAGAACACATTGACACCGGTGTGTCAGACCCACCATACTTGCTCCGGACACTGCGAGAGGGCTGTATAAGCAATGATCACACGCACGGCACAGCGGACACACCAGGAACCGCGGTGTTGGCCGTCGAATGGCGCTAGCTGCGCAGCATTTGTGCACCGCCGCCGTCAGTGTCAGCCAGTTTGCCGTGGCATACGGAGCTCCATCGCAGTCTTTAACACTGGTAGCATGCCGCGACAGCGTGGACGTGAACCGTATGTGCAGTTGACGGACTTTGAGCAAGGGCGTATAGTGGGCATGCGGGAGGCCGGGTGGACATACCGCCGAATTGCTCAACACGTGGGGCGTGAGGTCTCCACAGTACATCGATGTTGTCGTCAGTGGTCGGCGGAAGGTGCACGTGCCCGTCGACCTGGGACCGGACCGCAGCGACGCACGGATGCACGCCAAGACCGCAGGATCCTACGCAGTGCCGTAGGGGACCGCACCGCCACTTCCCAGCAAATTAGGGACACTGTTGCTCCTGGGGTATCGGCGAGGACCATTCGCAACCGTCTCCATGAAGCTGGGCTACGGTGCCGCACACCGTTAGGCCGTCTTCCGCTCACGCCCCAACATCGTGCAGCCCGCCTCCAGTGGTGTCGCGACAGGCGTGAATGGAGGGACGAATGGAGACGTGTCGTCTTCAGCGATGAGAGTCGCTTCTGCCTTGGTGCCAATGATGGTCGTATGCGTGTTTGGCGCCGTGCAGGTGAGCGCCACAATCAGGACTGCATACGACCGAGGCACACAGGGCCAACACACGGCATCATGGTGTGGGGAGCGATCTCCTACACTGGCCGTACACCACTGGTGATCGTCGAGGGGACACTGAATAGTGCACGGTACATCCAAACCGTCATCGAACCCATCGTTCTACCATTCCTAGACCGGCAAGGGAACTTGCTGTTCCAACAGGACAATGCACGTCCGCATGTATCCCGTGCCACCCAACGTGCTCTAGAAGGTGTAAGTCAACTACCCTGGCCAGCAAGATCTCCGGATCTGTCCCCCATTGAGCATGTTTGGGACTGGATGAAGCGTCGTCTCACGCGGTCTGCACGTCCAGCACGAACACTGGTCCAACTGAGGCGCCAGGTGGAAATGGCATGGCAAGCCGTTCCACAGGACTACATCCAGCATCTCTACGATCGTCTCCATGGGAGAATAGCAGCCTGCATTGCTGCGAAAGGTGGATATACACTGTACTAGTGCCGACATTGTGCGTGCTCTGTTGCCTGTGTCTATGTGCCTGTGGTTCTGTCGGTGTGATCATGTGATGTATCTGACCCCAGGAATGTCAATAAAGTTTCCCCCTCCTGGGACAATGAATTCACGGTGTTCTTATTTCAATTTCCAGGAGTGTAGAACCAAAATTGTCAAATTTCTGTAAATTTGACAGGAATATAAAATTCTACGTTTCACTACGGGCGAAAACGAAATATCGTATGCCCACAGTATCAGCGAGTCACAATTGGAATAAGTCAACTTGAAATCCGTCGGCTGTTAATGTGCCGATACATTTCATAATTTAATTTAGGTCAGGCTCCCACATGATATAAAGGCGTAATAGATTGATCACTCGGAGGAGTAACTGATGTTTTGCATATTTTCAAACATAAGAAAGATGGTAAAAGTGGCTTGGATCGCCCAGGTATACATAAAGAATCCCACCACTAGCTCAAAGTAGTTCGTAGTGGGACTTTAGTTCTCAGATTTTCACACACTATCGCTTGCGAATCGTGGTTCTTTTGAGTCAAGGTTAGCAACAAGTCGTGAGTTAAGCTGGTTGCGCGGCCTCGCTGAACTGTGGACACGCGAGCGACGGATCCCTGGCGGATCAGTCTGTCGCTTCGATCCCACTACATAGTGCCATTTAGCAAGCATTTCAACCTGTACTGCGAACGTCGTTGTGTCGTGAAGGTCTCCCGTGACAAATTAATTGCGATGTTCAGCAGCAGTGACAAAAGATGTCATTTTGTGCCGGCCAGAGTGGCCGTGCGGTTCTAGGCGCTACAGTCTGAAGCCGAGCGACCGCTACGGTCGCAGGCTCGAATCCTGCCTCGGGCATGGATGTGTGTGATGTCCCTAGGTTAGTTAGGTTTAATTAGTTCTAAGTTCTAGGCGACTGATGACCTCAGAAGTTAAGTCGCAAAGTGCTCAGAGCCGTCAGATTTTGTCATTTTGTCAGGTAACGTTAGGTTGATGCTCGTATTGTTTTTGTTTTGCATTTTGGAATTCCGGTTGCTGTGGGTATATTTATCGATTTTCGTTTCATTTGTAGTCACTGTCGCTTTTTGAGTTTACATATTGTCATTTTTTCATATTGGGATAGTGAGTGGAGGTGTGGACGCTACAAAATGGAGTGTGAAGTAGAGAAATCGGTACATTTCGACATGTTTTTCAGTTTGAGTTCAGTACAGAGGGACAGTAGCGGAAGCAGCCAGAGATATTTGCGCTGTGTATGGCTCTATTGGACAGAGTACGACAAGAAAATGGTATTTTTGTTTTAAGGAGGATCGTTTTGACATTAGTGACTCTCCACGTACAGGAAGTCCTTCGGGGTCCAATGAGGATCGTTTAAACGCAATAATCCACAATTATCCATGTCAGTGTGAAACGTCCCCTTTGAAAAATTGCACATGACTGTGCTTAAACTGACACACAATATTTTTAGCGCAACGCAATCTGACTTTCAAAAATCCCCACAAAAGAATGGCCCTGACTAACAATAACCTATACCTTTCACAAATCACTTACCTCACAAAAATCTTTGTTACTCGAACTACTGCAATATAGTGAGCGCCACCACTGCCAGCTAAATACAAGATTGCAACTACGGAAGGCACTAACTACTGATAGGCATAGTTAGCAAATGAAAGATTTTAATAGAGAACAAACGATGTATTTACCTTAATAGTCATGATATATATAGCAGTTCATGCCATCCAGTCTCACAAATTTCAAAACTCCGCCATTTCTCTCCCCACATCCACCACTGCTAGCGGCTCACCTCCAACTGCGCAACGCTACGCGCTGTTAACATCCAGCTGCCGCTGCCCAACACTACAATGGCAGACAACAATGAAAACTAGCCACAGACTGCACACAGCCAGTGATTTTCATACAGAGCGCTACGTGGCGTTACCAATATAAGAACCTAAACAGCCTAATTACATAGCCCCCAAGCTCCCCACAAAAAATTTTACAAATTGTTTTGGGCAGTGGCCAAAAATGATTTGAAGAAATTTTTCATAATTACAATAACAAAGATATCAAATGCACACACTTATTGATACAATGTTGGTCAAAAGCTAAAATTTTCTCACAGTCCATAAAGACAGTGCTGATCGTTCATCACAGTAAAATTGCAGTGTTTTTCTCAAAGTCTGAGCAGTAAAAGACAATGCACACAGAAGTAGTGGATTTCCATGCAGTCTTCAAGAAGTAGTGTTGTCCTTCCAACGGAAAGACAGAGCTGACTCTTGACATGCAGACAGGTAATGGGACACAACAGAGCAAACCCACAGCAGAGTCAGTGGAAGTTTTGAAGCATATTGGTAGGTAGGTCATCACAGAGCAGACCCACTGTAGTTCTGGTAGCGATTACGGTACTGGTGGGCCATCAAAGATGCAGACCCACTGCAGTCCTTGTAGAGATAATGGTAATGGTAGGCCATCAAAGATGCAGACCCACTGCAGTCCGTGTGGGGACGGCCAGCAGCCATCTGTTGCAACTGTGCAGGTGCACAATCACCATCGAAGAGTCTTGCAGACAATATAGCAAGTCCATAAACCACCACTTGTGCACTCACAAAGTTTTTGAAATTGTCCTTAGAACCAGCAATGCTGTTATCCAGTCCCTTGCTGAATTATTAACACACGTGCAAACACTAACAGTCCCTACTTCTCATATATTGTCCATATACTATGACCAACAGAAACGTGTGCAGTGAAATGTAACTTACAAGTTACTTAATTTGATGAAGTGGTGTCAATTACAATTTTATAACATAAGAATACAATTACAAAGGTACAAAATACATCATTAAAGAACATGCCAATACAGATAAATTTGTAGTAGTACAGGCTTTACAAAAGAATATAAATAAACAGATACATCAGTGTTACAGGAATTATGACAGAAGTGAATATATAAAATAAAGATAATAGTTTTCGAAACATTAATTTCACACATGAGCATTAAAACAAAACAGAATAAATAATGTCTAAACATCTTTACAAAGAAAATAACATATTATTAGAAAAATTCCACAACATAACTCATATCAACTAAACACATAAAGACAGGAAAAACACAAAGATACAAGAGTACACAAACACATAGCAGAATAACATAAGAGGAAAGGGCAGGGTTTGTTTTCAGTGTAACATTTGGTGCTGCAGTCCAACCTAAAACTTCATTCCATAGATCTTTCGTCTTATTTCAACATTTGTTTCCACCAAAAAAATCGTATCCAAGCATGCTTTCTGTATTTATATGTTCACATATTTCTTACCTCATTATTTATTTTCCATTATCTTACCTCATCATTTATTTCCAAGAAAATCCTACCTAAACCTGTTGTCCCTAAACCCTACTTTTTTGCTCATATCCTCTCTCAAAATACTTTTTTGGCCAAACCATTTTCTTATAGATTCTCAATGCATTTCTTCCAATTCATCACAACTCGTTCTCTCATATAGCCTACGCTATCTTAAGCTAACTTAAATCTACTGAGCTCAGATGCTAAACTAAGGAACGAGGCAATGCAGCAGCACAAAACAACTAACACAAACAGCAATGAGAAAAAATACAAATGGCAAAGCAAGCAACATAAATTAGCAAAGCAAATGCAATATTACAACTAATATAAGGCAATGCGCAGCAAACAAGAAAAATAAATTCGTAGTAAAACTGGCTTAACAGAGTAACACAAATTAAAATTCAGTAGCACTATGCCTGGCAAACAGCAGCAGCAAATGCAAAAACTTATATCTAAACATGACAAAGGTCAAGCAAAAAAAAATATTACAGTACAAATGGCCATGTTTAATACCTATGTCACATCTTAATACTAGAGTGATGCATCACAATTTATTCTACAAAAGAAATTACCAAGTACTTGAAAACAAAATTATGTATGCAGTTACTGTTATTAATCCCTTCTTATTGTTCTTTCCATTCCAAGTGGTCCTCTTTCGAAGAATATGGATCATAAAATAATTATTTAATAGATCTGTTGACAGAAAGTGTTCACATTAGCAAATGCATTTAAGTTTATTTTATAAAACCAATGCTGCAACACAGCTGGAAAACAGATATCAAATGAAATAAGCAATTACACAAACCAAAGCATAAAAACATCATTCAACAGCTATGTGGCATTTCATAAGTCAGTAGAAATTCTCTCAATTCTCGTAGAAAGACACTTGTCATAATCAGGTGTGCAGATGTACAAATATTTCCCATCAATTCATAAGCATTTCAGTAAGTAGCACAAAGTATGAGTAATCATGTTTCCAAGTAATGAGCGTGTCGTATTTGTGATGCTTTCTGCAAAGAAATGTCAATAGCGAGGATAATGGCCTCCCCTTTTTTTTCCAACTGTGCCTCTGAAAGGCGCACACTAATGGCTTTTTTCCAGGCGATTGTCGCGCAGCTGGGTGCCCACGGCGCATTACGTGAAGGTCACTTAACTTTTTTACTGAAATATTTACGACACCAGTTTGCATTACAGTGACAGTCTCATATAAAAAATTTCACAGGTCGAGAATTTGTGTTGCAAATGTGTAGAAACAAAATCCTATGAATATAACAGTGTTCAAAAAGTTTTCGTCGGCATTGTGATACATTCACGCATTTACACACATTTCATAACTCCTAAAGTACGATTCTTGGTTTCCAACATCCTTTTCCACAAATCAGAGTCCCTAACCACTACTCATTATTCCTTACCTTAATATACATATACATATTCGTCGACACTTCTTCAATATTTCATCATAAGAAATACGTAGCATAATCAAATTCCTCATATATGGTAGCATCATCTTATTGATCATCAACATATCTCAACAGCATAATACACATCGTCGTCGTAAAAATAACATCGTAACACCTCAGTCAAATCTCAAAAACGTTGTAGCTCTCTGCAATAATGTCGAAACCAAAAAAAATTCTCTGCTCATGTCAAAAGTGTCATCTGCCTCAAACGTACTTTAAAAATCATGATCCCATACCAAATACATCATTCAGCGCTCTCACAGTATCACAATGGTTCCCAAAAAATATGAACAGTTCACACAGTACAGACAAAATACAGTTTCATAAGTGTGAAGTTATCCAACTGTGTAATTGCGTAAACATCTGTCACTGATTTAGTAAAATAAATGTTTTTCTCTCTCAGTTAAATGATCAGATAGCTGTGTAATTTATGTGTTAGAGAAATATGGTACCGATGTGTAAAGTTGTATAAGCAAATACCATATTAGCTAGGGCTCCTTGTGCTTGCCAAACACATGGTACACAAAGTAAGCATGTACCCCCCTGAGGATAAATGTAATTATACCCTCAGGTGTTACAGATTACTGCAATGGAATGAAATGTATCACGGAAAACTATCTTTGTAATTCGAAAATCTTGAAAAATAAATGTTTTAAGTATAAAATTAATCACTCGAATACGTGTACTATTGCGCTCAACTGTGCTCTTGTTATAAGATAATCTCTGTGGAAGTGTCGTAGTTATCGTCCTCCGAAAGCGAAGTTCTGCAGAAGTCAATGTACTTACCTCATGATAAACAAAAGTGAAATGCTTTGCGTATAGATATCTTAGTTATTACGCTTATTGCCATGATGAAGACAGTGCTGTACAGTAACGTATTGTTGTGCCACGAGAAAGGCTGTCTCATTGTTGCTATACCACAAAAGTTACTACTGAAACATCTTTTACTTTCCAGAATAATGCAGAAAAACTGTGCAGATATAAAACAGAAATACCGCAAAAGCAACATTGTAAATTGTCACTCATTAGTAGCGTCGTGGTAAAACCGTGTAGTTGTCACATAAACTAACCACTGTGTCGTCTGGTATCTCACAGAAAGTACTTTAAATCCAGAATGTATTTTTAAGTAAACCAAAATGTTGCATTAAAATCTCATTATCAGTACCAGTATATGTTCTAAGTATGTAAGCCTTATAGTCGTTACGTAATTGTGCAACTAACAAGCAAGAATGTATACACACAATAACACTGTGACGTCTGTTCACTATAACAATGCATTCGTAATTTCTGTTTCAATAAGTTCTCTTGGTTCTTGACTGGATATTTAACTTCAAACATTGTTGCATGTTAACAGATTCTAAGTCTGACAAGCATACTAGTAATGTCAAGTGAAAAGTTATATCGCAAAGACAAAGTTAAAAATCAGATTATCTTCAATAAACGGTTTTACATGTGAAATGTGGTGCAATCCTTTACTCTTCCTAGTACGCAGAGTTTAAACTTCAAAGCAATTATCATGTTGTATACGTCGGTAAGGAACGCTAAAATTTATCTCAAGGTTAGCGTCTATATTATCTTTCGCTGAGCCAGCCGGCGCACTTGGCTGCCTGTGGTGCGAGTCATTGTCTATTGTGTCTTTGTTGGCGCGCTTAGTTATTGGGATTTGGAGACCTAACTTCTACAAATTCAACTTGTCGAGATGGCCCTGCACTGTTTGAACCACGCCAGTTTTGGTTAAATTCTGGTCTGTTGTTACGATCATATCGTCTGTCGTCGTGTCGGTAGATTCCATAGTTTCTTTCTTGACGGACACATGGTGTAGGATTTCTCCCAGAATCGTAACTACGCGCTGGACCGTTGCGTCCAAAGTTATTCTGTCTCCCTTGATAATAATTGTTTTGGTTCCCGTATTGTCTGTTTCTCTGATTGTCTCTGTGATAGTCACTACCACGGAGAGGTGATCTTTCCCTGTAATTATTATTACTCTGCCAGTGGTTGTCATATGGGTGGTGTCTGTTTTGGTCACGATTTGCGTTGTAAGAATAGACTTGTCGTGTCCAGTTATTGTTTCTGTCGTCACGGAATTGTGACGGATGTGACCTGTAGCGATTGTTTTCCTGTTTTCGCATCCCGCGATTGTCAGTGTCAGTTTCCAGTTCTTGTAACAGTCCCTGAAAAGCTTCAATGTCGACTTTGCAACGTCCTGCTAAGATAATATGTCGTAAATGTTCAGGCAATTTGATTAAGCAAATGCGGATGAGTTCTGAGGGGCTGTATGGGTTTGAAAGATACTGATTCTTATGCAACATGTCTTCAAAATATTTCATAAGACTGGAAAATTCAGATTGTTCGAAACGTTTCATCATTATGATGCTATGTTTTACTCGGTCTTGTGTAGCTTGAGACCAATACGCTGAGAGGAAGGCATGATAAAATTCTCCTTCACTGTGACAATCGTGAATGACCGATCGCATTCTTACAGCTGGTTCATTCTCTAAGTAGCCACACATAAATTCTAATCTGTGTGCTAACGACCAGTTGGGAGGAAAACAATGAGAGAATTGATGGAGCCATGCTTGTGGATGAATGTCGTTGCCAGAATTCTTAAATGTTTTGAATTTACGTGTAGTAATGAACAGTTTATAGTCAAAATCATCATGTCGGCGAGTCGCATATCGGTCGTTTCGGCGGTTCCATCTCAAAATTCGGTGTGCCTTGCCAATTTCTTTCATAATTTCCGAAGTGTCCTGTGTTATTATTTTGTGATTGTTTCCGTATTTCTAAGTCCCTCTTCCCGTGTTGGGGCGCGAGTGTCCTCTGAAATATGTAATTTTTGTATTACTTGTGCCAACTGATCTTGTACTTCCCGGATTTCTCTTTTGTGTTGCGTATTAATTTGATTCTGATTTTGTTTGAATTTCTTAATTTTTTCATACTCTCCTGTGTCAGTGAAGGCTACAGGTCTTGTGTCATTCAGATCATCATCTACCTTTGTAGATAAATTATTTAGCTGATCCGAAAGTTCGACTACTTTCTCCGATAGTGTACTTATTTCCTCAGTGTGTTTTTCTGAACCAAGTTTCAGGGTATCTACTGTGTCCTTTAAGTTTTCCTGAGTTTTTGCAAGTTGCGTAACCGAATCGGTAGATGCAAGTGAGTCAATTTTAGCTTGCAAGGTGTCGTGATTTTCATTAACAATGGTTTGCAGTTCTTTTATGGCTGCTTCGTGATTCTGTAATGCATTTTCATGCCGCGAAAAAATAGGTTGAAAATGCTCACAAATTTGTGTTTTTACTTCATTACAGACTTTTTGACATTTCGATTCAATGTTATGTAACTCAGTAGTTAAATCTTCACGTGTTTGTTCAAGTGTGGTGCCTAACTTTTGAAGCTTTTGCTGTGTTTGTGTCTGATTTTGATCCATTGTGTCTGACTGTTGCTGTGTTTGTCTGTGGTGTTGTTCCATTGTGTCTAACTTTTGAAGATTTTGTTCCATTGTGTCTAACTTTTGAAACTTTTGCTGTGTTTGTCTCTAATTTTGTTCCATTTGTTGCATTAACTGTAATAACAATGCATTAGTGTCTGGAATCTGTTCCTCTACGCTTTTCGGCAGTGCATTTGCACCGGCAACATTCACAGTTTGACAAGCAGAAAATGTGTCTTGACTTATTTGAGAAAACGGTGAGGACGCAAAACCTGAATCTACAGTATTTGCAAAATTGTGTCCTGTCATTTCGGATTCCTGAGGCGTGCTGTTGCCGATCGATCGATCGATAATGCTTCCCTGTTCACTAATTGTTTCACTGCCTACGCCATTGTTTGCCGCCCGCTCCATTTCCCTATGCACAATTACCAAATTACTATGTTGAACATTAGTTAACTCATTACACGGTGGCGCTAACACACTGCTTTCGTCTTCACTGTCATTTCTCAGTTTACTTTGGAGCCTAAAATTACGTTTTTCACACGCCATTATAGTCACAATATTTCACACGATAACACAGAAAAGCACAATTTGAAGAGCAAAATAAGATAACACATTAACATAGCAATGGAAATAATGTCTACTTAATTGCAAGCGCAGCTGCGAAATACTTGGTGCAAATCTACATGCATATCACAACTGTTTTACTGTACAACAATGAAAAACTACAGTTACAAAGGAAATTCTCTCTATGATTACGTGCTAGCAATAAACAAAGGCTACACTAATTACACAAACTACTAGAAAAAAATCAGAAGATTCCAGTGAGGTATCCTCAGCTAAGGGTTGACATATGAAACGTCCCCTTTGAAAAATTGTACATGACTGTGCTTATTCTGACACACAATATTTTTAGCGCAACGCAATCTGACTTTCAAAAATCCCTACAAAAGAATGGCCCTGACTAACAATAACCTATACCTTTCACAAATCACTTACCTCACAAAAATCTTTGTTACTCGAACTACTGCAATATAGTGAGCGCCACCACTGCCAGCTAAATACAAGATTGCAACTACGGAAGGCACTAACTACTGATAGGCATAGTTAGCAAATGAAAGATTTTAATAGACAACAAACGATGTATTTACCTTAATAGTCATGATATATATAGCAGTTCATCCCATCCAGTCTTACAAATTTCAAAACTCCGCCATTTCTCCCCCACATCCACCACTGCAGGCGGCTCACCTCCAACTGCGCAACGCTACGCGCTGTTAACATCCAGCTGCCGCTGCCCAACACTACAATGGCAGACAACAATGCAAACTTGCCACAGACTGCACACAGCAGAGCCAGTGATTTTCATACAGAGCGCTACGTGGCGTTATCTTTATAAGAACCTAAACAGCCTACTTACAAGTGTACTCGAGAAATAGTTCAACCATTCCTACCCTGTATCATTACTGGTGACGAAAAATTGTATCTTCATGATAACTTTAGAAAAGGAAAGGAATGGTTGAGGCTAAGAAAAAAACAGCAACTCCCCGTACAATGACCCGTGGGCATCCACAAAAGATGACGTTAAGCATCAGTTGGAACAGCGACGGTATGGTATACTACGAATTGCTTCCCCGAGGACCATCACTGCTGATCTTTATTTTTATTTTTATTAAAAAGAAACTCCTCCAGCTGTACTTAAGAGTTCATATTTATTTGGCTACTAGTTTCGACGTTCCGTCAGCGCCATCTCAAGGCCCGTACACTTTGATGATATCAATTGTGTGTGGCTGAGTATTAGAAGTCCGCCGTGAGACCAATACGTGCAGTTACTGCCCGCCATCCATGTGGAGCACATATTGGTCTCTCCGCGGACTTTTAGTACTCAGACGCACACAATTGGTATCATCAAAGTGTACGGGCCTTAAGATGGCGTTGACGCAGCGTCGAAACTAGTAGTCAAATAAATATGAACTCTTAAATACAGCTGGAGGAGTTTCATTTTTAGTAATAATTATACCAGCTGATGTCCCACCATCATCCAATTTAAATATGGATGTACGAAGGTTGATTTTATTGTCCACAACTGAGACGCCTTGCAGACGCAAGAAAAGAACAACGATCAGGAAGATTGCGTGAAGTGATGCTGCTCCACTACACAACCCGCACCCGCATTCTGCTGGACTGGCAGAAAACATTATATAAGTGTTGGATTGGGAAGTCATTCCAAACCTACCTTATTAACCTTATCTTGCGCTCTCAGATTTTCACCTTTTCCGCTATGTATCAAACAACTTCAATCGAACAACATTTTCGGATGAAAATGCGCTCGGAACAGAGCTCGACGAGTTCTTCTCCTTAAAACCACGCTATTTCTACAGTTACGGAATCGAAATGTTACCCAAGCGTTGGCAGACTGACAGTGAAGGACGACAAAGGTCTCCGTTAAGTGTATCTGTTGTCTTCACTTAACTTACGTATAAACGCTACGAACTGTATCACCAACCTAATAGCTAAAAAAAATTAAAAACGGGAATTTTAATTTATTAAATCTTACAGAATACGTTACAGTTTCCAGTGCCACCAAGTCTGTTATTTACATCTTGGTAGACTTTGTTTCGCATATATTTCTTAAACCCGTCAATTTCTTTTTCATTTTTTTGTCTTGTAGCCTAACTACAACTACTTACACAATAACTTTGCAGTCTCGAACTCTCTGTAGAAGTGATATCAATAGAGAAGCTTCTGCTTCGCACAACTACTGTCGTAGACCATGTGAGGGAGAATTAGATTATGTAAAATGACCAGGAAAAAGGTTGGCCCTAAACATTAAATTTAAGATCCACTTAATATCATATCATTCTGTTTATAAATTAAAACCTTAATAACGAGTGCAGTTGTTTCATAAATAACCCAAAATCACAACAGTGGGCACTGAGACTTTTGCTACGGACTTCCCATGATTTTCTAGTTCTACAACACACGCTTAAAATGCTAAGAACTGTAAAATACAAGGGTGTCTGTAGTTTTATTATTGCGCAAGTGTAGTGGCAACTTCGGCTTCAGCTTCACTTTTCAGAGGAGTTTGTGTCCTTTGAATAAGTATAAATCTTAACGAATGAAACAAAACACCACACATTCAAAGCGAACATTTGTTCATATAATCGACACACTAGCGCGTGTGAGTTTCCGCCTTCACGCACATGACTGTCTCTGTTGTTAAATGCGCCCTCTCCCGTATCCATGGTCTCGTATACAAACAGTATGAAAGAAGGAAAATAATCGTTTTTTGCACTTATTGCAGGATCCGTATTGTGAACTCCATTAGATACAGGAAGTCTGCTGGCTGCGGATGACAGGAGTGCATTCGTTGTTTACGTACAATTCCCAAATGTCTCTGAGGACTAAGGGACTTAACATCTGAGGTCATCAGTCCCCTAGACTTAGAACTACTTAAACCTAACTAACCTAAGGACATCACACACATCCACGCCCGAGGCAATATTCGAACCTGCGACCGTAGCAGGCGCGAGGTTCCGGACTGAAGCGCCTAGAACCGCTCGGTCACAAAGGCCGGGTCGTACAATTCCCGAAACAGTTCAGAGTGTTCAGACCTAATACAGCGTTCTGGCGTATGGTAGAATAATCATCACTAATCGAGTGCAACACTTTCCCTTACACATTGATGTCATCGCTGCGCAAACAGTTCAGCGTAGTGCATTTGTGTTGCTATTCCAATTCATTCAGTGAACACATGCTCGAGGTTCATATAGCCCACTGTCGATCGGAGCACAGGTAACGCTCAGCTGTCACTGCTGGTAATATAAATCCGAGAAAGCATTGATCAATACTGACTGCAAGCTTGAGGGCGAGATTAAAGTTGGTGTCACTTCCGACAACAACAAGTATGAGTGAATAGAGCAATTTTGTTTCCAGATAACACACACAACGCATACCGTTCATATTTGCAACGTCGTGCAGATAGTTCCAGTGCAACACAGATACAAAGATATATCATGATAAGAAATCAAGCGAAGTGGAATTACTCTGCTACCGGCCACCAGGAGCCCCTTTTCCAAAAATACTCAGGAGATATCCCTGGGCAACCTTAGAAATTACTTCAGAATCTCGGAAATTGCCAACATTTGACAGGTTTTAAAAGGATTATCGTTGTCGATCTGCATGTGGCCGAGTCGACAGACCATAATTCCAAGTTAGTGCGGTATTTTTATATGAAAGTGGCTAGGTGCTGGACAGTTTAAGAACTTATGGGAAACCACATACGTCGTCCGTTTTCCGGTAGACCAAGTCTGACAACAAAACAAGGTACACTCGCGTCATGTAAACTGTAACCACTTGACATCTCCTGGAATACGGGTCACTGCTAAGAGGACACTAGCGACGTGCGTCGCAGTCCAAGGTATGGGCTGCTGGTTGCTGAACGTTAGGGGAGAGGGTACATTTCACTAATGTTTTGGAGAGATCCTCCAATTACCATCATCACGTACAGAGCCATCGAGTGGGACATAAGGCCACTTCTGCACTCTAGCGAAGCACGTTATGTCCTACGTCCTCATGCTACTAGTGAAGAGAGTATTGTAGCAACAACCCTCGTTCACACACAGCACGTGTCTCTATAAAGAGCACTTAAGATTTAGAAGTACTTACTTCGCCAGCAAAATCCTCCACTGTTTCTCTGATAGAAAATGTGTCGGACCAGACATCAGCTCTGTCTCGGTGGCAATACCCAAGCCGTGAAGGTACAGATACAACAGTTGTGGGCCATCTTGCCCGAGAATAGCATACAACAGCTGTACGAGGCCCTTCCCCACCGAATCACTGAATGCATCGGGAATGAGGGGGAGCGATTTCCTACTAGTATTTAATCGTGTGTGCTAGTACTAACAGCTTTTCATACCTTTCGCCTCATTTTGAAATAATTCACGCTATTCCTCGACATACCCTCCTCTTTTTCCAGGTGCTTAGCTTCCAGTACCAACTAACAGCAGTTTATTTTATCCATACTTATACAAAGTTGGGGTTTGAGGGACGATTTCCGTTTCCCACCAGACCTACACTCTCTTTTAACTAATAATGAGGCGAGTGTTGCTAGAGTTTTACGTTTTTGTGTGATGTCTGGCCTTCTTCCCAAACTATTGGGATTGAAGTCTTAATGTGCTGTCCAGTGGTTTGGTCACCCATTATTTGGAAGTGGTCACTCAGCCTCCGTTAATTATTTTTCCCTGTTTGTACTGCTATTTTATTTTGAGTTTTATCTCCCTGTTTTGATGTGCTGTGTCCCATCTTGCACTTTGAACAATACCAATTCTCTCACAATTCGGCTCTGAATTGAACTTTTGGGAACGGGCGCTGATAACCTCGCTGTTGTGCGCCCTAAAACACTAATAATCATCATCATCATCTTGAAGTTATTGTGTCCTCTCTTCATATAATTCGGACGCGTATACAGCTCTCCTGCAAGGACAAATTCGGGCTCGCAACTTGAACTTGACATCAAGTTGAATGGTGTCAAGCCGTAGTAACAAGTTGTTCCATTTTCCATTGCAGCTGTCTAACTAAAGAAGCTGGAAACAATTTTCGAGCAATCTTCTATTAAAGATACGGACACTTGAGACTATTTGTTTTTCCACGATTAATTTTTTTCGCAAATTGCGTCACGTTTTCGTATGGCGTTGCTACAGAGTCCGTTATCCTCTTTGATGTCTTACATTGAATGCAAGACACGCTCTTCAAAATACTAGAGATCTTCCCTTGTCGAAACTGAAAACACGCAACAGTAACATGAACCATTCAGATCATTCGACTGTGTGGCATGTGAGAACTAGAAAGACTATTTCACGGCCAATAATTTGCAGTCTCGTGGTCGTGTGAATTACTGGAAATAATAGACCGACCAGCTAGAATAATTAAGCCAAAAGGTCTGATACGATTTTATGCACATATTCTTATCTATAGTAAAGAGGGGTCGGGGGAGGGGGGGGGGAGGAGTCTACTAGATGGTTGTAGCTAGTTTGGAAATAGCTCTGCGTGTTATGAATCTCCTCAGTGTTAACGCCAATTATATTTTTAACATGACTGTGTACACGCCCTAATACAGTTTTTACAGACCGACGACTTCATTCACATTATGATACTCTGATTAGCCAAATAAACTGGCACACCTGCCTAATGTCGCGTACGGCCCCCGCGAACACGCAGAATTGCCGCAACACGACGTGGCATAGGCTCGACTAATGTGCCGATCTATTTATTACTTGCTTGACAGTAGATTATTCGTCTATTGTACGTAAAGCGCGAAAAATCTAATGGCCACTAGCGTATTTGAGAACTACCTGAAGCCTCAGTTTTCGCTTTACCAGAATGCACAAATTCCAGTTTACATTTTGAGAAGTAAAACACGACGTGTTTTTCTAATAGATGAATAGTTACAAAGCAAGAGGGGTAGATGTTGCACTTTACTTTTTTCAAGAAGTCTCATTCAGTAACAAAAAAATGGCTCTGAGCACTATGGGACTCAACTGCTGTGGTTATCAGTCCCCTAGAACTTAGAACTACTTAAACCTAACTAACCTAAGGACATCACACACATCCATGCCCGAGGCAGGATTCGAACCTGCGACCGTAGCAGTCCCACGGTTCCGGACTGCGCGCCTAGAACCGCGAGACCACCGCGGCCGGCTCATTCAGTAACATTTCATTCATTCTTTTCCTACTGTATCTCCCGACTAGTCAGTATCATGTCATCAGATATGCTGTAAGACATGTGATGTATCGCCCGAGAAGAAAATCAGTGAAAATTGAAAGAAAAATATCTTGGTCATTTGTGGAATTCACACAAAAATTTACGCGAAAACCTCCTTATGGGCAAAGTGCGTTAAATTAGGCTCATTCGTCACAATAGGCTTTTTTTTTAGCTTTTAAACGCGTCAGTTTCGGACAGCGCCATCTTTGAGATCTGTAGGTCTGTATACATGTTTTTATGCACATGTCATTTAAAGATTAAAATAGGATTTCAGAGCTTCATCCAGAAGCAATGCATGTGCGTTGTTCAAGTCATTGTCTGAATCTCGTTCTCAGTCACTCTCTTTATGTTCCACTCATAAAAAAAATTCGGTGTTGTAAAATAAATTACTTAATTTTTCAGGCACAATACTCAAGATTGAAATTTTTTGAAAAAAAAAAAAAAGAAACTAAAAATTCAAGATCGTTGGGCATCTGCGACATCAGATTTATGGAGCGTCAAGCTGCCGTTAATATTTTCGTTGAACTTCTTCTTGCAATTGTTCAGTCTACCAAATCTTTTTGTTTTGGGTAGAACTTTTTTCAAGTACTAGTTTGAGAATAGGGTATCTTAAATCGAACTTGAAGTAGAGCACACTTTACGGTTTGAGAAATGTCGTCAAGACAGGTGACGCCTCCCTGCAAAACTTACCACATTTGTTAGTTATGCTTATGACAAGACCTTCTAGCTAAACATGTGATATCTGTTATCGTTTGACCGCGCGACTGCTACGGTCGTAGGTTCGAATCCTGCCTCGGGCATGGATGTGTGTGATGTCCTTAGGTTGGTAATGTTTAAGTAGTTCTAAGTTCTAGGGGACTGATGACCTCCGATGTTAAGTCCCATGGCGTTCAGAGCCATTTGAACCATTTTTTTGTTATCGTTTGTGAGTACTTGAGTCTCTACCAGCGTCAACATGCGAAGCTGTGCGGTCATTTTCCACAATGAAACGAGTGAAGAATTGTCTGTGGAACACATTGGGCAATGAGAGATAGACTGGGCAAGCGTTAATGTCAGTTCCCTACCCTTTTTCTTTTACAGCAGAAAATGTGAAATGCAAAGGCAAGACAAGGAAACCGGAGACTTTTACCCCAGATCACGTAAGAAACAGATTGCCCAATCGCTTGGTCTAGCAGGCAACCCTTGTCAGGGAACAGCCACCAGGCGGCAACAGTGTCGCACCCTTACTTGTGGCACCAACCACTAGATGGCACTCCGTTCTGTGAAATATGTGGCAACATCGTCCGAACGCATGCAGCTTTCCACCATTTGGAGTCTGTGAAGTACAGCTGTTTTTGACGTACCGGTGATAGTGGATCGAGTCGTCATGCCGAGGTCCTGCGAGTATATCAACTGTGGAAGGAGTAGACGGACAAATCCTGAACTAAAAATGTTCAGATTTCCCGTCAAAGACAAAGAAAGGTTACGGGGGTGGATTTTAAATTCAGGTAAATCAATAATTTAGTTACGAGTAAGAATTAATAAAGAGCCCTAAGCATTCGATCCTATCTAAATTTTGTCGATCTTATATTCTGATATAACGTGGCAGCCCTTCTTGTATAAGAATCATATCATACAATTTTTAAATGAAATCTTGGCTGCGATTTGGACTTTTTTAAACTGTTTATTCTCTCACTATTGTAATTTTGGTTGTAGAGGCATTTTTGTGTGCAATGTGAAAACTGAAACCAATATAAGATATGGATAACAAAATGCAAAGCATAGTGTGGTACCATTTGGTAAACAATTTAAGAAGCATTACCCTACAAGACCTTTCCCTTGGTACTTGAAAACGGCTCTAGAGCTGAAATCGCAACAGTGAAATAAATGAATAATAGCCGTCATCTAACTGCTAGGTCATCGGTCCCTCTAAATCCTGGTATATACTAGAGCGAACGAAGTGGACGAGTGTGAAACCTCGTTTACACTGCAGAAAAGGAGTATTCATAGATAATTCGCCAATGTTCACTGCCATTCTTTTATACTTGTGAACAAGCGTTTATACTGTAATGAAGGGAGGAGAATGGAAGAGAACGAGCATAGCATGCAAACTATAGACGCTGCCTATTTTAATTTTTTTTATCTGTGCGCTAATAATCCTCACACAGCTTTCACTTGAAAACAACACTACTTATTGTAACAGGTCTGTGTGAGTGCGGATATCCCCAGTAATAACTGTGTTGCAGATAAAAGCGTACGTCTGTTGCGAATATTTGCGGGTTATCTTTAAACTGTACAAAGTAAATTTTTAACATAATTATGGTTTGCCGTCTGTGGCTCTTCAAAGTTGACACCGCCAAAATATGCTCCAAAAACACGCTTTCATTTGTATATTACCGCGTTTGCAGCCCCCTTTAAACAACAATCCAAAATTCATCGTTTTGTGCCAGTCTTATATCATTTACGAGAAGTTACATGCAAAGTAAAAGAATTTAAATTTGAAATGACTGTCACTGAAATATGTCCAGCTTAAACTCCCATCATAACGGAGTGCGGATTTTGAAAACTTTCTAGTGTTAACCTGCACGTGGAGATCTTTTTTACCACCATAATCCGTATGAGAAGAGCTGTATAGCAAAGAGGAAATAGAGGGCATGGAAGGCGAATGTAAAAGCTATGTGACTGCAATACAGTCTGCATTTAAACAGTAACTCGCGAGAAATGTGTGTGTGTTACTTTTCATTTATTTCATTTCGCATATGATTGTGAGAAATAAACTTGGTTTGTAGAATTACAGGAGCTAATCTACATTCTTAGATTGAAAACTCGGGAAAAACCACAGCCGATCATGAGCTACAGTCAGCCGTGTGACGAATTCATTTCGCGCGCAGTGCTCTAGCCGAACGCAAATCAGCGTCATTCACGTCACCGAAGATACAGCGTTGCCAATTCTGCGACATGGACAGGTCAGCATTGTAGCGTCGCCTGCGACATCTGTTGACCGAAGGGAAAACTATTTTTTCGGTTGCCTGTTCTGCCGTAAGGACGGTCAATCTGTTTCTACGTGATCTGGGCTTTTACTACAGTTACAAAATCAAGTTCTGTGCTATTTATATGTGTATATAAATAAATTTAATGTTATTTAAATTAGTGACAAATTTAAATTACAGCAAACGTATTTTAAACAATTACTTATCTAAGAAGTTCATTCACACGTAAGACAAATGGCTGTTTAGTTGATAGATCTATCCAACCTTCAATGAATATTCTGATTTTATGTGACATGGATAGTGTAAGAAAAAAAAATTCGTTTTGTTGTAGTACTTTAGAAAATTTTTGTTAAATTGGTTCACTCAGTTTATAATTTTCCCTTCGCTGTCATGCAAAGGTAATGTGTAAAACATCTGCAAACTGCTAAAGTGACTGGCCTGTGGATTAATTAAGGATCAAATCTATTTCATTTTTTCAAATTAAATATTTTTACTGATACTCTTTTGTTTAGAAGCTTTCAGTCTTTCTCAGTTGAACTTTTATTATCTTCAAACTGTATTTTTTTAAGTCTTAGAAATAACAAACTCCTCTCGTAAAAGAAGACTATATTTTTGAGGTCCTGTGTCCTCCAATTAAATGAGTATACGTAAATTTAATATGCAAAGTCAAAGAGAAGTCTGCGTCACATCAGAATTGAAGGAACCTTCACTTACGCAACTATTGTTTTATCGTCTCCCCACCCTACCCTTTATGAACTAACTGCCCCTGTGGTAGACAAAAAAAAAAAAATCAAGTGAGCATTACATCCACAGATTCAATGACGCCTGTACAAAAGAATACTTCACCATGTTGGACTTCATACACTAAGCGCTAGGATATTTAAAATAATGGTTAATAGTTCACAGTAAGATTCTCTACTACTGTTACGTTTCGGAACACATTCGCGACAATAAGGCCATCCGCATATAACTACTACAACGCGGACAATATGCGCGGCAATAGAGTGATCTTACCCCTACCGGTACTTTAAAGTTCTGTGAAGAGAAACGACGCTGTGGGTTGCCATTATCTTTTTTCACCTAAACTAACCACGTTAGAGTCTGTAGTTATTGTCACCATTCAAAACAAAATTTCTGTTTCCCGATGCGACTGTACATGGTTTTACTTTCCAACATCACTTAAGCTACAAACTCAGGCTATTGTGTCACAGAGGGTGCTCCCAGCCAACTCCAGTCTCGGCCTACCTGAAACCAGGGGACGTTAGTGTTGTTTATATACTTCTTCCCTCGTGTGACGTGAGACGAGTTACTTTTCATAATACCTGTAACTAAAATACTTTTGTTCACTCCAGCTTAATATTTATTTAAGTTTATATTACGTTATGAACGAACGAACTGAGAAACAAAGCCATTTAGAAATTTTAAATTAATTGCAATCTGTCACTGTCTTCGGCTTAAACTTTGCTTACATGAACTACATTAATCGTCTTACCTGTGATCAGTGCAGTTAATTGCCTTTAAACTGATCTTGCTGATACGACCTACACTATGTGATCAAAAGTATCCGGACACCTGGCTGAAAATGACTTACAAGTTCGTGGCGCCCTCCATCGGTAATGTTGGAATTCAATATGGTACTGGCTACCCTTAGCCTTGATGACAGCTTCCACTCTCGCCGGCATACTTTCAATGAGGTGCTGGAAAGTTTCTTGGGGAATGGCAGCCCATTCTTCTCGGACTGCTGCACTGAGGAGAGGTATCGATGTCACTCGGTAAGACCTGGCACGAAGTCGGCGTTCCAAACCGTCCCAAAGGTGTTCTGTAGGATTCAGGTCAGGACTCTGTGGAGGCCAGTCATTACAGGGATGTTACTGCCGTGTAACCACTCCGCCGTAGGCCGTGACTCGATCGTGCTCGATCGTGCAGTCCCCATCCCCGAATTGCTCTTCAACAGTGGGAAGCAAGAAGGCGTTTAAAACATCATTGTAGGCCTGTGCTGTGATAGTGCGACGCAAAACAACAAGGGATACAAGCCCCCTCCATGAAAAACACGACCACACCATAACACCATCGCCTCCGACTTTTACTGTTGGCACTACACACGTTGGCAGATGACGTTCAGCGGGCATTCGACATATCCACACCCTGCCATCGGATCGTCACATTGTGTACCATAATTCGTCACTCCACACAACGTTTTTCCACTGTTCAATCGTCCAACTGTTTACGCTCCTTACACCAAGCGAGGCGTCGCTTTGCATTTACCGGCGTGATGTGTGGCTTATGAGCAGCCGTTTCGACCATGAAATCCAAGTTTTCTCACCTCCTGCCTAACTGTCATAGAACGTGCAGTGGATCCTGATCCAGTTTGGAATTCCTGTGTGATGGTCTGGATAGATGTCTGCCTATTACACATTACGACCCTCTTCAACTATCGGCGGTCTCTGTCAGTCAACAGACGAGTTCGGCCTGTACGCTTTTGTGTTGTGCGTGTCCCTTCAGGTTTCCACTTCACCATCACATCGGAAACAGTGGACCTATGGGTGTTCAGGAGCGTGAAAATCTCGCGTACAGACTTATGATACAAGTGACACCCAATGACCTGACCACGTTCGAAGTTTGTGAGTTCCGCGGAGCGCCCCATTCTGCTCTCTCACAATGTCTAATGACTACAGGGGCTCTGATATGGAGTACCTGGCAGTAGTTGGCAGCACAATGCACCTAATATGAAAAACGTATGTTTTTGGCGGTGTCCGGATACTGTTGATCACATAACATATCTTATGGTGATGATAATTTTGAAGCTCAGTGTACAAGAAACTACACGTACTGCTGTTAACTGTAAAACGGACAACGTTAGCAAAGACGCAGGTTCGATTTCAATAGCAAAATGATTAACGACAGACCCGCTAGAGCTCAATCGTTCCGTCATCAGATAAATCAATGAGTATTTCGTATCTGCAGCACGTAAAACGTAAGTTCCTTTGAAGTAATATGGATGGCAAAATAGGAGACTAATTATTACAAATGATGAGTGCTAAAATGCGGAACAATAGTATTGTTGTTATTATTATTATTATTCACGTAATTAATCACTAGAAGAACATTACAGTAGCACTTTTGTGCACATTGATAACCTGCATCCTTCATCTACGAGTTCCAGTAGACAGAACAAACTCGGCGGTGTCATTTTTTCTTCTCGTACGCAGCATACGTGATAAGAAATTGACCTCATCGACACATCAAACAGAATAATTAAGATAAAGTGTCTCTTTGTAACTCTGCATCAGTTCAGTTGTTCGAAATAAGCACTTGTCTTACTTTCTGTCAATTACATATTGTTGCTCTGAAGATAGGTGACTTAACACAACAAGATCATTGTGCACTTTGTTTAATTAAGAGAAGTGAAACGTTACTTACGATAGGACGCTAGAGACTGGATTAACTTTACAATAACTTACATTAGTGTTTTATTATGTTTATCGTTCATTCGGCAAGGGTCCTCAGGAAACCAAGGAAAACCACGATCAGTATCTTCCACATCTAGTATTATTTGTTATAACAAAATAGATGTGTCTATGGAATAGTTATTACACAGAGAAAATGCAAAACAAGTTTCAACTTTAACAAGAGCATAGAGTTTACGTTTTATAATCTCATATGAAAACTTTCAGTTCTTTGTAACACAAATAATTATCGGGAGAAAAATATTATGCTCTTTCTTTTCTGTTCTGTTTATGAATAACATTCTTAGTTAATACAAAGTGATCCAAAATTTTCTGTTTGTGGATGATGGAATTTTATATTGAGAGAGAGGGAGACTATAATTAAAGGTCCAGTTTCAAATCGCTGTAGAAAGAAAACCATTGTTCAGAGTGACGTCAAATTTGAACAGCATATGAAGCTTCCTCGGGTTCGAGTCTCGGTCCGGCGCACAGTTTTGATCTACTAGGAAGATTCATGTCAGCTCACACTCCCCTGCAGAGTGAAAATTTCATTCTTGAACGGCATATTATTGATGCGGGGAGGGAGAGGGGTGAACGTCACGGAACAAAAAAAAATTAACAAAAATTTGACCAATAGCGTCAGAATAGGCACACTAACAGATGGGTAGAACGCGACTGTTCCTCAGCTTGCGTCCGAAATGCCCAACTTTCTCCATAAGGTTCGCCCGCTCTTGCCAAAGTTCTTTTAAAAGAACGATACCTGTGCAGCAGTAGCCCTGCAAAAGTTTCCGGACACTCAATGAAATGTAAAAGGCACAGTTTTAGGCCTAATAAGGGTCTGGAGAAAATGATTACAAAATTCGAAAGGACAGATTCTTTTGAAGGGCAGCGTGGTAAAGGTAGGAAAGCAGTTGATCATGCGTCTGTTGAAGATAAACAATTATTGATGTTGCTGAGCAACAGTCATACAATAATTTTTAAGTGAACACATCGCCATTTGACTTTATTGTTGTTTATTTAATTACGACCCAAGTTTCGGCCTTTTATGGCATGACTGATTTTGTGTCATTAACATATATTGCAGGACGTCTAGATCATGGCCAATATTGAGCTTGATGCTCAGCAATTTATATTAATGACATAAACTCAACCACTTGAAAATGGCACAGAAGGCCGAAAACTGGATCGTAATTAAATAAACAACAATATAGTCAAATGGCGTTGTGTTCATTTAAAAATCTGTTGAATGTATGGCCACAGCGTTGCAGGAGGGGTTGAGCGGTGGTGTGCAAACATGCAATGCGCGGAGAATTTGCCTGAACTTTGGACATGCCTGCAACCAGGGCGCGTAAAATCCTACAAAATATTCTGCATTGCTAGACATACAGAATCACCTATGTTCAGGAGTTGGTTCCTGCTAATCTGCGAGCAAGACAAACGTTTGCTCTGGAATTTCCTGCTCGCATGGAGGTGGACAGTGAACGGCCGTGGAATTTTCTGTGGACACACGACGCCCATTTCCATTTCCACGAACATGTCAATACGCAGAATTGCAGAATATGGACAACGAAAAATCTGCACGCACGTCAGCCGGAGCCACTTGATTCTGCAAAGGTGACTGTATGGTGCGGGTTGAAGGCATCGTTTATCGTAAGGCCGTATTTTATCTAGGGTATGAATCCTGCGGGTCATGTTACCTGTACCGCCACTGTCAACACTATGAGAGTCTTTTGTCCAATAATGTCATTCCAACCTTTCAACAACGTGCATGTGTGAGTAGGATCATTTTTATGCAAGATGACAGTCCGCACATTGCACAGCCAGTGAAGCGGCTGCTGCAGAGGCGTTTCGGAAAGGCTAGAATTATCAGCTGCCATTTCCGTACGTCGTAACCGTCCAGAACTCTTGATCTTATCTGTGGGGTTGTCTGAAAGATGCATTCGGCGCTGCAATTACGAACCCAGCTGAATTGAAGGCAGGCGTTGCGCAACGCATTCTGAACGTGACCCCGAAGACACTCTGATTTGTTGCGGAACATAATGTTTCTCTATTTCAGCTTGTGACAGAAAACGGTGAACAGCGTACGGGACACGTTTTAGTCAGTCTCCCTACAGTTATAAACCGATGCCATTTTGCTTTATATGAGGGTTTTGGCTCCAGTCAACAAAAGGCATGTGCCATTTTGCTGGTTATTTGCCTCGGGATAGTTAGAAACCAATTTTTCCCATCCGATGTGGTACGACCTTGCCGTAGTGAATGAGCTTCCCTAAGAGTACCACAACTTTTGACTGCCGAACTTGTGCATGTATGCACATTGAACAGTACGGACGGTGTAATATGCAACTCAAACCATAGCCGTTGTATTGCGATTCATCTGTATGTAACCAACCCAATTCTCGTTAAGAAGCCTGCAGCGCCGTCTATTGGTAAAATTTTCCTTAAAATTTCTTTTAATGCACGATATCTCCCCCTGCGTCACTAATATTCTGTTCGAATGTCTCTCCTATGAGTCGTCAGGCTCATTCTCTCTTGAATTTTGGCAGAGATTTGCAATTTCGTTTTTGTTTCGTGTAGCTGGAGGCAGCACAAGAGATTACTGTTCGTCAAATCTTTCACGCGACGCCCATTGTAAACAGAAGGTGTGGTTTGTTTCCCATTAAAAAGAACATTATTTTGAAATCGAAATTTTGCGTGTCCATTCGATAGAGCGCTCCAAGATTAGTCTAGTCTGATATTAGTTTTATCGAATTATACGAGGGTTGGAACTATTTATTCACAACCGATACAAAAGAGGTACATGTTTGTACCTGTTACTGTCCTTCAAAGTCGTCGCCAGCGTTGTGTAGAACCCGTTGCCAGCGATGTGGAAGGCGTAGTATACCGTTAGCAGAGCCTGTTATGTTGGTGGAGCGAATGGAGCGGTCTACAGCCGGTCGAATCTCTGGAACAATTCTGAAGCGAGTGCCACGAAATGGTTCCTTCATCTTCGAAATCAAATCAAAGTCACAAGGACTTAAGTTCGAGAAGTATGGTGGATGGTACAGTACTTCCCAGTCCCATCGACCGAACAGAGCAGCCACAGCTTGTGCTTATTCGCCCGCGCACGTTCGTGCAAAATGATGGGTGGGTTGCGCAGAAAGTGTCGCCGCTTCTTTCGCAAAGCTGGTCACAGGTAATGCTCCAAAAATGAACAGTAATATTGTGCATCGACGGTCTGCCGTGGAGGAACGTAATGCGTTAGGATAACACCATCACAGTCGTACACGAGAATCACCATAACTTTCACCAAACTGGGGCTCTGACGCATTTTCGACTGTCGCGGTGACCTATAATGGCGCCATTCATTGGATTGTTGTTTCAGTCTTGGCTCGTACGATGTGGCCCGTGTCTCATCCAGTGTTACGATACGGCGTAAGAAAGCCTCTCCTTCATGCTCCTAGCGCTCCAAGCGCGTCTGAGCAGCGTCATTCCGCATCCATTTCTGCATTTCCGTCAAGTCATGTGGAACACATCGTAATGCAATTTTTCGCATGCCCAGGCGTTCCTTCAGGATGCGAAGCACAGTCGTATGCAGTAATCCGGTTTCGTGGGCGAGCTCACGAGTCGTATGGCGTCGATCACTGTCCACTAACGCGGCAACTGCATGCACTTCTTCTTCAGAGACGCTAGGACGACCTACCCGATGCGTGTCTGCCACAGTTTGCCGACCTTCGTTGAAGGCTTTTACCTAACGTGTCGCTGTTCTGTACGGCCATGCCGATTCCCCGCACGCCTATTGAAGACTGTACGACCTCTGGCACATTGTCTTGATCAACTCCGTTGTTCCTGTTTCGAAAACATAGTGACACCGTTACGTCAGACCGCTCACTCACAAGGGACTGTTTTTCCCTCGATTGTGCGCGCGCCGGTGACGTGGGACGGGCGAGTCCATTTGCTCTGAGGTAAGGTACGAATGTCAACAACACGTGTTATCAGCGACAATAGTAGATTCCATTGCATAGTGTCTCCGCAGCAGTGTTGCCACTATTTAAGTTCCAACCTACGTATTACCAGATACAGTCAAACGCGAAGAATAATACAGTAGCACTGCGTGCCTGACCGTAGCAGAAGGCGTGGGCCGGGACGGTATAGTCACTGCTGGAGTACCATTTATTCTTCAGGTTTTACTGTCCCTGTTAATACATATCGATAAAATACATATCGAGATAAACTAATCCCGAACTACTCTGTCGAATGGTCACGTAAAATTCCGTTTCAAAAATAATTTTGTCTGTACCGGGAAACAAACCAACGCTTTCCGTCGACACTGGAAGTCAGACGAAAGACGTGATGGGCACTACTTATTTGGGCTGATTCCAGCTAGGCAACGGAAAAACGTATTTGCAAATATTTGCTGAAACGCCAGAGATAAAGCTCCTGACGTGTGTGTGTGTGTGTGTGTGTGTGTGTGTGTGTGTGCGTGCGGAAGTTATATGTTTATACTCACACAAAGAAACTGTTGCGAGAATTTTCGGGTGTATAACTCGTATCCAAACAGCTTTTTTTTTTACTGACGGGTTATTTAGTGTCTCCCCGTTTCAGAGACAGTGATTAGCCCATTCAGCCTCCACATTGCGTCCTATTTTTAGTTTCACCGAAATTATTTTTGTGCCAACATTCCTAGAGACTCTACTTTTGGTCCCCCTTTCCATGATACAGCCCCTGTCCACTTCAGCCGCCTCCCTTTTTACGCAAGCGTTCCACTTCTTCTTGCTTAACAACGGCCAATCATGGCTGCTTTGCATCTCCCCGAATTTTACTTTCTTGCTCAACTGAAAATTCTACAGCGATCGAAAAAATATAGAATTTAGATGCAGAGTCCAACAATAAATTGCAAATATCCTGCCACATATTTTATCACCTATTATACAATAATTTACGATTTACCTCAACTTTATGGATTACAGGATATTGTTTTGGGAAATTAGCATGGATAGGGAGGCAAAAATTCAGTGCCGCGTCTCAGGATGACTTGGAGCGTCGATTTCGCTCCAGACCTCAGTTCCTAATGTCTCTATCTTGTCTGGTTTGGGTTCTTGAGAAAGAAACAGATGTCATTCGTCTACAAACGGACAGACACCTCACTGGCAATGCCCCAGTAGAGTTCAAGCCGTCATCAATAGGTGTCCAGATACTTTTAATCAGATAGTGTATGTTCTGCTACAGCTACCCTTTCGAAGATTACAAGGTGATTCAAACAGTGATTAAATGATTCAAATCAGCGTTGTCAGATTTATTTTTTATTTCAACCACACATGTCTTTCATAAACACACACTGATCAGCTTTCTGATAGCGACTTTTTACCATACAATTGAGCAGCTCACATAGGCTCTAACTAACCTAGAGAAAATTAACAAGGGGCCATTTAGAGGCGAACAAGTGATTCAGTAGCGTAGTTTTCACAGTAACGATCATTCTAACTAAACAAAGTGCCAGTTGGCTGTTTGTAGATTCCGATGCTCAAAAGTTTACTTAATGAATGATGGGCGACGACTGACTGGCATAAAAGTTTACGTAATGACTACTGGACGCAGAACGACTTTGGGTTCGTGTGCTATGTCTATTGAAAGACGTGAGCAGGACTGTTCTTACAAAATGTTAAAATAAAAAGCTGTTACATTTTAGGTATTAATATGAACACAGAAAAAATTTAAAAAATGCATAAACACGTTAGGCAGAGACGCTGTTTAAGGATGTCCCTCAATCAGAGACATAATAGTTCTCTTACGTGGTGCGAAAGTTTTGGCGCGCTCTTTGATCTACAACAGTTCGGAAAGAATTTTCTGGATGGCTAAATTTTCTAACTGGAGTACTTAATTAACTAACATGTAATTTTGGTAAAAGAATACATTTTTGGATCATAAACTTTAGTGCTACAAGATAATAGAGGATTACATTTTATGATTAGAACATTCTAGAATACTCCTATTTTTAATAGGAATAACTTTTATTTTTAACAGAAATAACTTTTGAAGTACCAAGTTGACATGGAAAGGAATAAACCAAAGAGGAGAATCAGCGCTATTAAATAAGGTACGTCAATCCTAAAACACGATCTAAATGAATCGTAAATTTAGAGTATTTGTTTAAGGGAAATGTTTACACCTCCACTATTTATACTACTGTTACAGGAGACTGTAGATTATAAACTGAATGATTAATCTTCGTAAAATAAGAAACTGGAGATTTCATATACTGAAAGTACATGGTTTATTACTTTACCTGTCTTGAGCAACTGTAGTTGTGTATATAGCAGTACCAGCAACCAGTTGCATAAAAGAAATTTAATTTCTTAAATGATTTCTGACACTTGATGCCCTTCATCAGAAGCTCATAACTATCGCATTAATTGCGAGTGTCAATAATAAGATGCATAAAGCCTATTGTTGTGGTCATGTGGTTATGAAGAAGCCAGACAAAAAGTGCAGACATCTTGCCAGAACTGGAGCTAATCAGCTAATGATTATCTGGTTTTTTTTTTTTTTGTCATCAGTCTACTGACTGGTTTGATGCGGCCCGCCACGAATTCCTTTCCTGTGCTAACCTCTTCATCTCAGAGTAGCACTTGCAACCTACGTCCTCAATTATTTGCTTGACGTATTCCAATCTCTGTCTTCCTCTACAGTTTTTGCCCTCTACAGCTCCCTCTAGTACCATGGAAGTCATTCCCTCATGTCTTAGCAGATGTCCTATCATCCTGTCCCTTCTCCTTATCAGTGTTTTCCACATATTCCTTTCCTCTCCGATTCTGCGTAGAACCTCCTCATTCCTTACCTTATCAGTCCACCTAATTTTCAACATTCGTCTATAGCACCACATCTCAGATGCTTCGATTCTCTTCTGTTCCGGTTTTCCCACAGTCCATTTTCACTACCATACAATGCTGTACTCCAGACGTACATCCTCAGAAATTTCTTCCTCAAATTAAGGCCGGTATTTGATATTAGTAGACTTCTCTTGGCCAGAAATGCCTTTTTTGCCATAGCGAGTCTGCTTTTGATGTCCTCCTTGTTCCGTCCGTCATTGGTTATTTTACTGCCTAGGTAGCAGAATTCCTTAACTTCATTGACTTCGTGACCATCAATCCTGATGTTAAGTTTCTCGCTGTTCTCATTTCTACTACTTCTCATTACCTTCGTCTTTCTCCGATTTACTCTCAAACCATACTGTGTACTCATTAGACTGTTCATTCCGTTCAGCAGATCATTTAATTCTTCTTCACTTTCACTCAGGAGAGCAATGTCATCAGCGAATCGTATCATTGATATCCTTTCACCTTGTATTTTAATTCCACTCCTAAACCTTTCTTTTATTTCCATCATTGCATCCTCGATGTACAGATTGAAGAGTAGGGGCGAAAGGCTACAGCCTTGTCTTACACCCTTCTTAATACGAGCACTTCGTTCTTGACCGTCCACTCTTAATATTCCCTCTTGGTTGTTGTACATATTGTATATGACCCGTCTCTCCCTATAGCTTACCCCTACTTTCTTCAGAATCTCGAACAGCTTGCACCATTTTATATTGTCGAACGCTTTTTCCAGGTCGACAAATCCTATGAAAGTGTCTTGATTTTTCTTTAGCCTTGCTTCCATTATTAGCCGTAACGTCAGAATTGCCTCTCTCGTCCCTTTACTTTTCCTAAAGCCAAACTGATCGTCACTTAGCGCATTCTCAATTTTCTTTTCCATTCTTCTGTATATTATTCTTGTAAGCAGCTTCGATGCATGAGCTGTTAAGCTGATTGTGGGATAATTCTCGCACTTGTCAGCTCTTGCCGTCTTCGGAATTGTGTGGATGATGCTTTTCCGAAAGTCAGATTGTATGTCGCCAGACTCATATATTCTACACACCAACGTGAATAGTCGTTTTGTTGCCACTTCCCCCAATGATTTTAGAAATTCTGATGGAATGTTATCTATCCCTTCTGCCTTATTTGACCGTAAGTCCTTTAAAGCTCTTCTAAATTCCGATTCTAACACTGGATCCCCTATCTCTTCTAAATCGACTCCTGTTTCTTCTTCTAACACATCAGACAAATCTTCACCCTCCTAGAGGCTTTCAATGTATTCTTCCCACCTATCTGCTCTCTCCTCTGCATTTAACAGTGGAATTCCCGTTGCACTCTTAATGTTACCACCGTTGCTTTTAATGTCACCAAAGGTTGTTTTGACTTTCCTGTATGCTGAGTCTGTCCTTCCGACAATCATATCTTTTTCGATGTCTTTACATTTTTCCTGCAGCCATTTCGTCTTAGCTTCCCTGCACTTCCTATTTATTTCATTCCTCAGCGACTTGTATTTCTGTATTCATGAGTCGGCCGCGGTGGTCTAGCGGTTCTAGGCGCTCAGTCAGGAACCGCGCGACTGCTACGGTCGCAGGTTCGAGTCCTGCCTCGGGCATGGATGTGTGTGATGTCCTTAGGTTAGTTAGGTTTAAGTAGTTCTAAGTTCTAGGGGACTTATGACCACAGATGTTGAGTCCCATAGTGCTCAGAGCCATTTTTGTATTCCTGATTTTCCCGGAACATGTTTGTACTTCCTCCTTTCATCAGTCAACTGAAGTATTTCTTCTGTTACCCATGGTTTCTTCGCAGCTACCTTCTTTGTACGTATGTTTTCCTTCCCAACTTCTGTGATGGCCCTTTTTAGAGATGTCCATTCCTCTTCAACTGTACTGCCTACTGCGCTGTTCCTTATTGCTGTATCTATAGCGTTAGAGAACTTCAAACGTATCTCGTCATTCTTTAGTACTTCCGTATCCCACTTCTTTGCGTATTGATTCTTCCTGACTAATGTCTTGAACTTCAGCCTACTCTTCATCACTACTATATTGTGATCTGAGTCTATATCTGCTCCTGGGTTCGCCTTACAATCCAGTATCTGATTTCGGAATCTCTGTCTGACCATGATGTAATCTAATTGAAATCTTTCCGTATCTCCCGGCCTTTTCCAAGTATACCTCCTCCTCTTGTGATTCTTGAACAGGGTATTCGCTATTACTAGCTGAAACTTGTTACAGAACTCAATTAGTCTTTCTCCTCTTTCATTCCTTGTCCCAAGTCCATATTCTCCTGTAACCTTTTCTTCTACTCCTTCCCCTACAACTGCATTCCAGTCGCCCATGACTATTAGATTTTCGTCCCCCTTTACATACTGCATTACCCTTTCAATATTCTCATACACTTTCTCTATCTGTTCATCTTCAGCTTGCGACGTCGGCATGTATACCTGAACTATCGTTGTCGGTGTTGGTCTGCTGTCGATTCTGATTAGAAAAACCCGGTCACTGAACTGTTCACAGTAACACACCCTCTGCACTACCTTCCTATCCATAACGAATCCTACACCTGTTATACCATTTTCTGCTGCTGATGATATTACCCGATACTCATCTGACCAGAAATCCTTGTCTTCCTTCCACTTCACTTCACTGACCCCTACTATATCTAGATTGAGCCTTTGCATTTCCCTTTTCAGATTTTCTAGTTTCGCTACCACGTTCAAGCTTCTGACATTCCACGCCCCGACTCGTAGAACGTTATCTTTTCGTTGATTATTCAATCTTTTTCTCATGGTAACCTCCCCCTTGGCAATCCCCTCCCGGAGATCCGAATGGGGGACTATTCCGGAATCTTTTGCCAATGGAGAGATCATCATGACACTTCTTCAAATACAGACCACATGTCCTGTGGATACAAGTTACGTGTCTTTAATGCAGTGGTTTTCATTGCCATCTGCACCCTCATGTCGTTGATCATTGCTGATTCTTCCGCCTTTAGGGGCAATTTCCCACCCCTAGGACAAGAGAGTGCCCTGAACCTCTATCCGCTCCTCCGCCCCCTTTGACAAGGCCGTTGGCAGAATGAGGCTGACTTCTTATGCCGGAAGTCTTCGGCCGCCAATGCTGATTATTTATCAAAATTTAGGCGGTGGCGGGGATCGAACCCGGGACCGAAGACGTTTTGATTATGAATCAAAGACGCTACCCCTAGACCACGGGTATAAAGAAGAACAAACAACAAGTGCATACTTGATAACAGAACTGGAAGTAATTAGCTGATCATTAGCTGCTTAGTTCTAGTTCTGCCTTGATGTCTGCACTTGTTCTCTGACTTCTTTACACCATTTTTGTACAGGCACCATGAAGCACATGACCACAGCACTATGCTGCATGCTGTTGACACTCGCAAATAATGTGATCGTTATAAGCTTCTGAAGAAAGGCGCTGAGTGCCCGAAACTGGTTAAGAAATTAAATTTGTTTTACGCAGCTGGTTGCTGATTATTTCGATACATACACGATTTATGTGTGGAGTAGAAAAAAATTTAAGCTGTGTGATCATAGCGAGCTGAGCTACTTTTGTTTGCTACATTTCACAGTGAGTCGCACGAATGCGTCAGTAGGTGCACGTACTGTTATCAGTCGGCTGTGCGGGTTGTCGAGCGAACTAGTACAGGCCGGGGGAGCCGGCAGAGAAGCGAGCCAAGCTACTCTGTGGACGGCCCGCTCCGCTCCGAAAGCAATCACAGCCCCCTTGTTTACAAGCTACTCCATGTTCCGGCGAGTGCGGTCCCCATTCATTACTAACTAGCAACCACCGGCACCCGACCACACCACAGCGGCGGTGGCGGCAGCAGCGGCTGCGTCGGAATCCTCGCCAGGCCGACAACACACACACACACACACACACACACACACACACACACACACTTGCTTAAGCCGCACAGCGTAAATTATTGAGCTGAAACCTAGCAGCTAACTTTCATAAACCAGAAACACTGGCACGCGCGCGTTCCCTCTCCGCACTCAGGGCTCGGGGTGATTATCCATTAAAATGAGGTTAACTGTTTGTCGGCCGGGATGGCACGCGCGAGAGATGCCGCGGCCAAACACGACCCCGACATTCCGTGTATTAATTCAGCGCAGAAAACGCCCGCACTCTCTGCTCTACGTTGCGTTTTATTCCTCTCGGCGGTGGAGACCCTGGCCTCGGGTAGCTTAAGCACTGTTGTCGTCAGTGTTTATACGCTTGTTTTCGAGTGTGCTCCAACTGGAGTCCAGTCACAATTTGCCTAATTAGAATTTGTGTACCAAATACCCACACCGCATCGTAAACAACGAACTACAGCCCGACGTCTACACCTCAAATGAGTTACATTTCAGTTACTGCACCACCTACATGATCTTTCATAATGAGGTGGAAGCATTCCGTTTGTCAAGCTCCCTGTCATCCAACTTGATGCGGACTCAAAATGACAAGAGACTGCAACGTACGTCGTTCTGGGAAAATATTATGCTTGCGTTTAGCCTGTTACTCGAAGTAGACTCTGATTTTACGATTTTCACCAATCCAGATGGCTGAGCCGGCCGAAGTGGCCGAGCGGTTCTAGGCGCTTCAGTCTGTAACCGCGCGACCGCTACGGTCGCAGGTTCGAATCCTGCCTCGCGCATGGATGTGTGTGATGTCCTTAGTGTTGTGGCGTAACAAGCTAGCTACGCCACACTGAGAAGGAAGCCGAAAGGCACGCGTACACACACGCCGACTGGCGTCAAGTCTGGAACAGGATACGTTATGACTGCTATAAAGAAAATACGTAGCTTTGGAATATACTTAACTTTTAATGCTTCCTTTGGTACATCTCTCTTGACTATACAAATGAGACTCGTAAGATACATGCACTGATACAATTGGCGCCTTGCTAAGTCGTAGCCATTAACTTAGCTGAAGGCTATTCTGTCTCTCGGCAAATGAGAGCAAAGGCTTCGTCAGTATAGTCGCTAGCAACGTCGTCGTACAACTGGGGCGAGTTCTCGTACGTCTCTCGAGACCTGCCGTGTGGTGGCGCTCGGTCTGCGATCACACTGTGGAGACACGCGGGTCCGACATGTACTAATGGACCGCGGCCGATTTAAGCTACCACCTAGCAAGTGTGGTGTCTGGCAGTGACACCACACTTAGGTTAGTTATGTTTAAGTAGTTCTAAGTTCTAGGGGACTGATGACCTCAGAAGTTAAGTCCCATAGTGCTCAGAGCCATTTGAACCAGATGGCTGATGGCCATCAACCGCTGCATGAGATTCAACCACAGATGTTTTCCGATGCACCTCCACGACAGCGGAATTAATCCATTTCTCTTCTGTGGCTGCCTAACTCTACATAAGATGACATCACTCACATCCACTTTATATGTACAAAATCCAAAATGGAGCCGCGTGGTCTGAGGCGCCTTGCACGGTCCGTGCGGCTCCCCCCCCCCCCCCCCCCCCTGTTCCCCCTCGGGCATGGTTGTGTGTGTTGTCCTGTCCATAGCGTAAGTTAGTTTAAGTTAGATTAAGTCGTGTGTAACCCTAGGGACCAATGACCTCACCAGTTTGGTCCCATAAGTCCTTACCACAAATTTACATTTTATACAAAATCGAAGAGAAATAGATAACCTTTTTGCAACAATTACGTCAGCTGGGGGTGGCATTTCTCACGAGAACCATCATTCTATTTTTTTGTGTAACCCCAGAAACAATAAGGAGCATTTTATGTTGTGTACGACTACATACACAACGGTAAGGAGAGGTGGGCCACAGAATGATGTGGCAGCTCTTGTCGCAGTAAAGCTGGACAGGAGCATAATTATTAACACACTAAACAGATAATTTACTTACTTATCTTTCTCCAAGAGTACGAAGACTCATTGCAAATAATGCAGCAAGAAACAGTCCAGCTAATACAACAGCAACGACGACGAGATCTCTGAACTAAAGCTACAGCCTGGCAGGCATACAATGTTATCCAAAATTGTACTGAATTTTTTCTCAGAAAATTGTTTTGAACAATTAGTTCATGTTCCATTCGAAGCGTAAATGGTTGCGAAAGTATACTTGACCTCTTAGCAACAAATAATCCTGGATTACTTTTTTATTTACTCAAGGACTAGTTTTGGGCCGGAACCCATTTTCAATTGAAATGGTTTTAGTATTTTTCGAAGCACCATTTTGACTATCCGTTACGATGATTAGAAAATGGGTCCTGGCCCGAAACTAGTTGCCGATTTAATTAAAGAAAGTGAAATTTGCATCTTGGTCTGAGTTCTCTTGGTACCAAATGTCTGCTAAGTGATCTTGGGTAAGCTGTAGCTGGTATTGTGATTACATGCTTTTGTGCAAAGAATGCTTTTTGCATCTAAATCTGCATGGTTACTTTGCAGATCACAATTAAGTGCCTGGCAGAGGGTTCATCTAACCGCTTTCAAGCTATTTCTCTAACGTTCGACTGTCGAACAGTGTACAGGATAACGAGCACTTAAATCTTTCTATGCGAACTCCGATTTCTCTTATTTTATCATGATGATCATTTCTCCCCGTGTAGATGGTCGCCATATGAATATTTCCGCAATCAGAGGAGAAAGTTAGTGATTGAAATTTCACGACAAGGCCCTGCCTTAACGGAAAACGCCTTTGTTTTAATGGCTGTCACCCCAATTCACGTACCATGTCCGTGGCACTCTCTCCCCTGTTTCTCTATAATATGGAAAGAGCTGCCCTCCTTTGAACTTTCTCGATGTTCTCGGTCAGTCCCATCTAATTTGGATCCCACACCGCACAGCAGTACTCCAGAAGAGGGCGGACAAGCATAGTGTAAGATGCATCTTTAGTAGACTTGTTCGATTTTCTAAGTGTTCTGCAAATAAATCATAGTCTTTGGCTTGCTTTACACACAGCATTATTTATGTGGTTCTTCCAGTTCAAGTTAGTCGTAACTATAATCCAGATGCATTTAGTTTAATTTGCAACCTTTAGATTTGTGTGATTTGTCGTGTAGCCGAAATTTAGCGGATTTCTTTCAGTACTTATATGGGTGACTTCACACTTTTCATGATTCAGAATCAATGGCCACGTTTTGCACCACACAGATGGCTAAAACATTTTGCAGTTAGTCTTGATCATCTGATGACTTTACAACATGGTAAATGTCTGCATCACCTGCAAACAATCTAAGAGGGCTGGTCAGATTATCACCAGTGTCGTTTATATATATCAGAAACAGCAGAGGACCTACAACACCTTCTCGGGGAACGCCAAATATTACTCCTGTTTTGCTCGATGACTTTCCCTCAGTTACTACGAACTGTAATCTTTCTGACATGAAATCACAGATCCAGTCACGTAACTGAGGCGACATTCTTCCACAGGCTCGCAATTTGATTAGAAGGCGCTTGTGAGGAACCGTGTATAAAGACTTCTGGAATTCTAAAAATATGGAATCAGTTTGACATGTCCTGTCGATAGCACCCATTACTTCGGAGAATAAAGAGCTAGTTGTGTTTCACAAGAATGATATTTTCTTAATCCAAGCTATGTGCTAATAAATAGTTTTCTTTGAAGTAATTCGTAATGTTCTAACACAGTACATTTTCCAAAATCCTGCTGAAAATCGACGTTAGTAATATAGGCCAGTAATTCAGCGGATTACTCTTACTTCCTTTATTGGATATTTGTGTGACTTGTGCAGCTTTCCAGTCTTCAAGTACGAATCTTTCGAAAAGCGAGCATTTGTTTATCAGTGACAAGTATAGAGCTATTGTATCAGCATACTCTCAAAGGAACCTGACTAGTTTATAATCTCGTCCGGAGGCCATGACAGCTTCTTTGAAATTTCATGCCTTTCATCTACAGTTTTGGTAAGCTGTATGTCATTAAGTGAAGAACTTCCCAACATTAGTTTGTTACAGCAAATCTCAGTATTAATTACAAATGGGACATGATTAGCCTACCACAAATTAACATTATATCTGCATGAACACTTACTTAAGCATTCAAATCTCTCAATAAGGAATCGAATGGGAAAAAGGAGAGAATTACGGAGCCTGACCCTTTACTACGAGAAAATTACGAAGTGGGGGGTGGCTGACATGCAGGCACCAATGAGGATTGATAAACCGGGAAGTAATTTCCTACAAGGAAGAGAGAATAGCAAAAGAGGACCCCTTCCGCATGCTAGGCAAATCACTGGAGCATTCATCACACGATCGGTAGCTTACTACCGTCTAAATGACTGGTTACTCAGCCGCGAATAATTACTGTTATATTAAGCAGTACTAAAACCAAACAATTGTCACGTGGTCCTAGGGTCAGGAACAAAGCAACAGGCTAATGACTCATGAATATTAACGCTTCTAAAAATATTCATTTCACTTACGAAATATTGAATAGAATACAACTAGCTGAAAGCGAAACAAATGCATGAAAAGCGGATGAATGCACTTAACGCTGTTATCCACGTGCATGAGACCTCACGGACAAAAACTTCTGGTGCTGAGTCCAAGACAGCTTAACATTCAATGAATTTCACACGCAAAAGCATAAAAAACTGAAGCAAGAATAGATAGGAAAACAAGAAAGTGGAGATGCTTTCAAATTTACTGAATTCCTACACGCATCGAGACTTAATCTAAATCTGCGTCCACTAGGAACACATGTTTACTGCCCATTGCCAGCACGAACACCCTTCCTCAGCCGCAGTCAGCCTGTGTCAAACTGGAGATGCGAATTTATAGTGGCGGAAATTGGTGCTCGTCATTCTGGCCAATGAGGCCACGCAATATCACCGCGTGAACTACTTGTTGTTCTGGCAAGTAGCCAGAATGAAGCACGATGGCTCGTAATTCGCCAAAAATTAGGCAAGGGGACCTTTTTGTATCACCAGACATGTAAAAGAGGGAAGGTTTCAAAGATTGATACTGCTACTTTGGAGAATGAGTAAAGGCGACTCTCTGGCCCCTAAAAGGCATTCAAACGAACCAGGCACACTTTCGAGCTAAACGGTCTAGGCCGGGAAAGCATTCCATTATGGCTACTTGAGAGACACTGGAGTTTTTAAGAAAATAAAACAGAAATACCTTTCTCCCAGCCTCTCTCAAGTATTAGTGTGATTTTAGGTGTAGAAAATGAAAGACCTACAGGACATGACATAGCCAGATAAGAAACGATAAAGATGCCATTGCAGGATTAAATATTATAAAAATACTAAAGATGCGAAATAACGTAATTTTTCAATGGTCTTGCTACAGCAGCCAGCTCTGCGATGAATATGTCGCATCAGATAATGCCGTGAGGTGCTGTGGCATGCACACTGCAGTGGGAGAAGATGGCAACCATGTATCGAATATGACCCTCTTTTCGTGGCCAAGAATGACCCTGTGCTGCCCCACTACCTCGACACTAAGTCTGGAAGCGGGTACTGCGGGTATTGCGACAGTGCAGGAAGCTAGTAGTGCGACAGAGACCTGAACTCGTGACTTCTGCTGGTCGTACCATACGGTCTCCTCATCTCTCATAGCCCCCACGTTCTGGTAAAACTACTGGGCTGCAAATGTAACTGATATATACAAGGTAGCAGCACACCTGTTGTGCCAATGCGTCGCTTCTACTCACGTTGTCGGAAACGTCACAGGAACTAGTTGGTGGAGAAATCCGTCTCGCCTGTGCTGTATATTCCCGTTGCGCTGGCAGATTTCACCAAGAGAGTCTGCCCCGTCTCACAATAACTCAGCAGCACGGTTGCTGTAACCAAAATGACAACACCCCGCATTTGTCAGTTACCAGTGACTGCTGCAGTTCTTCACCAGTTAATGCCACAGATTTGCCCTCAAAATAATAACGGAACTAAACACACTCCATATCCCACCCCAACACAATGACAACAAACTAAGTCTTCCGGGAAATGAAATCTGTCACGATATTTATCCGTCCTACCTTATAGAGGTGGAGCCCCTCCACGCCCACACCGGCATGATGGCCAACTCAAAAGGTCTACTGCCATCTCTGCATAAGGGTTAGTTTTGATTAAAGTGAGGTGTCGCAGGATGTGGGTACTGCGATGTTTGCGTACGTCTGGTTAAGGTTAACCATTATTACGCGCTCATCTGGAGATAGATTGGGTCGAAGTCGAACGAAGGGTAGCGGTTTGAAGGGCAGAGAAAAAAAAGTGCCAAGGCAAGAGCCAAGGGAAAAAAAACCTCTGTGATAGTTAGGCCGGGTGGTAAAAGCAGTAGCGGATGTCTTGCTGCCTGCGATAGGTCGTGCAAGGGTAGACTTTGTTAGTAGTGGGTATCATGCATGTCGATACCTTTGACGTTGTGCGGTGGTGTTGCTCGGAGGCTGCCGCTGGGTGCCGGTGTAGAGCTCTCGTTCAGCGTCAGCAACCTGCAACAGTTAGGTTTTTGTGTCCGATAGGTCATATATCGGATGCACAGTGTAGGGTGACGTTGGCGGATTGTTTGTGCGACAGTGGGCGAGCTCGTCGGTGTCCCTGCTGTGGCCTGTTGGTCGGCTCTAATAGCAGCTGGTAATTACCAGTCAGTGTTGCTGATATGCAGGGGCTTGGCGATGTTTGTCGCTTGTTAGTGTTTGTTAGTTTACCATAGGTGGCTATGCCCTAGCTAGTAGTGACTTTGGCCGCTTGTGCTTCCACCTATGGTTGTGATCGTAGTTTCCCAGAGTGAGGATGAAAGGATTGTTCGAGTGTCTCGAGTTCCTGTATAGTCGTGTGGCGTGTTTTTGAATTCTTCCTTGAGGGTATCAAGGCGGTATTCTTGGTGAAGATCCAGCGTCCTACCATCCACAATTCCCCACCTATACACTTCATATCGGGGCTGCCCCCTTCCTCTCCCCATTGCATCTCCACCCACCCCTTCCCCTATCGGTGCTGCGAACCTGCCTGCCCACCCATTGAATTTTTCATTCTGGAAGGCACAATGGATCACGTCAAGTATGCATCTATCCTTGGGGACGATGTTGACCCCTACATGCAGTTCGTTTTTCCTTGACACAGTGCTGCCTGCCAGCAGTACAAAACATGGTGTTCCACTGCTTGCAGTCCGAAGAGCACCAGGATGAGTTTGCCACGCCCCTGGCCACCCATCGAGTATCGAGTACCTGTGGGACCACCTCGACCGGGCATTTCGCAACATGGATCCTCAACCGAGAACCCAGCGTAACTGATCACGGTACTGGAGACGTCACGACTCTGCATCCCTGTCGGTAACTTCCAGAACCTCTTCGAATCTCTTCCTGCACGTCTCGCAGCAGGATTTTGACAGAAATCTTTCCACCTGGAATTTCGAAAAATCCTTTCTGAAACGATGCCTACAGTCTAAGGTAAACACCCTCTACAAATTTCAAGTTTCTATCCTTAGCAGTTTGGGATGGGCGATGATGAGTCAGTAGTTCAGTGAGGTCCTGTTTTTACCCCCTTTATGATTAAGTATCAAAAAGTACTGACATGTATTTTTTTCTAACCAGGAAGAAAAATACAAATTTTCATAGATTTAGCATTAAAATGCTTTCATAATGAAACATTTTGATAAAACGTTTCATCCTATATTTCTAAAAACACGTTAAACGTATTATTTTTATTTCTGAGCAGTAAATCAAATACCAGTTTTCGTAGACGTAACTTTAAAAACGTTTTAGTAGTTCTTTAATAATTATTTATTTGAAAAAAACTTTACCCACAATTTCAGCCCCTTGTGGGCTGAATTTCCATAACTGCTGAAGCATGTACTTTTTTTATTTCATAGAAAACAAATACAATTTTCGTTGTTCTAGCTTCAAAATCACCTCAATAGAGACATATTTTCAAAATACCTTTCATCCCCCATTTCATCTCCTTAAGAGTGGAATCTCGGAAAATCCCTTCTTAAACGGCAATGACTAAAGATCAACATCCTCTCCAAATTTAATGTTTCTGTCCTTAGCGCTTTTGGCTGGGCGATGGTGAGTCAGTCATTCAGACAGTCATAAAAATTTCCTTTCGGATATAAAGATAAAAGTGTCAGAATTAGAAGGAGAATATTCCTGCCAATATTGCAAAAACTTTCTCTAAATCTTTCTAAATCATTCTTCTGAAGTACTCTGCCAATTGGTTCCACAGCTACGCCTTGAGTGTCTTCCTTTTTTCCACATTCTAACATTTATTATGATCTCACTGCGCGTCAGTCACAAATAAATGAAATGGTCGTATGGCATTGTAGATCGGAAGTCACCGTCTTGGCTGATCAGTCACCTGGTTCAAATCTTTATAGTTGACGCCACCTGGGCGACTTACACGTCTTTGTGACGTGTTCAGCAACATTTTTTCTTCTTATAGAACCATGGAAACCATGAAGTCAGCGTATTATGGTTACTTTCATGCAATTATGGCATTTGCAATTATATTTTGGGGAAATCGACCACTGACTAAAAAAGTACTGTGTGTACAAAAAAGAGCCATAAGGATCATGTGTGGAGTCCATCCTAGAGCCACATGCAGGAATTTTTAAGAAGCTTGAAATACTTACATCCACTGCGCAATATATATTGTCTTTGATGTGCTTCATAAGGAAAGAAAAATCCATCTTTAAGCCGAATAGTGCATATCACAGTCACAATACTAGAAGAAAACATGATATCCACTATGAACAGCCAAATCTAAGTATGGTGCAGAAAGGAGTCCATTTCAGTGGCTGTAAGATTTTTAATGCCCTCACTTCAAGAATTAAGTTTTTGGTAGATGATGATCTCTTGTTTAAAAAAAACCTTAAGGCAGTTCCTATTGCAAGGATCATTTTATACAATAGAAGAGTTCCTGAACTACAGTGTTTAACATTTCTTGTACTGTAAATTGCAAATGTATGCCCAAATTTGTATTTGTAATACCGAATATTTTTATTGTAAACATATATTTTGCAATATTTATTACTCTGTAACACTTATTATTTTGTAACATTTATCTATCTCTAAAATGTATTTTTTGTAGTGGGACTTAAGTTACTGTTTACTGTTTTTGTTTTGTTTTATGTATTACCATAAATTCTGGCCAAAAGCTTGTAAAATTGACACGTTCCATATCCTGTGATAGTGTCACAATATGGATCACCTCAACAAGAGATAAATAAATAAATAAATTTGTTGTGAAGACTGTATACACTCCGCTATAATCAGTACACACTTAAGACCTTCAATTTTGGCGCCAGCATCGTCCGTAATGTATATTATTACCGTTCAGAGTGGGACCCACGATCGCCCCTGTGGTTACTCATTCGAGCTCTCGTCCAGCTGCTTCGCCTGGTGAAGTGCTTCGCGCGCTTTAACGTGAATTCGTTTGGGTCAAGAGCCGCGGAGATTATTCTCAGAGACATGCAGTTGGTTTGACAGCGACGGATGTTTTTGTAACGAACGTGGCAGCTGGCGGTGCGTTATTTTTGACGAGAGCGCGCACGTGCCCGGCGGGCTAAAAGGCAGGACAGCGCCCGAGGAACACCGAGCGGCACGAGGACCTCTCGGCTCCCGGGCCCCGTGATAGCTACTCCACATTTTTTTAAGTGGCGACCCTTCCCTCTCAGCTTGGAGAGGAGAGCCCAGGGAGAGTTTCAACAGGCATTCACGTCGGATGAGCAGAGCTGCAAGCGACCTCGCGCTGGGCTGCCCACCTGAGCGCTGACTCAGCCCTGCACACACAGACACACACACACACATACACACACACACACACACACACACACACACGGCGTGGAGGGGAAGGAGGAAGCCGGACACGCGCCCCGCTGGCAGTGAGTCAGGCTTTACGCAGAAGCCGAGGATCTCCCTAATTGGTTCACTGCGCTCTAAGTGACTCTACAGTTGCAATATACCCCTTGCTGTCGGCGAATACAGGCCTTTATGAGGCAGCGACCCGCAAGGACGGAAAAAAATGTTAAGTCAACAAAAGGTTATTTGTGTGAGTCAACACAACTGAAGTGCACTTGGTGAGGCTTACGTTGGACGACGGCGACCAGGGCTCAAGTGATTTCCTTTTCATTTAGCATTAACTGAAGACGGGGAGAATTCAGTACAAAGAAAATACGAGAATTTCATAATTTCCTTCACGCATACACGATTATTTCTTTGTGTGTTACATTCACATATACGAGAATGAGATTTGAGACAGTTTAATATCTACAATTCTATTATGGACCCAGATAAATGGACAGAATTAAATAACACAGCAGACAAAATCTCTAGACAATTACAAGTAGATTTCAATAGAGGGAGATCATGGAGACACAGACGGAGAGGACGTAGATCTTGAACTAATGATAGCAGTACTGAGGAACTCGATGATCATATTACTGATAATGATGCAGACACAGATTTGGATAATTTAACTGATTCACACTTATAGCATTTTGTTGTAGAACTTTGTATAAAGTTACGTAACGAACTGTAATTAAATGTGGCAATATGTAGTAGAATCAAATGCTAAATATGAATTACAGCAGAGTAGGTTTAGATATAAAATAGGGTAGAAAATTGCTGGTGAGAGGGCCATTGCTCGATGATGTCATTCCGAGCCCTGCCCCTCACACCAGCATCACAACTTTAAAAAAATAATAAAAAAATGATATATTATTATAACAAGGTCGCATTAATCACTATAGATGTTGGATATGGATACACAATATGAGAACTAATATTTAGTATGAGGCCAAGAGTGGTACGGCTCGAGGAATGTTCCGAGGTTTTCTTCTCATGGCCTTGTTGGTGAAAGGATACTTAGTAAATATCAGTGTTTTTGTATTTTTGAGTTGGTATACTTTAAATTATAATAATTAAAGATCTCTTGTATTATTAATATTTAAAATTACAAGTATGTCTGTTTGTATTTTCTTTTCCTTTGCTAATTATTAAATGCTGCTCAGTAGTTGACTAAAACTGCCTGACACTGTACTTGGTCCGCCTCCACGGTGTGGGACTCGGGCAACGTCATATCAGTAACCCAAGTACACATATGTATTAGATCAGTATGTGTAGCTTTGATGGGTCTATGTTCATTACTATGTGGATTTTCCCTTGTTCTTGATCTTGAGTTACTGATGTGACGGCTAAGAGACCAACTGCAGTATTACAGCCCGCTTTTATATACAGGAAGTGGGCCTATTTGGCAAGCAGCAAGTGAAAAAAAAATTCCTTCATGTCCACTAGCGAATGGTTGATTTCAGGATTGCATGTATCACATTAGTGTGCGCCTGTGAGAAAGTGCAGGGTGCCCTTGACCCGCCCGAATAGACGAGTTCGTTGGTGTCAGAATCAGTGACCGCAGCCACAAAGTTTAAGATTCGCCGAACTCGGAAGGAAACGGGACTAGACAAAGAAAAAGAACATCCATAAATTGTCTTTACATCTGACGAGGAAAGTAGAAACCACAGGAGAAAGCTCTGTGCTTAGACTGGTTCACAGAGACGAAGTCGGGCACACAGGTGCAACGAAGCTTTCTGGACAAAAAACGCAATCGAACCACAGTCCCAACCACTTGTTCCAGGGGTGGCATACGTCGTTTACGGAAACAAGTAAACCCACTTTTTTCACGTTTCAACGTGGACAATGTAAGCCAGGCGTCTGCAAAGAACTCGCCAAAATTTGTGTCTACGGCAGCCGGAGAGTCGAAATCCCACGATCAACAGTGCTCAGATTCTTGCACAAGAGGTTACGTCTTTATATCTACAAGGTGTAGCTAGCATTAAAGCGGACACGGAAACTTCAGGGCGAACAGAATGAAATTTCACTCAGCAGCGAAGTATGCGCTGATTCGAAGCTACCTGGCACATGAAAACTGTACGTATGCCGTGCTGACACTCGAATGTGGGACCTTTGCGCTTCACACGCAACTTGGCGCGAACGGTTTGCTGCGGATACGCCAGCCAGGATAGACGGAAACAAAGTCTTTTCGGAAAAGATTTGTTTCTCCGATAAATCAGATTTTCATGTATATAGAAAACTGAAACGTCATAAGGTTCGTATTAAAGAACAAAGTGCCCTACTGTGTCATTTGGAAGTGCCAAGGCCAGTGTGTTTTGTGGACTTACACACAGTTGCGTCGCTGGTCTATTCTTTTTAAACGACTCTGCTGTCAACATTGATGTTTACCTAAGCATGCTATAAAATTTGCTGTGGCACAGTTGGTGAACCTATATCATGACGACATATTCCAGCACGATCGGGCACCAGCTCACTGGTCCGTAAATCCTCGTCCATTTCTGGATAAAACTTGCCAGATAGCTGGAATGAACGATGGGTCACCACCATCAGCTGACCTCACAGTTCTGGATTTCGTGCAGGATGAGGTGTACCGACCCAACGTTACATACCTACAGGACCTGAAGACACTCATTCGCAATGCATTTGGACGTGTCACCGTAAAATACCGGGACCGTACATGAAGAGAAACAGAGTACACTGGAGGGTGTCCGTGTCACTAGGCTTGCACACACTGACGATTACAACTAAAGAAACAAAACTGTTAGAATGTGCAAAAAAGGAAGACGGTCAAGGCATAGTTAACTGTGGAACCAACTGACAGCGAATTTCGGAAAACTAATGTAGAAAAGGCGAGAAAAAGTTTTTTACGATATTGACTGGTATATTTTCTTTTGGAAACCAATTTTTATTATCTAGTGGGGTTTTGAAGTTATTTACTATAATTTATGGTCAGCTTATATATCTCTGGGGCAACGGCCTTGCCGCAGTGGCTACACCGGTTCCCGTGAGATCACCGAAGTTAAGCGCTGTCGGGCGTGGCCGGCGCTTGGATGGGTCACCATCCCGCCGCCATGTGCTGTTGCCATTTTTCGGGGTGCACTCAGCCTCGTGATGCCAATTGAGGAGCTACTCGACCGATTAGTAGCGGCTTCGGTCAAAGAATACCGTCCTAACGGTCGGGAGTGCGGTGTGCTGACCACACGCCCCTCCTTATCCGCATCCTCCTCGGAAGATGACACGGCGGCCGGACGGTCCCGGAAGGGCCACTTGTGGCCTAAAGACGGAGCTTTTTTTTTTTTTTATATATCTCTGGCCAACATTGCTACCTTACGGAACACACGCGTTCCTGAGGTACCCATTTCTATTTGCTTTCAAAGAGGGAACGGTTACGTTTCAATTAGAGGATATTTGTGTAGATTACGTGTAAGCAGAATCGCCGAATTAGATTACCAGTAATTTTGCTTGGTCTGGAGTCTACGGTTATGACAGTGTACACAGCTGACAACAAACCACTACGTTACTCTGTGCTTTCATTCAGAATAAAAATCACATTTCTAAACTCACGAAAGCTGCACAGTTTGTTTATAACTGTTGGCAAAAATTACAGCGGCAAACAGAATCATTAGTCTCTCCCATCGTAGACGTAACAGTCATCTCAAAAGCTACCTGATTGTGGTTACGAGATTAACTACAACAATTACAGTAACGGATGTCTAAGCTCAGAACAACCAGTCAACAGACCTAAATAACATAACAAAGTACACTTGTCAGTATTTCATAGTACGATAAAAATATCAACTGACAAAACAAGATTATGGTTTACAGAAACGGGGAATCGTGTTGCAGGAGATGACAGTGACCTTGTTTTACTGTTAAATGAACAGTTGAGTCAGTATCAATTTCTTTTTCATTTAACTCTTTTAATTGTCACATTCGGCCGAGGTAGGACATATTCATGTCTAAAACGACGGTAAAGAAGAACAGTTATTACCGCCTGCAACAGCTGGTGCATCAACCGTTCTTGAATTATCTCTATGTCTTCATACCGGTCGTTTTACAGGTACTCATCATGTGATTCAAGTTTTTGTTTTTGATTTCCTTTTAAGAACCTATACTTATCGTTATTACCAATGAAACTTCATGATAGAATAAAACGATGTGCTGATCCGGGCCTCAAACCTGGAGCCCTTGACTTTGGAGGGGAGTGCTCTGCTGATTGACCTATCCAAGCACCCTCACAGCTTCACTTCAACCAGGATCTCGTCTCCTTCCTTCACAGTTTTCCTGCAAGCCTTGCAGGACCAGTACTTCTGGGATAAAGGGTGTTGCAGACACGTGGCGTACCCACAGCCTGGATGATCGTTGCCGGAACGAATATACACTCTGCAACGGAGTGTGCGCTGATATCAAACTTCCTGGAAGAGTAAAACTGTGTGCCGGATGGTAATTTGATAGCGAAGAGCTTACATTTCGCGGGCTTGTGCTCTACCGACTGAACTATCCAAGCACTAACTACGACATTCCCTCGGAAATTCACTTCATCCATAGTCTCAAAGGCAAAGTTCCCAGTTTCGAGTCGCTGTCCGGGACACATTCAGCGTACACTCTCCCTTCTCTCCTTACATCGACTACAGGCTGCCTGCGACGAATTGATTAATGGGTAATGACTCTTATATCTCGTGTAGTTGCTGGTGTGGCCATGTATCGCCACGCCGCAGGTGCAAATCGTAGTATTATGAGGACTCAGGCGGACCCACTATAATTTTTTTTCTTGAAAGTCAGATCATCCTCTATTTAATTACGATTCTTCAATAGCAGACCCTTTCCGCTAGCAAAGAGTAGACCCACGAATAATTTGGACGTAGATTGTTGAATCACATTTGTGGAAACAGTTTGCATTACTGTGAAACAAAGGAAGCCTCCATACACCGACGTTCCAACAACACGATTATATCTGGTGTTAATGCCCTCTTTCATACAATTTTATAATGAAAGTGTTTAAAGATAAGCCCTTCCTTGAGTACGTAAGCGTTTCAGTGAGTCACTTCAAGGACATCACTGGCTGCAAGTCGTTATTAAAGTTTAAATGTCAGTTTTCATGTTAACTAGGAATCGCAGTCAGAGACAACACACTGATAATCGAAATAATTCGTGTCAAAATATTACTCCGATATCAATTATGACTATCCTAGAAGACACCAGTAACCTAAAACAGTCACAATTAGATCGTAAGCGTTCTTCAACGAAGCCTAAGTGCCGTTACTAGTTCTAACAACCTCACACGGCGTAATTCACATTCCCTGAATTTACAAACGTCGTAATATAGTTCATTGCTTTCTATTTAATCATACACTGATTAAACGAGGATTATCAGTTCTTTAAGCTTTCTTGAAGTTTCATATACACTTATTACTGAAGTGCAGATTTATTTGTCAAAATTTTAGCAATATTAACTGTCAGAGATATTGCTACACTTCCGATCCTATGCAATGCGTAAGAACATTTACTGTCATTCAAAATTCAATTTCAGTTTCCATTTACTTCCTCTGAGCTATAAGAATCTCCATTTAAAATTGCTTGGCCAGTCTTCCTTCAGTTCGAAAGTAGTATTAAGTAACTCTCATAACTGAGATATTCTAATATATCTTGTGAGCACTTACTACGTATAATCAATCAGCAGCATACACGTATCTGATAGAACACAACTTTTAATGTTCACAGTGAGATGCAAGGTACAATAGAAAATGCAATCTTTCATTCTATTTGTCAACAATGCATTTTTAATCATCAAATTCAGTCTCGACAATGTCTTCCAGGTCGTCTGCCTCCTACTAACCGTCGGTTGGGCTTCAATAGATCCCGGTACACTCGCTACCGCGTCGTCAGAACAGCACTGGAACACCTAGCCGAACTCGATAGTGAATCCCGAAACAAACACAAAACATATTTTTAGTACATCAATTAAAATAAAATCTGTAATAAAGAATTATAACACATATTCCTACTTGGCTGGCATCGCTCAGCGGAGCCTACCAGTGTTTGCCACTTTTCATCGTAAACACTACGCAACGCGCTCCAGAGTGAAAATCCATTCTAAATTATTAGCATTTATTGGAAGTCAGTACCATCTCTTATTAGCAGTGACACAATAGGTTTTCTGGCGGATAGCGCCCATCAACTGCGGTGTCGACAGTGTCTTTGTCGGCTGCACACGGCGCGCCTTGTGCCGCTCTGGTCTCTACGCGATTCTAAACAATCAAAACCGGCCGGTTAAAACCGATACCGGTATTTTAGTCATGAATAACCATTGTTTCTCGATAGGTTTATAGACTAATATTTATTAGTAAAATGTGCAGCGCTTTGAAACATTTCGTTATTATAAGAAATGGGAAAAACGATCAGTGTTATTTTAATAACAATCCCCACAGAAACGAGTACCAAACACTTGGCTTGATTGGGTGGCCATCCTCCGCACCAAGCGCACACACACACACACACACACACACACACACACACATATATATATATATATATATATATATATATATATATATATATATATATATATATATATATATATATATATTGTGTGTAAATAGAAAACGTCTTTTCTTGCTGCGCTGTATTTTGTTCTCACAGACGCGTTCCTCGTTTTTTCAGTTTGAGGCATCATCGGTGTGGCCTACAATGATACAATTATGAAACACTTTTGTTGTGAAATGTATTATTCGTAGATTATAAAAGTTCACTTCTCGCTTTTTATGTAAATAAGTGATTACTGAAGTTCTTCGCGATTTTAACTGACATCAGCGTTTCCTCTCATCTGGTCACCTGCTGCAGGTCACACTACCGCTCTATTTACGAAACATAAGAATGTTTTTATGTTTCGATCACTCTTCTTCCCACATCTAGCAGACGACCAGATGAGAGCAAACACAGATGCCAATTAAAAACGCGAAAAACTGTAAGTAAACACTTATCTACTAAAAAGCGAGAAGTGAACTGTTTTAAAATCTACGAATAATACATATCAAACCAAAAGTTTCTCATTACTGTATCATTACAGATCGCACTGATGATGCCTGAAACTGAAAAACGGCGAGACGCGCCTGGGAGGATGAAAAACAGCGCAGCAAGAGAAGGCATTTTTTATTTATAAATTCAGCGGCTCCATCAGTATTTTAAGACGCCACACACCAAGACCTGTCCCAGATCTCGGAAGACTTGCAGTGAGAGTGCATCGCTGTAGCACGACGAGACTATTCACACAGCTGGACGGTGACTGAAACTAAACAAGTTCTATGGATATTTACACGCAACCACTAAAACCTCACATCATACTTAAAGTTGTATATTCTCTTCTGTTCAACTTGTAGATATTGGAAACGAATATTTTACGAATTTTGTGCATTTCTGTCAGTTGTTAAATTACGAACGCATCATAAACCAATCTCATCATGAAAATATCACTCAAATTCTAGAATGAAATTTTCACTCTACAGCGGAGTGTGCTCTGATATGAAACTTCCTGGCAGATTAAAACTGTGTGCCGGACCGAGACTCGAACTCGGGACCTTTGCCTTTCGCGGGCAAGTGCTCTACCAACTGAGCTACCCAAGCAAGACTCACGCCCCGTCCTCACAGCTTTACTTCTGCCAGTACCTCGTCTCCTACCTTCCAAATTTTACAGAAGCTCTCCTGCGAACCTTGCAGAACTAGCACTCCTGAAAGAAAGGATATTGCGGAGACATGGCCCGTCGCTGCACTTTTAAAACTCTAGGCAAACGGGCGTTGCTACTGAGCGATGCCACGGGCGGGCTTCGAAGAGTACATCCAACCATCTTTCTCTGCGTTCTGCCTCAAAGTTAAACCGAGAATTTCCACTCGAGTTCAACAAATCGCATGAGTTTTTAATCGCACGAACATTAATTCTGTACAGCGATCATCCATGTTTAGAACAGGTGCTTACAGGTACACAGTGTGCTGAATATCAAATGTAAAATGAGAATAAAATACACACAATTTCGGTTCCCAGCGTGATTTTCGTCCCGGGCATGTAAAATACGAGAAAACTCAAGCAGAGAAAAGATGCTCTGCCTACTTGATCCCAATACGAAATTGTAAAACTACAAAATTACATGAAATCTGGATTGAAATACGCCGTTCAAGACAATTGAGATAACGTGGTATCAGATTCGTTTACTCCTGTACAAGACATTCAGATTTGGAATAGCAATAAAATCTCATTTTTATAAAAAGACAAAAGCACAGCTTTGGCTGTAGAATTTTTTTTATTAAAACCACGACTAGTTTCACGCCAGTTTAGGCGCATACTCAGGTGATATAAATTGTCTCTACAATATTATTTTACGCTGTCCTGAAACCACTTCCCGTCCTTCACGTCACTGATAAATTAAGAGCCGATAGAAGCACTTGTCAAACTGATGAATAGAGGGTGTCTCAAATTATCATCCGCAGGCGATGCGGGCGCGGCCGTAAGGAACAATGAACTAGCTAGAGTTAGAGCTGGAGGGCTCTAGCTAGTTCAGTGTTCCTTACGGCCGAGCCCGCATCGCCTGCGGATGATAAGAATTGTGTTGACTAAGGAACGCAGCATGAACGCGCAGTTGGTCAGCCACAAAGATTAAGACCCACAGAAGATTCGGAAGCAACGTTCACTATTGTCTGGTTATGATAGAGGGCTCTTGTTTCTTCAGTGTTCCGTTTGGCTCGCATCGTTTCCAGCTGATATTGTGCGACACCTCCCCTTTTTATCAATTTGACAAACGCTTCCAGCGGGTTTTAATTTATCAGTGACGTGAAAGATAGGTAGAGGCTTTAGAACAGTCTAAAATTATGTTGTAGACACAATTCATATCAAGTGAGGATGCTCCTAAACCGGCGTGAAACCGGTCGTGGCTTTATTATAAACTTTTCTACAATCAGAGCGGTGTTTTTTGCCTTCTTATAAAAATTTGGACATTTGGTTTCGTCGTTACCCAGAATTGTAAATAATATGTATGCAATAAAATCATAAGTGAAGTTGTAAAAATTGATTAGTTGTCAGTTATTATTATTGTTATATTTTGTAACGTTAACTGGAATTTCTGCCGGTGCTTCGTAGGACATGACAATAATATTAAAAAGGAAGTTTTTCCTATTTAATATTATAGGTTATACTGCGAGAATGAATATTTCTGCGTATAGTACTCTTTTCTGGGTCTCTCAACTGTTGCCTGTCACTATATTTTTAAACTTTAACAGCAGCTCCATTCATGGCATTGGTGCGTGAATGGATAATGTATTCTCCTGTTTTATCTAACGTTGTAGACGAGAAAATTCATAGCATGCCATGCATAGGAATCCAGGAGTGTCTTTTAACGTACCCCCGAAAAAAATTATTGCTCGGATTTCGAATTTTAAAATACAAACCAACACATACATTCTACGTTTGTGATGATATAAACGATACATTGTTTCAGCTTGCGAAACACAGCAACGAAGCCACCGATTGGGACGTTGTGCAAACATCCACACTTTACAATACGCCTGCGGTTCCATCTCATGGCACCATCTTCACGTGAATCACACATAAAATACATGAATTATTCATATTACGAAAGCGAGAAGCAAAATTACAAACGAAAGTCGTACGAGCTCTCACAATGTCTGTATTGTGCCTAAAAATCCTTAATAACCTGTCAGTAATCATAAATCAAATGCGAGCTAACTGAAATACAAAATTAAAAGACAGCATTTTTCGTCGTAAAACATATTTGAAAATGAAATTATCTAAAACTGTAACTATTCTCAGCTCGAAGTTGGTTTGAAAACCACAGCGATGTATGATCCTGCTGCAGGTGGTACACCTGTCACTTCCACCAACCTTTGAAATGGGTGAAATGAATCGACAAACGGCTAGCCCCACCAACTTCTTCATGCTTCAGTAATAGATCAGACAAATTACATCTACAGCTGCATCTACATATACAGGGTGGTCCATTGATCGTGATCGGGCCAAATATCTCTCGAAATAAGCGTCAAACGAAAAAACTACGAAGAACGAAGGGGGAAACGAGATGGCGCTATGATTGGCCCGCTAGATGGCGCTGTCATAGGTGAAACTGCGTTTTTTAAAATAGGAACCCCCATTTTTTATTACATATTCGAGTAGTACGTAAAGATATATGAATGTTTTAGTTGGGCCACAATTTTCGCTTTGTGATAGATGGCGCTGTAATAGTCACAAACATATGGCTCACAATTTTAGACGAACAGTTGGTAACAGGTAGGTTTTTTTGAATTAAAATACAGAACGTAGGTACGTTTGAACATTTTATTTCTTTTGTTCCAATGTGATAGATGTACCTTTGTGAACTTATCATTTCTGAGGACGCATGCTGTTACAGCATGATTACCTGTAAATACCACATTAATACAATAAATGCTCAAAATGATGTCCGTCAACCTCAATGCATTTGGTAATACGTGTAACGACATTCCTCTCAACAGCTAGTAGTTCGTCTTCCGTAATGTTCGCACGTGCATTGACAATGCGCTGACGCATGTTGTCAGGCGTTGTCGGTGGATCACGACAGCAAATATCCTTCAACTTTCCCCACAGAAATAAATCCGGGGACGCCAGATCCGGTGAACGTGCGGCCATGGTATGCTGCTTCGAAGACCAATCCACCTGTCATCAAATGTGCTATTCAATACCGCTTTAACCGCACGCGAGCTATGTGCCGGACATCCATCATGTTGGAAGTACATCGCCATTCTGTCATGCAGTGAAACATCTTGTAGTAACATCGGTAGAACATTACGTAGGGCCGGGCGGAGTGGCCGTGCGGTTCTAGGCGCTTCAGTTTGGAACCGCGTGACCGCTACGGCCGCAGGTTCGAATCCTGCCTCGGGCATGGATGTGTGTGATGTCCATAGGTTAGTTAGGTTTAAGTAGTTCTAAGTTCTAGGGGACTGATGACCTCAGATGTTAAGTCCCATAATGCTCAGAGCCATTTGAAGCCATTACGTAGGAAATCAGCATACATTGCACCATTTAGATTACCATCGATAAAATGGGGACCAATTATCCTTCCTCCCATAATGCCGCACCATACATTAACCCGCCAAGGTAGCTGATGTTCCACTTGTCGCAGCCATCGTGGATTTTACGTTGCTCAATAGTGCATAGAGAATTATGCCGGTTTACGTTACCGCTGTTGGTGAATGACGCTTCGTCGCTAAAAAGAACGCGTGCAAAAATCTGTCAACGTCCCGTAATTTCTCTTGTGTCCAGTCGCAAAACTGTACACGACGTTCAAAGTCGTGCCCTGCAATTCCTGATGCATAGAAATATGGTACGGGTGCAATCTATGTTGATGTAGCATTCTCAACACCGACGTTTTTGAGATTCCCGATTCTCGCGCAATTTGTCTGCTATTGATGTGCGGATAAGCCGCGACAGCAGCTAAAACACCTACTTGGGCATCATCATTTGTTGCAGGTTGTGGTTGACGTTTCACATGTGGCTGAACACTTTTTGTTTCCTTAAATAACGTAACTATCCGGCGAACGGTCCGGACACTTGGATGATGTCGTCCAGGATACCGAGAAGGCACATAGCACACGCCCGTTGGGCATTTTGATCACAATAGCCATACATCAACACGATATCGACCTTTTCCGCAATTGGTAAGCTGTCCATTTTAATACGGGTAATGTATCACGAAGCAAATACCGTCCTCACTGGCGGAATGTTACGTTATACCACGTACTTAAACGTTTGTGACTATTACAGCGCCATGTATCATAAAGCGAAAAAAGTGGTACAACTAAAACATTCATATTTCTTTATGTACTACGCGAATATGTAATAATTAATGGGGGTTCCTATTTTTAAAAAACGCAATTGATATCCGTTTGACCTATGGCAGCGCCATCTAGCGAGCCAACCATAGCGCCATCTGGTTTCCCTCTTCAAGCTAGACGAGTTTCGTTCTCTGTAGTTTTTTCGTTTGATGCTTATTTCGTGAGATATTTGGCCCGGTCACTATCAATGGACCACTCTGTATACTCCTCAAGCTACCGTATGCAACAGAGAGGAATGGGCCTTGGACTACTAACAGTCATTTACTTTTCTGTTTCCTTTGCAAACATAGCGAGGGAAAAACGACTCTCATGTGCCGCCGTTCGAGCCATAATTTCTTTTCTCCTATCATTTTGGTCCTTCCGTGACATGTACGTTGGTGACAGCAGAATTATTCTGTAGTCAGTTTCAAACACCGGGTCCCTAAATTATCTCAATAATGTTTCACGATAAGAACGTCCTTTTCGCTTTAAAGATTCCCATTTCAGCACACGAAGCATCTCCGTAATACTTGAGTGTTAATCGAACGTACCGGTAATAAATCGAGTAGCACGTCATTGAATTATTTCGATGTCTTCCTTTAATCCCTGGCCCCCAAACGCTCATGCTATACTTAAGAACGGATCGCACTAGCGTTCTATATGCGGTCTCATTATAGATGAGTTACACTTTCCTAAAATTCTCCTAATAAACAGAAGTCGGCAGTTCGCCTTTCCTACTATCTTCCTTACGTGCTCGTTCCTTTTCATATCGCTTAAAATAACTGCTCAGTAAGATATGAGGCTACTGTAACAGCCGCAATATTTGGTAACCGCTTATTTAAACCATTACAGTTATTTGTTGCCACCCGTCCCGTAAATTGCACAAAGCGCACCTGTTGGAGCCCGTTTAGGCCGTAGCTTAGTAGCTGAACTACTTCGGAATGTTAACTTGTACTTTCTGTAAGTATATAACTGATGAACTGACGTAAACTCTGAATACTTATTCTCCTGTCATATGTGGAACGATTGTCGTGCGAATGAAAGCGACTTTAAACACCCAGCTGAACATGTATTCGTGTCCGTAGAACTTTCAGGACAGTTGAGCGGAAAAAATCCACATGAGCAGTTTGAAAGTTTGAAATAAACAATGATAATAGCTGCTGGGATAAATATCGTTAACTTACGGGTAACGTAGGCAACGAATCGCTAATGTTTGGAACCGAGTCTCGGTCCAGGAAAGATATAGAATATTTCATTAGGAAATTGTCCGATTCACGAAGGACGTGTCGTGACAGAACTGATGGGCATGTGAAAGCCCCAATGTGATACGCAAGGAACATGGAAATTTCTTGAACATTTTGGTGCAAAACATTGGGGAATAAACGTTAGTAGTCTCACCTTCTCCGAATTAACCTTCACGTCAGCTGAACAAATCGACATATGAGAAACCGATGGTATTTTTTTCGTTAAAAAAGTGAAACTCTTCATACCTTTCAACGAAGTGTCATAATTCAGATGCTGAAATAGCATAAAGTAGGTGATCTTGTATAAAGAACAAAGTACAGTATTTCCTCGCAGACTTACAACAGAGAGCATGCATCTCTTCTCGATCTGGAAGAAAATTAGCTCTCCAAAATTATAGCTTCATCCTTATGCCTTTCGCACTGTGTAATTATCATAAAAATCTGCCAAAACATACGTAATGATTTACACGTGGCCGTTGCAACTAAAAAGCGAATGAGCACTCATCTGCGTGAACTGTCGAATGAAAAATAAGAACCAAAAATAATAAACTGATTTATCGGATGATGAATATTTTTGACTCACCTATATAAATACGATATCCTTTCAACGGCATTGGAAATACATCATAAACGAGAGAGCTCCATTAATCGTGCATTTTGTCGAAAATGACAGGAGATCAAAGACGACTTTTTTATTTTTATTTTTTTGCAAGGGTTGTTGCGCTCTTGCCAAATTCGTACTTTCAAAAATTCATATCGATGTGAATATATGTGATGCGTCGAAAGCTCGTGGCCTCGAAAAGCATATCTGATTAACGATACGCTTCTGGAAAACTCAGCGGGAATGCTCTGCCCCGTTAAATATTCACAAAGCAGCCAACCAGATTCGGTTACACCAACGAAAGTTGCCTCGGTGGTTTGCCCACATTTTCGGAGGCTCCGATGTAGAGCTAACGATATTATTTTAAAATTCTCAGCTATCAGCATCACAATAAATTACATCGGTTTTGCAGAATCCGTGGAGGCAGAAACGCAAAGACAAGAAAAGTGCAATATTAATTTCTGGAAAAATAGTAGCTACTGCTTCAGTAATCGCGCCAAGAGAGAAACGTGTCTAACCAGGGCTTGCTGCTTATGAAACACTTAAGTCCATCAGAACAGCACACGATAATAAATGAAAGAAAAACACGAGATTTTCACTAATTATGTTCTTAACAGCAATAGTAGCTTAAGCATTTTTTTCCTCATGAGTATATATACCACAAAAAAAGTTTCGTTGTAACTTTTAATGGTAAAGCACTGGCGTAAACGAAAGAGAGGAGAAAATACTGAGCTGAAGTAGATATGAGATTGCAACAAACTAGGTCTCAAAATACAGCAGACGATATGAGGAGTTTCGCTACCTTGGTAGCAAAAAAGAACGCCTGACAGAGACACAAGAGGACATATCAAACAGACTGACGCAGGCAAAGAGAACATTAATCGTCAAAAGAAGTTTATTGCATTGCCTAACAAAAAGAGTGAAGCACTCTGAAGGAATGGCCGGGTGTCAGTGTAATTTCGTACAAGTGCACACCATCAGTAGTTGTACAATATACACTATGTGATCAAAAGCATCCGGACAGCCCCCAAAACATACGTTTTTCATATTAGGTGCATTGTGCTCTCACCTACTGCCAGGTACTCCATATCAGCGACCTCCGTAGTCAATAGACATTGTGAGAGAGCAGGATGGAGTTCTGCGCGGAACTCACTTCGAACGTGGTCAGGTGATTGGGTGCCACTTGTGTCATACGTCTGTACGTGGGATTTCCACACTCCTAAACATCCCTAGATCCACTGTTTCCGATATGATAGAGAAGTGGAAACCCGAAGGGACACGTACAGCACAAAATCGTACAGGTTGATCTCGTCTGTTGACTGTCAGAGACCGCCGACAGTTGAAGACAGTCGTAATGTGAAATACGCAGACGTCTATCCAGACCATCACACAGGAATTCCAAACTGCATCAGGATCCACTGCAAGCGCTATGACAGTTAGGTGGGAGGTGAGAAAACTTGGATTTCATAGTCGAGCGGCTGCTCATAAGCCAGACATCATGCCGCAAATGTCAAACAACGCCTCGCTTGGTGTAAGGAGCATAAACAGTGGACGATTGAACAGTGGAAAAACGTTGCGTGGAGTGACGCATCACGGTACACAATGTGGCTATCCGATGTAGGGTGTGGGTACAGCGAATGCCCTGTGAACGTCATCTGCCAGCGTGTATAGTGCCAACAGTGAAATTCGGAGGCGATGGTGTTGTGGTGTGGTCGTGTTTTTCGGGGAGGGCACATCCATCCCTTGTTGTTTTGTGTGGCACTATCATAACACAGGCCTATGTTGATGTTTTAAGCACCTTCTTGCTTCCCACTGTTGAAGAGCAATTCGGGGATGGCGATTGCATCTTTCAACACTATCGACTACCTGTTCATAACGCACGGCTTGTGGCGGAGTGGTTACACGACAATAATATCCCTGTAATAGACTGCCCTACACAGAGTCCTGACCTGACTCCTACAGAACACCTCTGGGATGTTTTGGAACGCCAACTTAAGTAAGGCCTCACCGACCGACATCGATACCTCTTCTTAGTGCAGCACTCCGTGAAGAATGGTCTGCCATTCCCCAAGAAACCTTCCAGCATCTGATTGAACGTGTGCCTGCGAGAGTAGAAGCTGTCATCGAGACTAAGGGTGGGCCAAAACCATTTTGAATTTCAGCATTACCGATGGAGGGCGCCACGAACTTGTAAGTCATTTTCAGCTAGGTATCCGGATACTTTTGATCATGCGGTGTAAATCGCAGCTGGAGTTCTCTGTGACAGGTAGAATATCCACCAGAGGGCCTTAGTGTTGTTACCAAGCCTGACAGGGCACACGAGGGACGTAAAATGCGCCAGATTTTGAGTAATCACTGAGAAGCACATGGAAATGGTGCGTACTCGTGTGAGATAGCGTTATCAGCAATTTGCAGAGTTTGGAATGCCTCATTGTGGACACCATTTGGCCAGTTTTCGGATATGATAGTGACTCGATGTTGGACCTCATGGAAACTTGGCGGTAGGCATACTCGTCGTCAAGGTTCCGGTCGACCACGTCTGGCCACCACAAAAGTGGATGGCCATACTGTGCACCAAGCGCATCGTAGTCCTTTCACATCTGCGCCTGACATCCAAAAACAAGTAATGGATTCCCTGCAACAATCTGAGTCATGCCGCGCCATCGTTCAGAGACTAACGGCAGCAGTACTACGGAACTACAGTCCCATGCTCAGGCTACCACAACATTAACGGCTGTGTTTGGAGTGGTGCCATGATCGAACATTGTGTTCAGCGAAGAATCGTGGTCCTGCACTTCCCCGAATAACCATCATCGGTTAAGTGCTGAGCTCTGTAACTCACTTGCCACTCCAATGGCCATCTAGAACCATACTGCAAGCTGGACGTCCTGAACATCCGTTGAGAGCGGACGCTTCAGGTAGACTAGAGACCCTACTGCGAACAGACGTACGTCTCGACCAGCCAAGTGCCGCAGCTCGTCGGTAACTTGTAATGTGTTACCGAATATCACTCTGTGCACTTGTAAGGTAATACGGAATAAAGTATCTTCACTCAAAGGATCTGTTCCACCTCACCACTGTGGAGTGGAAATAAGGGGAGAGCAATGAGTCCGACCAGCCAAGTGCCGCAGCTCGTCGGTAACTTGTAATGTGTTACCGAATATCACTCTGTGCACTTGTAAGGTAATACGGAATAAAGTATCTTCACTCAAAGGATCTGTTCCACCTCACCACTGTGGAGTGGAAATAAGGGGAGAGCAATGAGTCCTCTCATAGTACACATCGCAAATTTAAACGTACTAATCCAGGACCAGAGACCTGCAAATGGACTGCAGTCCCATTCTTCCAATGTTTTGGAGAGGCGCAGTGTCGTCACTTCTGCGTGGGAAGCCATCCGGTACGTTTTCCGGGCATAGCTGGTGGTGATTGAGGGAACTGTAATGACACAGCTTAACATCACAGGCAGCCTGTGTTGACAGAATCTTTGTGCCATTTTTCAGCAGGACAATGCTCGTCCACACGGCACGTGTGTCTATGATCAGTGTTCGTGGTGTTGAGGTACTGTGGGACCAGCTCAGACGTCAGTTCCGTCACAGTGTCAGTTTCTAGGATACCAAGGACCAGTTACAAAAGCTGTGGGCCAGGTTGCCTCAGGGGAGCATACAACGGCCCTACGACACCGTTCCCAATCGAATTAGTGCGTGTATCCAGAACAGAGGGAGTGCAACGTCATACTGACAAGTGAGCTGATTCTGCCAAATTCTTTGCAAATCTGACTCGATTTTGTAATCACTGAAATAACATAACATACCCTCTCAAAACGTTAAGTTTCATTTCATTGCCTCCTCCTAGGTACTTCATTTTTTCTTATCAAGCAATGTAGTATCAAAGATAGGTCTTAATTTGAGAAAGAAAATTGTGAGAAAGTACATGTAGAGCTCAGCGTTGTACGAAATGGAATCATAGACTTAGATGTAGTGTTAGAGAAGTCTACTGAAAATTAAGTGATACATGAGAGAAAAGGAATCTTCTGAGAGCCCCACAGAAATTTCATTGTGTTGGTACTATTGGCTTCAACATTGAAGCAAAAGGGGGTATTGCACTCTCTGACAATAAGCCACCGTATAAATCAAAATAGGTTCTATGACACGCTGTGCTCTTGTAGTGACGATATACTTATTTCGATCTGAATAAAAGAATGGAATGCGTTGGATCTGAACAAAAGCGTGGAATGCGTTTTATGCGGATGCAGTGTTAGCAGTCTATAGACACCCATTTCCGTAATTTCTTCATTCCGGTTGCATTACAATTAAAGATATAATCCGGTGACTGCAAATCACAGGAGAAAGTGACCAAGATACAAAAAACAATGACAAGAAAAAATAAGTGCAACAAATGACAATTGGAAGGAACAGTGTTCTCAACTGGTATTCCACACGCGCCAGACTTGCAGCACGAAACAAAAACTTCTCTGCGCCAGTTATGATACAGACATTTACTTTCATTTTGATATAAGACATTCGATACCGAAATATTGTTTACTAGTTTCGAAACTACCACTACAGGTTTACGTTCCAGCCCATCAAGCATAAAACAGAATAAAAGTAGGAAGAAAATACTTTAAAACATGCAGTCCATCTTCTACTAGTCAATATTCCTACGTAATGGCCAGTTTCTTTAATCTTTATGCCAATATTTCGTACGCTATTAGCGCATTTTCAACAGTCTGTTACTTGCTTAGATCAGAAGGCGTTTGGAATAACTAATTTGCTGCTTTAATTACGAAATAGTCCTTTATGTTTAAAAATACGGCTTTTCCACAAAATGACTGCTCATCAAGTGCAAATTTTGCAAAGAAATATTGTGGTTCAGTTTGAAACGCGTGTCGACAGGGACAGATCAGCGAACGGGGGCAAAGGGGCGTTAGGTGTAGGGCGCTGACGAAGTGATTGCAAATCCATTTGTATGCAAATGCGCGAGCATGGCATTCGGTGGGGGGTCCGCTGAATAAAGTATGATCACTAGATTGGCGGAAATGCGGGCTGAAAATCATATTTCACACCGTGCGCGTCGGGTGGCGCAGTGGGACTGCAAAATTTAGTGACACTCATCGTCCGCCGGCCTAATGGAAACGTCAACTACCGATGCAAATGAGAGCCGATGCGGTGGCCGCGTCGACGGCTGCGTCGTCTGCGCTTGCGGCGAGCACCGCCGCCGCAGAACCGCTGTACACCTGTGCTGGCGATGCGGCCAACGCACTACGCCTATCCTGGTTCGCAAATCGAATGTAGGCAGAGTATTCACGCACATATGATCCTTGTCTGATTCTACAAGAAGTGAGTAGGCCTACACGTTATTGCAGTTAGTATTCACTGTCACTGAACCGTGATTTATTTACAAAGAATATTCTTAAGAATTTATTTTATTTAATAGCTATTCATCAAGAACATTAACACATTTAATCACACTATGTAAGCATGGAAGTAGTTGCCAGGGAGTAACTGATGAAATCATAACCAAATTCCTTTTAACAAATGGGAATTTTATTCACTTTAATAGTGCCTAAAAGCATTTTTTCAAAAAAGAAACTGTGGTGGCACCGCCAGACACCACACTTGCTAGGTGTTAGCTTTTAAATCGGCCGCGATCCGTTAGTATACGTCGGACCCGCGTGTCACCACTATCAGTGATTGCAGACCGAGCGCCGCCACACGGCAGGTCTGGAGAGACTTCCTAGCACTCGCCCCAGTTGTACAACCGACTTTGCTAGCGATGGTTCACTGACAAAATACGCTCTCATTTGCCTAGACGATAGTTTAGCATAGCCTTCAGCTACGTCATTTGCTACGACCTAGCAAGGCGCCATTATCAGTTACTATTGATATTGTAAAACATGTACCGTCAAGATCGACGTTTTTCAGGAACGGATTAAAGTTAAGTATTCCACCAGCTACGTCCGTTTTTCTAAATTCTAATTTCCTTGTCCTGTTCCAGACCTCCTGCCAGCCTGCGTGAGCTAAAACGCGTGCCTTTCGGCCTCCTCTAGTAACACGGTGTTGGCTCTCCTGCCAACCAAAACAGAAACAGATTTAAAATTATAATCAGAAAGCACCCTCTAAATATCAAGTTACAATTTATTCAGAGGCATAAAGAAACAAGTTTTGACTGTACGAGCTTTTGGGCAGAGAATCTTGCCTCTCCCTTTTGACACGGCCGTAGTTACGACCGCTCACACCTCAGAAAGACTACACTGGTGCAAATCTGCAACACACCAGATTACTTTAAACTAAAAGTTTTAACAATTAACACAAGCACACGAACTATGCACCCCCTGTAGGAGGGATGGAAGTGGTACAAAACACTAACAAAATATTAACTTTACCACCGAAGGTGCAACTTGATTTTAACTTCTAAAAAAAGTCTTACTGTGAAAGGGTGGCAACTTTATATTCTAAAATGATCGTTTAAATAAAAGCCTATAAAATGCAATCTTATGTAAAATTCTACGAGGTTGACCAAACAAGATGCTCTACAGTACACAGATACCGCCTTTCAAGATGATAGGCAAGATCAAAACATATTTCAGGTTTTAGACTGTTATACTCCAAGCAATAAATCCGTCAACACACCAAATCCGACAACATGACAGAGGCAGCTCTAAACGACAGATAGACACTAACTGCCTAATAAATGCAGACGGGAGACAGACGAGCATGCTGGGGACGAGAGACTGACGAAGAAAACAAGTAGAATTTAACAAGAGTTAATCACACAACATATCACCAATCACTAAACTTCTAATAAACTGCCATTTCTCGCAGAGACCTGGCGCAGCACCCCCCAAATCGCTCTCCCGAACCGTCCACTGCCAGCCGCTTCAACGGTCGCAGAAAGGCGCGCCGATCTCCCGTCTCACGGCGTCGCAACTCGCATCGGCCAGACCGATGTCGTGGGTTAACTCTCGTTGATCTCGTGTCGACCGCGAAGCCACTACCTCTCGCTTATACGGCGCGGCCTACTGGACTCACGCGGCGACCTCACATGCGCCGACGCTCAAGACGGTCAAGTCATCTTGTGTCTCAGTGCGCGACCGACCAACCGATCGATCCAACCGCCAACGACCATTGCCTGAGCAAACTAGAGCAGACTGGCGGCCTAACGCGCAGAGTCAGATGCAGGAACTGAGCCCCGACTGGGCGACCACTCGCTGAGTTCTCTTACTGGCGGAGTGGAAGGACTCGCATTTTTCCGGCTTTAAAGGTTGATCCGAACGACAGACATACTAGCACTCCGAACGACAGACAGACACTAACTGCCTAACAAATGCGGACGAGAGACAGACTAGCAAGCTGGGGAAGAGAGACTGACCATGACTGATTCAAACAGCCCACTAGTGAGTTTTTTTTTTTTTCCTTTATTGATTTTCAATTCCTCCCGAAAGGGGGCGGGCTGGCAGCAGCTTACTACGCTGCTCTACAGCCTACAGACTTGTTTTAAATAAAGGAAGAAGAAAGAAACAAGGTAGAACAGGCGATAAAATGGTGATTTAAAGTGTAAAATGGCGTAAAAATGCGGAAAGTTAAAACAGAAAGCAAAAGGGGTTGGCAATGTAGATAAAATACACAGGAATCAGACAAGTAACATAGTAGACACACAATTAAAAAACACGGCGACAGTCTGGTTTCTGTACGCAAGAGATAAAAGGCACGCCCAGCAACAGTATGATGGCCGTTTGCAACGAGTCCCAAAAAACACAACACGGAACACTCACTGTAAGACACGCACTGTAGAACACTCACTGGAGAACACTGCACGAAATTGGCAGCACAAAGATGACACTCCCGAGCCAAAGGCAGATGGGGGGGGGGGGACCTGCAGGAGGGGGAAAAACAAGGAGGGAGGAGAGGGAAAAAAATGAAAAGGGGGGGGGACCAAGGAGGGAGAGGACTAATAAAGGGGGAGAAGGGCAGACGCGAGTGGGAATGAGAGGAGGGAAATGTAAAAGGACGCGGGGGAGAGAAGGGGGCAAAGAGAGGGGAGGTGGGGAAGAAAGAGGATGGAAGGGGGGCACTAGCGAGCACATAGCGCCCCTTAAATCCACGTGAACAGGCAACCTTTCCCACCAGAGGGAGACACCAAAGCTGCGATTGCCACAGCGGCGCCACCGCCAGAAACGGAGGGCGACTGCTTCACACTAGGCGATGCGGCGCGCTCTTCAAAACAGCAATTTTTACCTCGGCTCAGTCACATTGTACAGTAAACGTTGGTGCTTGAGTGGAAAACCAGGCGACTTGCACTAAGGTGACAAAAGTCATGGGCTAGCGACATTCACATATACAGATGACAATAGTATCGCGTACACAAGGTATAAAAGGGCAATGCATTGGCGGATCTGTCATTTGTACTCAGCTAATTCCGACGTTATTATGGCCGCATGACAGGAGTTTAACATAACCCAGAAAAGTAGTTGGAGCTAGACTGATGGGACATGTCATTTCGGAAATCATTAGGGAATTCAGTATTCGAGATCCACAGTGTCACATGAGCCGAGAATACCAAATTTCAGGCCTTACCTCTCCACACGGACAACGCAGTGGCCACTGCCTTAATTTAACCACCGAGAGCAGCGGGGTTGCGTAGAGCTGTCGGTTCTAACAGACAAGCGAGCAACACGGCGTGAAATAACAGCAGAAATCAATGTAGGACGTACGGCGAACTTAGCTGTTAGGACAGTGCGGCGAAATTTAGCGTTAATGGTCTACAGCAACAAGATATCGACGCGAGTGCCATCGCTAACAGCACGACATCGCCGGCAGCTCCCCTCCTGGCCTCGTGACCACAACGATAGGACTCTAGACGACTAGAAAACCGTGGTGTGGTCAGATGAGTCCCGATCTCAGATGGTAGAGCTGATGTAGTGCTGAATTATGGCGCAAGTCCCATGAAGTCATGGAACCAGGCCGTCAACACGGCACAGTGTAAAGTGGCGTTGGCTCCATAGCGGTGTGGAGTGTGTTTGCATGGAACTGAACCTATTATTAACTGGCGTAAGGACTGTGTCAAAATTCTACATTACATTTAAAACAATAAGGCCAATTTAACGTTATTCTTTGCATTGTGTAGCTCAGTAATCGATAGTAATAATCTAAGGGCGAAACATGGGAGCGCTATTCTAAGCATTGTTGTGAGACGAGGTCTGTCTGCGAGAGTGGAAGCTGTAGTGTCGGTTGTGAGCTCGGTGACAGAAGACGTGTCACGCTACCCTCACGTCGGTGATGGCAGCTCTTACCAAACTCAAGGCCTGATTTCATTTCTGTAGCCAGGAGAGATTTAGATGGCTTAACTACGCTTGTAACTTTCCAAGTGTAACTTCCCTTTAAAATGTTGTAATCAACTTTACTATTATGCTGGATGAATGTCTGATTCGTGGAATGAGTATTGGACTCGAATTGTCGTGTTCCGTGTTGTAAGTGCAAGTGGTGTGTCTTCTCTGTCTTATTGTTAGCAAAACTTAATGAATCGATTGGGCGACGCAACTACCAATACCAATAACGAAAAACGGTCGCTGTAAAATACGCTCAGCTCCTTAGGCACTGAGTCACCCGGTCCTGTTCAAAACTGATAACTTCGGTCCCTGTGCACATAACAAATAAATTTAACTGTCTTACCCCTAGAGCAGCAACGGAGTAACGCGATATATTCTGGTCTCTCATAAGAAAAAATGTAAATGCTAGCTACAGGCTCAGCAGTGTGCAATGCTGGCCATAATACTTGAAATGCACATGAAATTCATTTCGCTTATAAACGAGAACATTTAAGAAAATCCAACTTCTTTAAAAAATACGTGACCTGGACTGGGAGGCGGTACTGATTATGGTGAATTACTAACACTCAGTTTTTTTAGCAAAATTATATTGCAAATTAAGTTTGGCTTTTCAAAAGCATCTGACAATTTAAGCTACATTACTCACAATTGATTCACAAACGTCTAAGGCGCTGCAGTCATGGACTGTGCGGCTGATCCCGGAGGAGATTCGAGTCCTCCCTCGGGCATAGGTGTGTTTGTTTCTCCTTAGAATAATTTAGGTTAAGTAGTGTGTAAGCTTAGGGACTGATGACCTTAGCAGTTAAGTCCCATAAGATTTCACACACATTTGAACACCTGATTCACAAACAATGAGATTTAAACAGAAAGTATTATCTAACTTCATTAATCCAACATAAACGTAAATTATCAAATTACATACAGCTCTGTTAACAAATCCTAAAAGCATTTAAAAAATGAAATATCTAACTAGCCTTTTTATCAAAATCGTTTACGTACATTCCGGAGTTACTCAACATAAATTATCAGCCAATTCATCTATAAAAACGCGTCGGCAAAAACAAAAATCATAATTATTTAATATTTTTACCTTAATTCCATGAAGACTTCTGCTTCCTTGTTCAACAATATTGACATACCTACATTAATTTAACTCTTGGTGGCTTCACACAGCATACCACATAAACTGCCTACCCCATCGTCTTTGTCTCACAGACAGCTACCTACAACTGAGCGCCCAGCTCTCGTACTCCAACAAAGCAGTACAGTATCTTTGACTTTGCGGTCGCGCAAAGTCAGCGGTCCGCAATATCGAGCCTATCAGAGACCTACATCGTTTATAGTGTACTAGTTTCATTTTAATTTATCAGTATTCTTACCTTACTCTGGCGCCACATACGAGTGTGCCCCGGTAGTGTCTTTTCACAACCCTCCAGCGGAGTTTAACAAATTTGACACATATGTGTAAGTAACTTGTACAACAAATGTGTGGTAAATTTATCTAACTCTACAACATCATTAAACTCGAAAGAACTGATAGTGCTCAAATGCGCTACTATAAATCATAATCTGGTTATAATCTTAGTAAATTGTCTTGTAAAAGAGGTTGCTGGCAAATAAATCATGTAAAGCAAAATCATTATACAATCCTAATCGTTCAGATGATGGTATAGGATTGGGCAAGAGAAAGGAAGATCATGCCTTAAGCCTAGGAACATGTTGGAGTGACTGCATCATAACGTCCATATCTTTCTTTTGTGCAGGTTCAACAGCTAATAGTGACCCATGCGGATTTAATTCGGTGTACCAAGACATCTGAACTCCTTACTATTTTCCTCTGTCATGTGCAGAGACACAAGAGGTACTCAGCAGCAGATTGCCAACAACTGTAGTTGGCGACTACTATAATATCAGTAATGTGATGACCATCGTCATCACTGCTCTTCACAGTAGAAATTCTGAGACCCAAACAAAATATATAGTTACTTATATTGAAATATTAATACCAGTAGTAAATTGCTCCAATACTATGTATAGATGTAGGAGACTGGATAATGGAATTGACAAAGAAGTAGCAAAGGTGAAGTTGTGGAACATGACCATTTCTACCTATGTCAACATCGAGTAATCTATCTGATCAGAAGAAGTTCAGTATCCTAATGAAATTACAGACTGGATAAAGCAGCAATGCCTTACATCAGAGTGAATAGGCGAAATTTTAAATGCACTCTGAATAAGATAACATCAATAAGTGTGACATCAGGCTGCCAATTAGACATAGAATTACCCAACAGGACAGAGAACATCACTGGTTCATAATATTATACTGTGGCTCTCAGTGGCCTTGTATTTAGAATACATGCAAATCTTAACATCCAAAAAACTGAACATTAAATATCAATCAGAGGCGGCAAGAGGCCTTTCTACATAAATAAATGCTGATCTTAATAGCTATAAAATGTTACAGGCATCATATTTGTGGCTGAAAGTGGCCAAGTTTTAAAAAGAAATAATTGCTGACCTTAGTAACCAAAAAGTGACAAAAATATTCTTTGAGGCTCACAGTACTGGTTTTACATGAAATAAACGCTGACCTTAATAGCAAATTTGTGACAGAAAACGTTTGTGGCTCAAGGTGGCCTAGTTTTACATAGCATAAACAACAAATCTGAGAAAGTATCATAAAATGTCATTTACCTATAACTTTATATGGCACTCAGAGGCTTATGCCTAATTCATGATAAAAATACATAACAAATTGTATAAATAGCAGTATTATTTAAAAGTACAGCTCTGTATGGCCTGCATGAATACCTATTAGACAAATAGAATCATAGAATCAAAGTATGGTACCATGTGAGTAAAGACACAATATTTATAGGTTGTATAGCACTCTCAGGGCTTCGTAAAACTGACTATTAAATGACCTCTAACAATGTGGATATCTACAGTGAAGCATATGGGAATGATTTACAAGGACTGTGTACTTTATCTGTAACGAAAATGATAAAAGTCAATCGTCATTCATCTTGAGTCAAAAACTGATATGGCCACAGCAAAGAAAAAATGTGATTATTGTATATGCAAGCATAAACATGGGAGTACTAAACCAATATACTTTCGTGAGTAGATAAATGTAACATGTACCAAGGAATCAAGAGATAAATATACAAAGATGAAGGTCAATGACAGAAATAGTGGAACCCATAAATGTGATTATTAACCTGGAAACAAAAAAAAAGCAGTAATGCGTGTTAACATATGAAGGCAGTATCATAATCAATCTTAAAGGAATGGCGAAAAAAAAGTATTTAGGTGTAAAGATTCTGTAATAGTCTCCCACAAACACCTCCATTTATGTGGCACAAGGCAACACAGATTTTCCTGGAAAGGACACAATACACACCAAATACATCTTAACATCATAGAATATCATTAAGAAAAATCATCAATATATCAATATAATCCTCATTATTGGAGTGCAGCTCATGGCATGAACACTTATTAAACATTAATATTCCACCATTATTCCTAAAATTGGTGAATCTCAGGGGATGAACACTCATCTAACAATACTTTTATACCTAACACAAAATGCATAAAAATATCCTTAATCCTAATGTGCCTAATTTACCTAGTACACCAAGAGGAAAATGTTTATAAAGTCCTGTCAGGAAACAGTTCGAGAAGTGTCAGCGGTGTTTAGTTCCCTATAAGCTGCTTATATCGTGCTTTCTATGTACTGCATTTCCTGCACTTCCATGTGCTTCTATTTATGGGAATAATAGTTCGTTTGAATATAATGAGCCTTTGGTACATTGATTCTGCAAATTATTCAGAATGGATGAGTACATATAATGGACATGAGTTACAGGGTACATTGATTTCTTAAATCAAGCACAAGAGATATATCAAATTAGAGCATAAGATTAGGCATAAATGACACATAGCGACATCGTAAAGTACAAAGAGTGACTATATTCTTATTCTGGTGCCACATACAAGTGCTCCCCAGTATTCTCGTTTCACGCTTGAAGATGGAATTCACGGTAAAATTCGCAAGCATAGAAAAAAAGCAATTGCAGGTTTAGGCTCGTGATTGTTTGTCCGGGTTTGCAATAATTTTTTTTTTTGGTTGTCAGTTAAGGAAGCCTCCTTATCCTCCAAACAATAATAATTATTCTTCACATCTAATTAATAAATAAAATCTGTGGTTATTAAATGTTAATGTTACTTTGAAATTGAAATAATTTGTTAATCTGGCACCCACCCATTATTAATACCCATGTCAATGTCATTGTCTATTAATGGTCATAATGATTCTGAAGTTTTAAATAGACTGAATTTATGAAATCCCTTCTCACAAGTTATTTAGTAGTTAACAGGACCAAGGCAAACTCCTTTTTATTAAAGTCATTCCTAGTAGCAATAAGCTTTAGCCGCTGCTGCTGCTTGCTGCAAACCACATGGAAAGAGGCAGTCATCTAAAGAGGTGAATGCAAAACGTAGGGCCAAAACAGAGTCACTGACACACCACAACATGTCATGTACTCTAATACAGTAAATTTCGTTGCACAAGTCACATTCTTTATCACTCGTAAATTATTGTTCAAAAACGCAGTCAGATAGCTTAGGCATTCATTGTTACAGGTTCAGTTATTCCTGTAATTTTTCATATTCAAATACGCAGTCAGGTAGCTGGTCCAAATGTTAGTTGTTAGTTTTTCATATAACGATGTGTCGAGGCTTAAATGACAGTAAAACTGACACTCATACAACAAGCACACAGTGTTATGCAGGTTAGATTCCGTTTACTGATAGCTCAGGTGGCTTATAGAGTCTATTTTCACAGACGAACATAGGCAATATTGGTTTTAGCTACGTTACATATTGGTTGCACATACATGCATACATAATTGCTGCATACACTGGAAATGGTTATTTTCGCCTACTTGGAGACCATTTGTAGCCATTTATGTTCCCTAACAAGAACGGAATTTTTATGGATGACGCTGTGCCATCTCACCAGGCCACAACTGTTAGCGATTCGTTTGAAGAACATTCTGAAAAATTCGAGCGACTCATTTGGCCATCCAGATCGCTCGATATGTATCCCATCGAACATTTATGGGACACAATCGAGAGGTCAATAGGTAAAAAAATCCTGTACCGACAACACTTTCGTAATTATGGACGGCTATAGACCAATGGCTCATTATTTCTGTAGAGGATTTCCAACGACTTGTTTAGTCCATACCACGTCGAGTTGCTGGACTACGCAGGGCCAAAGGAGATCCGGCACGATATTAAGAGGTATCCCAAGAGTTTTGTCGCCTCAGTGTATAAACTCATTGCACTTAAATCAAAGAGCGACAGTTACAGAAGAAAATACCAATTGGACTGGATAAGAAAAGGCGTAAGGGAAGTTGTTCTGATTATTGTTTGAGAACATGCGCATTTCCCAAACTTTGACCCAGTTAACAATTGATAATATTTGTGTACATTTAAATTGCCTTCTGAACTTACTGATAATTCATTCAGGTTTGTAGCTTGCTCTCCGTTTGAACCCTTGCGCGTTTGAGAAAAAATACAATAAGAAGAACTTGGGGTCCATTGCACTCAACCATATTCAATTTCTTCCTAAAAGAAAGATTCTTATGATCAATTGTGGTGAGTGAAGTGCTAATTCGATGTGTCGCTGTTGCACGCTTTTCAAGGTTGTTTTACGTCTGTGTTTTAGTGTGAGATGGAGTCTGAGTTCCTTGATCAGTGTTGCGTGTGAAGCTTCCAGATTAACCGGAGGCATCGGAGTTGAAATTTGCGTTTTGAACTTCAGTGGACATATTTTTATTGCGCTGTTAGTTTATCCGTTGTTAAAGATATTGGTGATTGTGACAAAGTGTATTTAAAATTTGCGTCACGAATGGTGTTCAAGCCCTGTCTGCCCAGTCCTTCCATCTCCAAGGCAACCAAGCGGCTGGCCGCGTCACAGGAAGCCCGCTGTCTGACCCTGTCTTGTCAGTCTTGTGACGAGAGTACTAGAGCTTGGAACTTAAGAAGACTTCCGCTTCCAGCCAGCCCTGTAATAGAAGTTTACAAATATTCTTGTTCCACTTTGAAGGGATAGTAATCCTTTACGTGTGATGAAGTCTTTTCTGAAATTACAAAAATTACAACTGGAAAGTGAAATTCTTTCAAATATGAAAAACTATTGCAAAGTACAACATGGTCCTCTACCGAGGAACAAATTTACATTCAGTTCAGATTTAATGATGCAATCAAGATAACCTCGTTAGTATTTAACAATCTATGAGTTACATTATTATTCTACTACAGACAAGTAATCAGTAATAAAACCAAATTAAGAAGTATTATCAAAAATCAGTAGCTAGTCAAAAACATTCTGAAATAGGAGGAAGTGCCAAATAACATAAATTTCCATTTTCGAGACAGGGAGAGTTATTAAGACATTAAGGAAACGCAGTTCATTTGGATATATCACGTGTTTCATGGTATAAGACCTTCTTTCGTTTCGAAGTACAAGATAGTGCACGGCCGACGATGTTTGACTCAACCATCCAGTCGTTGTGTAACTAGCTTCAAAAATGTGCAGTATTTCACTCAGCATAAAGCTCTGTAACGAAACAATTAACAGTATCCTGCAGATAACTTTAATATGTTATACAGAACTTAAATATGAAGAACTAATATTTACAAGCGCTACACAAGACACAACCTCAATTCTCATAACAACAAAAACAAGAAGATGCCGGAAACTGCTGATGGTGATTTCTAGTGCGCATTCCTTCAAGTGACTGTAAAATCAATCACTAGACTGAAACACCGATCAGAAAACATCATGTGTTCCTATACACACAATCCTCCAGGTACAACATTCTCTCGTATTTGGGGATACGATAGAGTGCTTTTCACTAGGTGACAAGGAGATAAGAAAATGAAAGAAGAAGAATATAATGTTAGCGATTTGAAGACAACGTAGTCCTTCTAGCAATGGACGAAAAAATATTACATTAAATAGTAGATATCATTTAAGCTAATGGAGAGAGCTATGGAATAAAAATCAATACAAACAAAACAAAAGTAAAGGCACCAGGAGGAAATGAATTGTTAAAGATACTGCTGCATGCAGAAACATTAAAATATTTGCAAAGCTTTATCTGCCTAGTAAGCAGAAATGAAAGCGATCCGAACTGCAGTACAGAAACTAAAACCAGAAATCCGGTGGTGAAACATTTATTTTTGGACAAATGGAGAGTTTCCTGCGGTAATATGCACAAAGATTTTAGGAGAAGACTGATGAAGTCGTTCGTACTGTGTGTCCTCCAGTATGATGCTGAAACGTGGAGATTAACGAAGAGAAAGCAGGGCTGGAGAGTTCTACCATATGGACGGGGTGGAGAATGGAAAAAAATAAGTGGAATGGATGGGATGAAAAACTGAGGAGATACTGAAGAGAGGAAGAGAACAGGGGCAGTTACTGAGTTTAGTAGATAGAAAGAATAGGAAATGGATAGGAAATGTACTAAGAAAGAAGAAGGACTGTGTGGAACGGAAGAATAACGAACCTGGACAGCTTGTTGGAAAACGGCACATAGAGCAGGATTAAGAAAGAAGCAATGGACAGCCTCAAACGAAGGTGAACATTTTACCACTACAGCTATACAGTTTACTGGAAGCAAATGAAAATACGTTGCGGACCGGGACTAGAAACCGGATATCTCGTTTTACGCGAGCGGTCACATTAACGGCTTCGACTAGCCCAGCACGCTTCGTGGACAAACCCAGAATTCCACATGTCCAGTGTCTGCTTCCAAAAGTGCTCACATAATTATGTGATTCCCGCACAGGGAGAGACTTACGCAGTTTTCTCGTTAGATTGACTTGGCTTTGGCGGGAAATACATTAGTGCAGTGTGACAGTGTTTGTAAAGTTTGACGCTATGTTCCTTCGGATATGTAAGCGCCACAGATTTTAATGTGCTTCCAATAAGTAGTATAGCTGCGGTTGTACTATATTAGCAATTTGTCAACGCATTTCGTGATTTGATCCGGTTATAAATCGTCAAAGTGTCTTTTACAGAAGCTCTCCTGCGAACCTAGCAGGACTAGCACTCCTGAAAGAAAGGATACTCCGGAGAGATGGCTTAACCACAGTCTGGGGAATGTTTCCAGAATGAGATTTGCACTCTGCAGCGGAGTGTGCGTTGATATGAATCTTCCTGGCAGATTAAAACTGTTTGCCGGACCGAGACTCGAACTCGGGACCTTTGCCTCTCGCGGGCAAGTGCTCTACCATCTGATCTACCCAAGCACGTCTCACGTCCGTCTTCATAGCTTTACTTCTGCCAGTACCTCGTCTCCTACCTTCCAAACTTTTCATAAGCTCTCCCGTTAACCTCCGCATACGACGGCCCATACATGTTCCAATGTCAACACCACGACATCGGCAACTACGACTGAAATGGGCACGTGACCATTGGCGCTGGACGTTGTCATAGTGGCAGAGCGTTGCATGATCTCGTGAATCCCGATACCTTCTTCATCATGCCGATGGGATGTTGTAAACCTGTTGTCTTCCAGGGGAACAGCTCCTTGACACATGTACTACGCGACAGAGATGATATCTCACAATAAGGGTTGCGATAATTTTAAGGAAGAACACATGGAAGACAGACCAACATATTTCGTCATTTGTTGTTTCATGGAATATACTTTATTGCTTACAATTATTATGATCAAAATTTAACCTTGTTAAAAAATAACAATGTTCACAGTAATTTAAAGAACTCAAAGAGGATCAATTCATTAATAACAAACTTAAACAATTCATACAGTTAAGAACAGGGCTAGAAACCAGGAATATACAGTCCCCAAATACAAGTAAGAAGTCACACCAACTAGGTGTAGCTGTAAGCGGGTTCAACAAACTGAGTTTTATCAGTAAAATGAATTACAAATGACTGCCACTAAACGTACTAACAATCACCAAACATGGATAACAAATTCAACAAACAGATAACTCCGATTCAAAATACAAAATGGATAACAAGTTACGCCACTGACTATGGCAGTTGGGCAGCCCTTATCGATGTATAAGCCTCACTACAATTCCTTAAGCAATAAAACACACAGTCCCGCAAAATACAAGCAAAGCTGGGAAGACATATAATGTAAAAGAGGCTCCCAACTGGTACACGCTAGCAGAAACATTGACAATGACCCTTAAATAAATATGCAGTCCCACAAACTACAAGATAAGCTTTCAAATAGAGCAGGCGGCTATGACAGCCAACAGGCAACAAGCAGGCAAGATTTACAGTGAGTGGAGTTAGCTAATGACTGTCGATAAAAGAAAACGCTCAGCAGTCAATATTCGTATGTAAAACGTCTTAAAACTTAACACTCTCCAGAAATAGCAATAAGGGAACAACGTTTAAACGTGTAGTTAAGGAACGGATATAGTGAGGCGGAATTTTGGGCTTGTAGAACACTGAATTCACAAATTGGATAAATCAAGAGTTCTCGTTTACTTGACGACGCTCCACCGTGGCACATCTCAGACGATCAGCTTTACTTGAATTGAGCCAACCGATGCAGGTGGCAGAGGCACCAGATTGCAAGTCAACCTAGACTCCGTGCCGCCGCAGCAGAAATAAGATACGTTTCTGCTCTGGGCCCTGGAAACACGAATGCGTCATCTGCTGGCAGAAACAACCCTACCAACACACATCAGAAGGCAACAGTAACCCGCCCAAATAAGGCCACAGACGACAATGCCTAGGATGTAGCCAATATTAACTTATTGTGGAAGCGACTACGCATACAAGTACAAGCTTAATACTCTTTAAAATTACTTAAAAAATTACAAGAATGAAATATCAGCGCCTGCTAACGTAATGACAAGGGCATACGCATCCACAAAGGATCCCTTGCCTTGGACACAGACTATGTTACAATTTCAATTTTATAAACTCAATTTATAACAGAGAATGCTCGTACATTTATACGGAGCATGGCATAAATTACAAATCAGTTACACTAACCGAAGACCATACACACGATCACACAGACGCGCGTTAATATAATGGGTCTAATTCCATGTTAACACAGACATGGCCTTACGATTACAAGCTCCAATAATATACAACTGATTTCATCATAGTGTAGAGGCAAAGGTGGAAAAATGGGCCCCTGCTGGTATTATGGGCCCCCTACATATTTGGAAGTACAGGAAACGAATTCTAGCGGAAAGCACATGAACTACTAGAACTAGTTGCCAAACTTCACTGTAGTGTGTGCAGACGTAATAGCTGTCATGTTTTGTGAGTAGTTGTGCTGTGAATTTTTTCGCTATCATCAAAAGTTTGAAATGTTAGTGTTTATTTGAATAAAACTCAAATTTCTAACATGTTATTACTAAAACTAAGGTAAGGTACGTATTTGGCTTGTTGTTGGGATGCCGTTTTACATTAATTAACGTCGGTGGCGAACCAAACTAACCGTAAGCAAAATCGTTTTTCCCAAGATGTCGAGAGTGGATATATGGGCCCCTTTTGCTGCTGGTATTATGGACCCCGTAAAATCAATCAGATTTTATGGGACCATTTACAAATATTGCTACCCTTTATGTTTCAGATGCTTCGAAGACATCTTGTACCACCAAAAAAATCGAAACGGCAATCGTGGGACAAAGCAAATATGTCAAATGCTATTGTAGCTATTAAAGAGAAAAAAATGGGGTTGAAAAAAGCGGTTAAAGTGTACTCTGTCCCTCGTTCTACACTCTAAAGGCTTTCACGAATCGATAAACCGGTCGAAGAAATAGTTGATATTAAACTGGGCCGTCCACCGGTTTTACCACAGGGACTTGAGGACGAACTGGTTAAATATCTTCTCATTATGGAATCCAAATTCTACAGCCTTACCAGAAATGACGTCAGGCGCATGGCCTACCCGCTTTGTACAAGAAATAAAATCCCTCATCCATTTGTAAAGGGCGAAGTTACTGGTCGAACTTGGTTTGACCATTTTATGTCACGGCACAAAAATATTCTGTCTATTTTGAAGCCATCCGCAACTTCGATTTCATGTGCTAATGGGTTTAATAAACAAGCTGTCGACAATTTCTTCAGTTTACTTGAAGCTGCGTTCAGTAACTACAAATATCCTGCGACCAGAGTTTTTAATGTAGACGAGTCAAAAAATGGCCCTGAGCACTATAGGACTTAATTGCTGAGGTCATCAGTCCCCTAGAACTTAGAACTACTTAAACCTAACTAACCTAAGGACTTTACACACATCCATGCCCGAGGCAGGATTCGAACCTGCGACCGTAGCGGTCGCGCGGTTCCAGACTGTAGCGCCTAGAACCGCTCGACCACCCCGGCTGGCAGACGATTCAGGTCTTAGTGTCGTTCAAAGAAAAATTTCTCGTGTCATCGGCCTGAGGGGAAAAAGGCAAGTTGGTGCATTATCTGCAGCTGAAAGGGGATCACTTGTAACGTGTAAAAATATGCTTATGTGTGTGACTATTGTGGATAGACTAGGCATAGGCTGTGAAAATCATCCCACCAGTAGACTAATTAACAGTGTTCAGAGTGAATCTTTCTTTCATTATACACAAAAATTAAATAAAGTTATTTTTTCAAATTTTTGTTTCTTTTTATTTCAAACCACCTTGGGGCCCATATTACCAGCACAAAGTCTTGACGCAACAAAATGCAGACTATCAGGAAAAATAAAATTTTGTTTTAAATATTAAAAAGTTGAACCAAAACATGTCGTAACTATTTGCAGGACATACTAGAGAAATGTTTTATGTTAATTTCAGGTGATTATACTAAAAATAAAAGGTGTTATATAAAAGAAACAAAGTGGGGGCCCATTTATCCACCTTTACCTCTACGGGCCTGAAGATGGCGTTGACGCAACGCCGAAACTAGTAGCGAAGTAAATTTAAAAAATCTTAAGTATAGCTGGAGGAATTTCATTTTTAATAAAAATTATACCAGCTGTGTCCCACCTTCAGCCAGTTTAAATATGGACGTACGAAGAATAACAAACAGCGCTTAACTCCACTCAGGTGTGAAGAAGCCGTGACTTCCAAGATTCCAAGCCGGGATGATACTGCGTCCAATCCGAACAAGCAATCTTCGAGGTGGCGTAAAATTTAAACTTGCAGAGTAGGCTGGAACTGGCCGACCAGGTTGCAAGCAACGTCCACTGCTCTTCCCGAAACTCGCTGCTATCTTTCATCCAGCCGACAAGACTTGCCTCCGACCGATTTTACCGCTCGCGGCTTCTCGGGGCCGTTACTGGACAGCAGGAGTCCCCCAAAAACTCAACAACTTGCCAGCCACGTGCCCTCCGTACCAGGACCCGCCAAACCGTCAACACATGCGTCGACCAAAGACCACAGCTCAAGACATATAAACAGATCGATATCGGCAAACCAAGTAGTTAATGGCGCCAGCGGACTGCCATGCCCACCAAAATTAAAGCCGCCACGATTCAGGAGACACGCTAGCAGCGGCTCCATTACACTCTGAGGAACATTCATACGGGCATCCGTGGGTCTAGTCTAGCAAGTACAAGGCACCATGACGCCCAAGGAGTATCGTACAATGGTTGCAGACAGGGTACACTCCTTCATGACGATCACGTTTCCCAACAGCAGTGGCATTTCTCAAAAAGATCATCCGCCGGGAGTGTGATGGAGTGCTGCGAGGAACACAGTGGCGAGTTCCAATTGATGTGCTGGCTCCCCAACTCGACAGATCTGAACCCGCTCGAACACATCTGGGATGTGATTGGACGTGCCATCAGAGCTCGTCGCGTCCCTCCCCGGAATTTACGGGAATTAGGTGACTTGGTTGTGCCGATGTGCTGCCAATACCCTCCAGCGACCTAACAAGGCCTCATTGCTTCCATGCTAAGATGCGTCGCCGCAGTTATCTGTGTCAAAGGTAAACGTCTGTTAGGTAGTTGCTCATAATGTTCTAGCTGACGAGTGTATACTTCAGAGATGTACAAATTCTCCTGCAGCCTGGCAGCCTCAATCTCCGCCGCAAGCATTAAAGCAGCTCAACCTGCCGCCACGGAAACAGAAGAGTACGTGTCTACTGGAGCACAGTCATTAAAGCAGGCCAGTTTGGATTTCTGCAAGCCTGGCAAGCTTCACGCGACCTGTTCAGCCTATGGCATTTGACAACAGGTAACAAGTCCAATATGAATAGCCAGGTATAAGTTTGAGTAGTTATTTCACTGCAGATTATTTATCACAAAAGTGAGAGCAGCAAAATGAAGAAACCAAACTTACGGGAGACTGAGGAGAAATTAAGACTTGCGGAACATATCCCAGTCATGAAACAGAGTCCAAGTCCAGCAGGGGGAGAACTGTCCTATGTTTATGACACAGATTCAAGTAAATCGTAGGTGATGCGCAATGCAAGTTGTGTAAAAAGTTAATAAGCACTCATTCAGGAACCTCGAGTATGTTATGACTTGTTTGTAATTTTGTTACAGATAATTTTAAAACTGGGGCAGCCACATCTAAAATAGTTATACATCACAGATTGATAGTTCATACAACACAACAAGTGTTTACATACAGGTCTTAAAACCAATTTGGATATTACAATAAAAAAAACTGTAATAAGCTAACAAACTAGTTAGCTGCTGAGCACCTAATTTCAAAAACTCAAATACTGGGAACTGGTCAGTAAAGCTTGGTGTCTTAATTCCGTTTGGTTATTGAAAGTATTATCAGGGGACACTCTTATCGACTTTATTACACATATATCACCTCAGCCACATTTAAAACACCGCCCTTTCTCTTTTTATGTAGTGTCTCCAAATTATTCTGGTGATCTGAAATAACCGAGCGAGGTGGCGCAGTGGTTAGCACACTGGACTCGCATTCGGGAGGACGACGGTTCAATCCCGTCTCCGGCCATCCTGATTTAGGTTTTCCGTGATTTCCCTAAATCGCTTCAGGCAAATGCCGGGATGGTTCCTTTGAAAGGGCACGGCCGATTTCCTTCCCCATCCTTCCCTCACCCGAGCTTGCGCTCCGTCTCTAATGACCTCGTTGTCGACGGGACGTTAAACACTAATCTCCTCCTCTCTCCTGATCTGAAATAAAATGTTGATTACCACATAAGTCAGATGTTAGTGCTGATTTAGAACTGCTCACATTGAGATGTTCTTTAAAGCAAATTTCTAAACCTCTACCAGTTTTGCTCAATGTAATTTTGTGAACAGTCGTCACAGGAAATTAAATAAACTCCTGTTTTCTTATTTTGGTTGCTGATTGACTGTTCCCTGTGTGTATTTTTCATCTGTATTCCGAGGGATAAGAAATGCTGCATTTATTTATTCTTTTTTTTAATATTTACCAGTTCTTTCTTTATCGCCAGTTAGACAGGACAACAACAAGAACTACCGTCACATTCCTTACTACGGCCCCTTTTCAGAAAGATTCCCAATTCTGTTCCTTCATTTTTTACGGCTGGATATTCATCACTGATTATGGTTTTTATCAACTGATGAGGGCTGATAACTTTGCCTAGCCACACCAACTGTTACTCTGATGCATTCCGTAACGGCTCCCTATCCTATATAACATATTATTTGTAAGTAACCCTCTTATGGTATGAAATTACAAATATTTTTCAGGAAATACGTATTATTCTTTATGGGGCAAATGTGATCCACACCTAGTTTCCTAACTAGATGCGTAATATTTTCTTCCTTGTTGAAGTCTATTCATTCAGTACTTTGAGATAGCTCGGATAACTTCATTCCCCATTTTCAAAGCATTATTTATAAAATTTTCTGTACAGATATACACCAGAAGATGTAGCTTAAAAGTTATGAAACTGGTTGTGTGGGTCTCTAATCGACTTAAATAAATACAGCTACAGCGGACTATTGGACTTTTCATTCAATTTATGCGTACGTTGGAACTTAAATAGTGGCAACACTGCTGTGGAGACACTATGCAATGGAATCTAATATTGTCGCTGATAGCACACGTTGTTAACATACCTACCTTACCTCCGAGCAAATGGATTCGCCCATCCCACGTCACGAGCGCGCGCACAATCGAGGGAAAAACAGTCACTTGCGAGCGAGCGGTCTAACATAACGGTGTCACTATGTTTACGAAACAGGAACAACGTAGTTGCATCAAGAGTGAATGTTTCCAGAATGAGATTTTCACTCTGTAGCGGAGTGTGCGCTGATATGAAACTTCCTGGCAGATTAAAACTGTGTGCCGGACCGAGACTCGAACTCGGGACTTTGCCCTTCGCGGGCAAGTGCTCTACCAACTGAGCTACCCAACACGACTCACGTCCCGTCTTCACAGCTTTACTTCTGCCAGTACCTCGACTCCTACCTTCCAAACTTCAGCACGACTCACGCTCCGTCCTCACAGCTATACTTCTGCCAGTACCTCGACTCCTACCTTCCAAACTTTACAGAAGTTCAGCACGACTCACGCCCCGTCCTCACAGCTATACTTCTGCCGGTACCTCGACTCCTATCTTCCAAATTTTACAGAAGTTTGGAAGGCAGAAGTAAAGCTGTGAGGACGGGGCGTGAGTCGTGCTTGGGTAGCTCAGTTGGTAGAGCACTTGCCCGCGAAAGGCAAAGGTCCCGAGTTCGAGTCTCGGTCCGGCTCACAGTTTTAATCTGCCAGGAAATTTCGAGATTGAATGTGCTAGAGGTCGTACAGCACGACAGTGTCGTCAAGGTCTTCAAGAGGCGTGCGGGGAATCGGCATTGCCGTACAGAGCAGTGGCACGTTGGGTAAAAGCCTTCATCGAAGGTCGGCAAACTGTGGAAGACATGCATTGGGCAGTTCGTCCTAGCGTCTCTGAAGAAGAAGTGCTGTTGCCGCGTTAGTGGTCAGTGATCGACGCCATACGATTCGTGAGCTCCCCCACGAAACCGGATTAGCGCATGCGACTGTGCTTCGCATCCTGAGGGAACGCTGGGCATGCGAAAAATTTCATCACGATGGGTTCCGCATGACTTGATGGAAGTGCAGAAATGGATGGTTACGACGCTGCTCAGACGCACTTGGAGCGCTATGAGCGCGAAGGAGAGGCTTTCTTACGCCGTATCGTAACACTGGATGAGACATGGGCCACATAGTACGAGCCAAGACTGAAACAACAATCCAATGAATGGCGCCATTATAGGTCACCGCGACAGTCGAAAATGCGTCAGAGCCCCAGTATGGTGAAAGTTATGGTGATTCTCGTGTAAGACTGTGATGGTGTTACCCTAACGCATTACGTTCGTCCACGGCAGACCGTTAATGCACAGTATTATTCTTCGTTTTTGGAGCATCACCTGTGACCAGCTTTGCGAAAGAAGCTTCGATACTCTCTGCGCAACCCGCCCATCATCTTGCACGACAATGCGTGGGCTCATAAGTGCAAGCTGTGGCTCCTCTTTTCGGCCGATGGGACTGGGAAGTACTGTACAAGCCACCATACTGCCCGGACGTAAATACTTTTAGTGAAACTTTGTTAGGGAAAGTCGTGATCCGCGCCTGTGCTGCTATTTTGCAGTCCGTAAGCTTCGGCGGCAACCTCTGCCACCTACACGGGCTGCCCACAGCGTTGGACTCTGGCGGTGGCTATATTCCTTGGATGGATATACCTCGATTTACACTCTTGACACCTGCAATGTGGCGGCAATCGAGTGCGAATTCGAGAACCACGCTGTCACCCACTACCAGGCCTGAAGACATCGCAGTCAGGTGGTAACTATCGCATTCGACGTGCCTACGCAAGCCCTATCTCTCGAAGACAGAAATTATCTCGAATCCAGTTCCTCATTACAGTACATTAAGCGAACACAAATCATCTTTAAATGAAATTTCCCGGTCTAGCCTCTTAAAACATTATTTATTTCTATTGTAATTTTAGCATATGGTCGTTTACAGGCATTCTAAAAACATTCAGTAGTCAAATATAATACACGCAATTACGAATTCGACGAACGTTGAAAGTGCAAATTTCGAAATTAGTTAAGTAGGGTTTTGTAACCCACTCAACAATGTAAAGCAGTGACATGCTGTGTAAGAGTAGTTGCATGGTGTAGCGAATTTGCCTGCCATTCCACATACCATACCTGTTACGAAGCTTGTGAAATACTGACGTAAACACTTAGGTTAAAATTTTATATAGCATGCAGGATAAATAGATCACAAAACCGGCAAAGATGTAAACATGCAAAGAGTATGAGTTATGTAGCGCAAAGATGCTAATATATGCATTCGGTGTCATGCAGTTTGTGAAACGTGTGCACAAGATGGAGAAAAGTGATAGAAATATGTATTAAATAAAAAGCCGGCCGAAGTGGCCGTGCGGTTAAAGGCGCTGCAGTCTGGAACTGCAAGAGCGCTACGGTCGCAGGTTCGAATCCTGCCTCGGGCATGGATGTTTGTGATGTCCTTAGGTTAGTTAGGTTTAACTAGTTCTAAGTTCTAGGGGACTAATGACCTCAGCAGTTGAGTCCCATAGTGCTCAGAGCCATTTGAGCCATTTGTTAAATAAAAACGGAATCCACAAATGATACTGAGACTATAGATTAAAAATAGGTAAAAACATTAAGTGACTATCAAGTCACAGTAAAGCAATCGCCACGAAATATAAGCACAAAAGAGGGTCAAAAATTTCACAAAGACTGTGGACCCAGTATCGAATTTCTGAATACAAATTATTTATTGACTCATTGAAAAAGGTTAAGCGATTATTTGGGTTGTCCATGGCTCTTTCACAGAGGTAAACAGAAATTAATAGTTGATACATTTCTGCCGGCCGTGGTGGCCGTGCGGTTCTAGGCGCTGCAATCCGGAGCCGCGGGGCTGCTACGGTCGCAGGTTCGAATCCTACCTCGGGCATGGATGTATGTGATGTTCTTAGGTTAGTTAGGTTTAAGTAGTTCTAAGTTCTAGGGGACTGATGACCTAAGATGTTAAGTCCCATAGTGCTCAGAGCCATTTGAACCATTTGACTCCTCGCTCAAGTTCTTGTTTATACAATTAAATGAATTTTCCATCGGTGTTAGACAGAATATGACAAAAATATAAAATAGGAGACACTTCCCTGACATTCTGGAAATATTACCTATTTGGTCACGAACTGGCAACTACTTAAAGACAACGTCAGGTGACAAGTGAATGTCACAACAACAGATAAAATATGTGCTACTCATACATACGTGAAAAATACATAAGATAATGATATAGTGAGTTTTTACAAAGAATAGTGTCACATTTTTACGTCACACAGGGATCGTTATATTTAACTAAAAATGGAAAATAATGTTTTATATAGATATTGTTACATATAAAGATGAAAAATAAAGTTTAATTTACGTCACTGTAATCTAATAGCTACATAACGAAAACTTAATTTAACAGAGGTGAAAAGGAAATTGTGTTTAATTGTTTAAAGCTAAGGTAGCGGTAAAATTTCACAGTCTATGTTGTACGGGTGGTATTTTGTTAAAAGATGTTCTGGGTAGGATGAATCTGTCATTTCCTAGTCTTCAGATTTACTCATAATCTCATATCTGTTATAATGTGTAACTGGGCGGTTCTGTGGTGAGATGCTAGAGTACAGAGTCGAAGGCGTTGGGTTCGATCCCCAGTCAAGGATTTTTATCCGTGACGTTGAGAGGCACCCACTTGCCTTACTCATACTGTGGCATCAAGCAGTCAGGCCTGCAAGATGAGTGGTTTGCCAAGCGAGTGGATTCTTCCTTAATTTATCGAGTAACATGAATTCTCGTATCTTACTATTTAGTTACAAATTATCCTTCTGTATGAATAATACGCAACGGAAACGCATATCTGACTATCAGTGATTTACAGAACTCTGACTGTACACTACGCACTGGCAATACCACATTTTCTTTTTGTCTTTTATTTAACGGCTTTTATTAACACGTGGCCATCCCACTGAATATGAATGGCGCACACATTATAAATTCGGGACATTATGACAACATACAATTCAATGAAAAAGGCCACCAATCTCTTTCTTTTCACTATCTGATTTATTCCTAAACACACAAATTCTATAACCTACAACAATATCACATGAGAAATTCCGCCCAGTGGGCATGGCTTTACATTAGTGAATCTCTATATTATGGTCTCGTAATTTATTTAACTCTACAGTGCACTTTCTGGATAGGCTGGTGGATCTTTTATTATACCTCACACTTCGACTCTCACAATCATCATCACGAAACTTTCCTCCAGATCGAGCGATACAGAAGGAACAAGCATAACCCACAAATCTTTTGAAACTACCTTGCTACTCCCCCATGCAAACCACACATACCCAAATTACATGACATACACCACACAACAATATGAAATACTACACAAAGAATGGTTACAACATTATCACTTTCAACTTTCCCACTTCAATTAATATTTATCCCAGTTTCACACGACACTGCCCCACTTTGTAATTCTACTTTCCTACTATGAACTCTGGAGATAAATGCACGTCTTCCTGTGCAATGCAAGCCAAGTGGCGTTGCTGGATAGACGGCCGACTCACCTTGATTCTCTCTCAGAGTTTAAATCTAGCGTCACACGGAATCATATCATGTAGTTTAATATTAAGCACACACGCGAGTCCTCAACTGATACCATGGACGAGTACTTCTCTTTATCCTTTGTCTCATACACAGATTGAGACTCACACAGTACTCACCACGTGGAAGTACCCGTCTCTAATTTCAAGTCCTGCACACGTAATTTCTTAAATATTTCAGCTTATGATACACACGCTATTTCTTAAATATTTCAACTTATTGTACACACGCTAGTAATTCAGCTTAACTTAAGCACACGGAAGTATCTCAACTTATAGCTACACGTGGTTTCATTGTGACCGTTGGTCACTTCCGAAGATTACTACAATCCCCTTAATATTACCTGCCTGACATTTAATTCTCCCCACAAAAGTTCCTGAGATAGAGAAATTATTAATTCAAACTACTCTTAAATATTCCACATGCATACCATGCCTCCACTCTTTCGTCATTACGGAGCACAACAAGAATAGGTCTTAACAGCAGAAGATCCAGCGGCAGAGTGCTGAAACATGGCCGTTCTGTAGGTCATCTCGAACCTCTGTCGAGGTGGGGGAAGCACCTTGCTATCGTATTGGTCAGCCACATTTCAGGCGCTCAAAGCTCTGGTACCTTTCACTCTTTGGTCCCACCAAAGGTGGCCAAAGGATCGACTCAAAGATGATCATATATCCACATTCACTATCTGCGGTTAGCAGACGACCATACATTCATTTATTTCACAGATCTCACCAAACTGGATGTAGGGATTTACTTTGTGGAAGTGCACATGTGATCAATTAAATAAATAAATTGTCATTCTTTCCCACACTGGTATCCGGCTTCGCTGTATTAATTGAAATTGAGTTATTTTTTTACACAAAAAATGTGTTGTTCTGACAAGAATAATGAAGTAAGTTGTACCTATTTTCAATGTCGGGCGGTACTGTACCCTTTCAACGTATCATCTTTGGCAGCGTTTTTCGACGTAAAAAAGCCGAGTTTCAGTGAGGTTCGGAGTGCACGATAAGCTCTAGGTTCGCCTACAGCTGACTGGATAAGCCAGTTCAAAGGTCGGAGGAAGGCAAGGACGTATCACTTCCATCAGGACCATGCCTAGTATGGCACTGTGATATTCAAAGCAATGTTTGTGCACGATATCACTGTCTTATCCTAGAATTGTTGCCATCTATGGCTCCCATGGTACCTAACAGAGATGTTACTATCGATCATTTTGGCATTTGTCCTATTATCCTGCCTCTTTAGGTTAGTGTTTCCTTCCTGTTTCCTTTCCTCGCCGTTTCTGCAGAGAATTGCAAATCGGTGCACTTATGAACTATGTACAGTATATAATTGAAGGTTTAGTTCTTCAGGATAAAGAAAGTTTCTACACATTTAAGATAAAGGAGGTATATTGACACAGTTAACAATTCCTGTTAAAGTACTAATGGAAAAATACATTGCCTTAACATGCAGGTGAGCCGCTGGGGATTTTGAGCCAACGGTGGTTTTGTAGTGCATTTGTTCCATCGCACAACCCATTCACAGGTGCTTGTAGCTGGCTCGTAACAATATCAGTGCCGAGTGTATCATGGCGATCTCTTCCATAACTATGGAGCAGAGCAGATCAAGTTACGAGTTTCAACATACAGAAATAATCTCGCAGCATCAAAGGTCATGCCTTTTACGCCAGCCCTTTATAGTCGTTCATGCTGGACTTCCGCTACAACGGCTCACCCTGCCATCTCCTCTAAGGTGCTTCCCCTACCGTCCTTTATCTCACATTGTATCTTCATCATTTCATTACAGGTTTCCGACATCTATCTAATCCCTGGCCGTGAGCGTGTGACAGTGCGATGCTGTGGTCACAGTCCGAAGACCGGTTTCGTGCAGCCCCTCATGTTATTTTATCCTGTACAGGCCTCTTCATTTCTGCGCAACCACTGCAACTTGCAGTCATTTGACGCTTCTTATTGTAGTCAACCCTTCCTTCTCTACAATTTTTACATCCCACACTCCCTTCCATTACCAAACTGACGATTCATTGATGCCTCATATTGTGTCCTGTGAACTAATCCGCTCCTTTAGTCAGGTTGAGCCACTATTTTCTTTTTCTTCAATTGAATTCAGTACCTCCTCATTAGCTATTTGGTCTACCCATCTACTCTTCAGCATTCTACAGTAGCACTGTATTTCCAAAGCTTATAATGTCTTTCTATCTGAACTGTTTATCGTCCGCTTTTCACTTCCGTACTAATGCGTTCAGAAAAGAGTTCCTCGCACTGAAATTCGTATTCGATGTTAACAAACTTTTCTTTTTCAAAAATACATTGCTTGGTATGTCCAGTCAGCATTTTACATCCTCTCCTCTTCGGCAATCAGGTATTTTGCTGTTCAAATTGGAATACTCATCTGGTACTTCTAGAGTCTCATTGCCTAATTTAAGATCGATCGCATTATTTCCTTTTCAGTACGTTGATGCAGCGTATATGCAAAGCAGAGTGACTCCGGTGTGGGTATATGAGCACCGACATGTAGGAAAGTGGTTAGTGTAGCATTCGTGTTCTGATGTGCGGGCGGTAAATGCGGAAACGTGAACTACGGCGACGTTATTACCAAGTAAGTCCAAACAGGACCAACGTACTGTTATTCTTTTCTTGGCTGCCGAAAGACAAACACCAGTACACATTCATCAGTGAATGAAGAACATGTATGGGGCCGCATGTCTGTCCGGGAAAACTGCGACAAGGGTTACTGCTGCTTCATTATAACAAACGACTCCATATCGCAAATACTGTAACGCAGAACTTACATCAACTGAAATGGGAGACAGCCCGTCGTTGTGACCGAGCGGTTCTACGCGCTTCAGTCCGGAACCACGCGCCTGCTAAGGTCGCAGGTTCGAATTCTGCCTCGGGTATGGATGTGTGTGATGTCCTTAGGTTAGTTAGGTTTAAGTAGTTCTAAGTCTAGGGGACTGATGACATCAGATGTTAAGTCCCATAGTGCTTAGAGCCATTTGAACCATTTAAATGGGAGACACCCGAGCGTCCGCCCTATAGTCCTGATCTCTTCCCATGCGATTATCACGCCTTCGATCCCTTAAATATGGCCTTGAAGTGTCGACGATTCCTGCCGCAGGCGGTTACGGTCTTCTTCAAGCAGCAGTACGCGGTCTTATCCCAAACGAGTATCCTCAACCTGGTGCTCAACGCTCACGCGATTTTTCCTGAATAACGTATCGATTCTTCGAATGGAAACTATTTTAACACCACTTATAATAACGTTAGTATTGCGTGATTTAATTCGACTGTTTTATATTATCCTTGTTTTGCTTTTGTTGATGTGCATCTTGTATCCACTTTTCGAGAGGGAATCACTTTGTTTCATCTAATCTTCCAAGCCTTTATCATCTCTGACAGACTTATAACGCCAGAGGTAAACCTCAAAGTTGTTATTTCCTCTCCATGAACTTTAATCCTTTTCCAAATTTCTCCGTGGCCAAGTTTACTGTTTTTCACTTTACACACTGAATTTCATTGGGAATAGGCTACATCCCTGTGTGACTCCTGTTGCAGCTACTGCTTCTGATTCATGTCTTTCGACCATTGTAACCATTATTTCTGCGTAAGTTGTAGATAACTTTTCGTTTCCTGTATTTTGTTCTCACTACCTCCGGAATTTCAAAGATGTGTTCCATTCAACAGTGTTGAAAACTTTCTCTAATTCTATGAAACCTAAAAACAAAAGTTCGCGTTTTTCGAGTGTATCTCCTAAGTCGTAATGTCAGTATTGCCTCGTGTGTTCCTAAATTTCTCCATGATCCAAACAGACCTTCTCTAAGTCTGCTTCTACCAGTTACATACAGGGTGATCCAAAAGTCAGTATAAATTTGAAAACTTAATAAACCACGGAATAATGTAGGTAGAGAGGTACAAATTGACACACATGCTTGGAATAACACGGGGTTTTATTAGAACAAAAAAAAAATAAAGTTCACAAAATGTCCGACTGGTGGCGCTGGACAGCAAAACGTCAGTGTCTGCGCATGACAATCGTGTATAAAAGGAGCTGTAATGAGAGAGAGAATCAGATGCACCAGCAGTTCAAAATGGTTCAAATGGTTCTGAGCACTATGGGACTTAACATCTTAGGTCATCAGACCCCTAGAACTACTTAAACCTAACTAACCTAAGGACATCACACATAGCCATGCCCAAGGCAGGATTCGAACCTGCGACCGTAGCAGTCCCACGGTTCCGGACTGCAGCGCCTAGAACCGCAAGACCACCGCGGCCGGCGCACCAGCAGTCGCAGCATGTTGACGTTACCTGAAACGGCGCTTTTAGTGAAGCTGTATTATCAGAATGAGGAATGTGCTAGTTCAGCATTACGATCCTATCGCCATAGGAAGGGGGTTCGAACGGGTAAAGGTCCGTTGACAAATGCAGCTGCGGCGAGAATGATTTCGAAGTTCGAAGCCACGGGTTGTTTAGACGACAGACATGGTAGTGGCCGACCGAGCAAAAGGCGTAATGCTGCTGAGACAGTTCAGGAAGAAATGGAGACTGTAGCGGGTTCGTCTATGCACGGGGAAGTCAGTGCTCGTGCAGTCGCACGTCGCACCGGCATTCCATACACTACTGTTTGGTTGGCACTGAGGCGTACCCTTCGATGCTATCCGTACAAAATCCATCGGCATCAACTGTTACCTGGCGATTTTGTGAAGCGGAGAGCATTTGCAGTGTGGGAGTTTAAAGAGATGGCGGAAAATGACGATTGGTTGAGTAACGTGTTGTGGACCGACGAAGCTCATTTCACGCTCCGAGGGTCTGTCAACGACCACAACTGCAGAATTTGGGCTACCGAAAATCCTAGAGCTGTCGTGGAAACTCCATTGCACGACGAGAAAGTCACGGTATAAGTTGGATTTACCTCATCTGCCGTTGTCAGGTCTTTTTTTCTTCGAGGAAATACGTGATTCTGGTTTTGTAACTGCTACCGTGGCGGGTGAGAGGTACCCCCCGAATCGCATCATCCCCAGCCTGGCTGATAAACACCTGCTGGAACGTACGATATTTATGCAGGATGGCGCTCCACCCCATATTGCTAGACGCGTGAAAGATCTCTTGCGCGCGTCGTTTGGTGATGATCGTGTGCTCAGCCACCACTTTCGTCATGCTTAGCCTCCCAGGTCCCCAGACCTCAGTCCGTGCGATTATTGGCTTTGAGGTTACCTGAAGTGGCAAGCGTATCGTGATCGACCGACATCTCTAGGGATGCTGAAAGACAACATCCGACGCCAATGCCTCACCATAACTCCGGACATGCTTTACAGTGCTGTTGACAACATTATTCCTCGAGTACAGCTATTGTTGAGGAATGATGGTGGACATATTGAGCATTTCCTGCAAAGAACATCATCTCTGCTTTGTCTTACTTTATTATGCTAATTATTGCTATTCTGATCAGATGAAGCGCCATCTGTCGGATATATTTTGAACTTTCGTATTTTTTTGGTTCTAATAAAACCCCATGTCAATCCAAACATGTGTGTCAATTTGTACCTCTCTGTCTACATTATTCCGTGATATATTCAGTTTTCAAATTTATACTGACTTTTTGACCACCCGGTATAATGATATAGGAACATTACGAAGACTCATAAAGCATTAATTCTTAAAAACTTATACGGTCTCTCTGCTACAATACTAAACGTAAAGCAGCAGTCATGGTTTCAATTATTACAAAGAAAATACTCCAAAATAGCATAAACAAAATTTTTCACACGTTTCGCGTGTATTATATGTGATAAAACTTTTTTATCACATCGTAAGTGAGCAGTCAGTAAGATAAATATATATTTGTGGATGATAAGCAGCGGACAGTTCTTCTTGTTGGGAACGTAACTCCCGCTGTTACTACACTGGAGCAGCTGGGAACAAAGGCGGTGGCGTGAAATATTACCAGCAACAAGCATCTCTTCCTCTATAATAAGCCTAAATGGCTAGGGAGGCCGAAATGTGACGTCGGGCACTAAATCTGCGAAAGGTACTCACTGAAACGTGTAGGGCCGTTTTCGTTGAGGGGAGAAGCGAAAAACCAGTACCGGAACAGTAAGAAATTCAAAGCAGGCTCTTTGTACAAATGACTCGGCGGTCGCGGTTAGTATGCATAGCCACGATGTATATATGTCTCTCTCGCTCGGCAGCGCCGCAATTGCCCTACTTTCATAAATTTTATGGAGCCTTCAACAGTGTAAACAGAGATCTCTCTGGAAACCATTGTTTCTCCCTTTATAACACCCACGGGCGCCCATACACAGAGCGGCGCGCGCGAGGCAAGAGTCGCGACGCAGTATTATACAGGCAAAGTTGATATCTCGCCGCCGGCCGACTGCGGCCCTGTATTTCTGCGTATCTCGGCGTCGCTTACGGCCCCGACGCCTCAGCCACGCCTCCGTGGACGCCGACGCCGCCACCGACGCCCGCCCCGCCATTACAACTCGCCACATTCATATCCTTTTTATCGCCGCTGCTTCTTCCTTTGTAAACTGACACTCCTTTCGGCTTTTATGGATCTATTTTTCATAAATATAATGTCCAAGTGGATGAGAAATGTGGCTCCTCTCCTCCTTTTCTCCGTTCCCCCACCCCTCCCCCTTCCCCTACGCACTATCTCCAGAATTTCGAGAGAGCACTTCCTTTAATTAGAGCCCATTTTCGGAAACGCCTTCTTTCACCGTGCGCGAATGAATCACGTGGGCGCCGCGTCCATTTCGCAGTTATTGGGGCAAAATGAATTGCGTGAATCGGCCCTTTTCTTGTCTCCTGTGTACTTTAATCTGGTTCTATGGTAGAAATAAAATGAGGAAGTGCGCCATCTCTTTCTGGTATATGGAGGTGTTTTAGAGACACCGCAAGAAGTGGGTCTTAAATAAGAGCGCCGTTCGATGCTAAAAGAGACAAAAGATAATGGAATTGGTTGCTGAAGTTACGAGGTGTAATTTGGCCTGTTTTCACCGCGAGAGCGTAACTAAAACTCCAGCTTTCAAGTACCGCTGGAATCGAGCATATACGACTGCTCTTAAAACGAAACAGAAAGACCAAGAGCATCGTGAAAGCAATTCTCTTCTGCCGTAAAGGTTTACAAGATTGTACAGATGTTACCTATATTACTCAACTTTCTGAATCATATTTAGTCCTCGGCTGACTCACTCCGCGCCCGTTTGATTTGCCATTTAATTAAGTCAGGCAGGCTGCACAAAGCATTGAGTTAAACTGCGTATAAAGTGCAATTTGTGACATGCCGCTTTGTAACCTACCAGCCTCTATATTTTTGTTAATGGTTCATATCAATAGTTTAGTTTGGAGCTATTGGACATGAGTAAGGATGGTTGACACAGATAACAAGCTTCGTTGCGAAATCTGGCCTGTTGCCTAAAACGGAAAAGAGTCTCTTTGCTTTAGAAATTTTAAAGGTCCTCAAATTATTTGATTCGTTACTAACACACTTCTTAACAACCACGCACATTTTAATAGTGAAATTTATTCCGATTTCGCTTTGAATTTTGCGACTGCTTATAGTTTTTTTTCAAATTAATCTTTCACACAGGGACAGTCACCTGTAGTCTTTATAACTTTTCAAGTAGTAATATGTTCCGACAGCAAATGCTGCTGACTAAGAATGACAATACTGATATGTCCATTTATTCCGTGTGTAATTACCAGCACCCTCCGAGAATAAAGCTGATAATTATCCACCTTCGCTCTATCAGTCGAATGAAAACTTTCATCGTATCTGCAATATGCGCAAAAAAAATTTAGTACGACTCATCTGCACGCGACCGTCCCTCATGAAACCTCGTATCCTGGTGCGCGATCCGTTAGTGCTTTGGGCATTGTTGAACGTAACAGCAAGACTGTTCCTGCCGAAGATGGCGCACTCCGCTCCGAAAGTTCCATCCAACCTGCGATGCATGAGGGCTACGATTTACTACGTCATAACGGTGTTGATAGTAGTACCTCTTACAATTTGCAGCTTACAAAAGACTGTAAGTTTACGAAATTCCTTAACAACAAACTTAATATAAGACTTAGTTAATTAACGTAACGCACACACAAGAACACACACTACGAAATGTAGAGTATAAATGATAAAATAAAAGATGAAAATTCCAAGTTCCTATTCAGAGTAGAAACAGCTTTTGAAAAATAAACAGATTTAATTTAGCATCATAATCTACTTTGCGAGTTAGGTTTGCCGTCTTCTTCCGCTCCACCAGTCCACTTCTTTTTTGGTAATGCCTAACGTCTTTTGACCCTTAGTCGGTACTCAGTAAATTGTCTTGGTAACTGCTCACTGGCCACTGGAAGTATGTGGTTCAGCCATTTGTGACTGTACTGCAGGAGTCTTCGCTGTGGATGTGATTCAGCCTGCTACAATCTTTGACTTCTCCCAGAAACTTTATTCTGGTCTTGAAATCTGAGCCTATCTTTGCCCTTTGGGATCCCTTCTTGGCTATCGTATAGAAGACTGGAGACTGTCACTGTCTTTAGAATCTTGTATGGTTCTCTGCGCGTTTGGCTGTCAAATGTTTTTGTGATGGTGACGCACATCCGAGAGAAAGTACCTAAATTCCCCTACGTCTCCTTCTTACACATCTGTCATACTGCAGACTTGGCAGTTAAACTTCGATATTTGTCTTCTAACCACATTATCGGATAATTTCATATCACTTAAAAGTCGTAGCTTTCCATATGCATTCGGAAGTCTAAAATAAGTCACAAGCCTACGTAATCTGTATTACTACGAGGGGCGTTCAATAAATAATGAAACACCTTTTTTTTCCTCGGTCAGTTTCGGTCGAAGAAACACACAATTTTCTGTGGGACATCGGGGAATATTCCCTCTTCAACGGCTACAGATTTATGAAGTTCCGATAGATGATGGCGCTATAAGTAACCTTCAAGATGGAGTCTTAATGGATGTGCGTTCCAAGCAGGGAGGTGTCATTGAGTTACTACTGGGGGAAAACGAGAGCATTGCAGATATTTACAGCAGCTTTCAGTATGTGTACGGACATCTGACAGTAAACAAAAGCACGGCGAGTCGTTGGATGGGCCGTCTGTCATTATCAAAACAAGGTCCGCAAATCTGTTGGATCTCCCGCGCGCTGGCCGGCCGCACATAGCTGTGACTTCCGTAAGTTCGAACGTACAGACCTTTTTATTCGAGATGATCGACAGATCATAATCAAACCCTGTTTTGCGCAACTGAGTGTCTCTGGTCTCTGGTGGTAGTGCCGACACACTCGTTTACGCGTTGGGGTACTCGAAGGTGTGTGCCCGCTAGATTCCTCGCCGCCTAAAAGAAAGCCATAGAGAGGAACGAAGGACCATCTTTGAGAACTGCTCGCACGTTACGATGCTCACCGTGACAATTTTTTACCGAACATCGTTACTGGCGATGAAACATAGGGTCATAACTTCGAACCAGAAACTAGACAGCAGTCCACGGAGTGGGGCCGCGCCACCTCTCAGCAGAAAAATTTCAAAGCCAGTAAACTTAGGGCGACGATCTTCTGCGACTCTCAAGGGGTTATTCAGTTTGATGTCCACCCTCATGCTGCAACGATAAACTGTGAGGAGTATTGTGCTACCCTCAAGAAAATGACGGAATGACTTCAGCATGTTCGTTGCCACAAAAATACAAGCGAAGTTCACCTTCTTCATGACAACGCAAGGCCTCACACATGCCTGCATCTCACAAAACTACTTTGGACTGTTCTCCCTCATCCTCCCTACAGCAGGGGTCCCGCATGTTCCTACTTCCACCTGTCAGGACCAACACAGGATGGACTCCACGGGATGCAGTGCGTGAACGATGAAGAAGTTAATGATGCAGCAAGACGCTAGCTCCGACGTCGACCTGTTCAGTGGTACCCTACGGGTATACAGGCATCTCAGTAAGCTGGAGCAACACCGTCGCATCAACGAATATTACGTAGAAAAACAGAGTTTTGTGACCGAAAGAATGGGGAATAATATGGTGAATTGGAATCCTAAATAAATCCAAGCTGCTTTTAGAAAAATCATGTGTTGCGTTACCTACTGAACATCCCTAGTACACTCGAAAAGAATATTTTTACGTATACTTCACAGCTATTCCCACTTTATGCTACATACATCGCTGATTTCAGTATTATGTTCTACTGTTAGTGTTACACTATAAAATATGCACGGAACCTGCAATTTTCGTACTGTAAAATATGAATAGTTGTGGAACAGGAAAAGCGTGTTTTCTCATGAATTAACTGTGATTTTCACCAAAAAGCCACAGTCATATCCGTTAAAAAGGTTTGTTGTTGTCAGGACGTTCGAAAGCAGGCAGCTCTAAACGCTGCCACTTTCTGAACCAGACGGTGGTTTCAGTAAGGCACTGTGGAGACTTTATTATTTCTACTGTTGTGTTTATGCACGCTGTGGTTCCTTTCCTATTCTGACATACGTATTAAGGAATTGCTACTGTGATATTGCAGTGAAGACAAGTGTCATTTCAAAAGCTAGTTACGAGAGTTCCATTACCAATACAGTGCTTTAGAAATTACTAAGCAGAAAATGGGCTTTGATTGAACCTTACGAAATAAAAGGGTTCACTAATTCCGTCATATATATATATATATATATATATATATATATATATATATATATATATATATATATATATAATATGCTTATTTAGATCTCAACCTGACAAGTTGTAGTTTAAGAGTAAGCACTAATAGAAATCTACTTTTATCAAACACAAATCCCAATTCATTGACTTATAAAAGTAAAATAATATCATATACTAATAGGAAATCAGACTAAAGGTCTAGAAAATCCAGAATGAAAAGTAATCCACAGGTTAAAGTACGAAACATTTAAGTATACATAGAAGATGTAGTTTAGATTGAAGGTAGAATAAAGGGTACAAGCATAATTGCAACCTCATTAATGTAAACATCAATAAGAATTTCAATTTGGTTAAAAAAAGGGTGAAAGGTGTGCCATGACGATGTCAAGAAATCATTTGACTCATATTTCAGTCGTTTTGAATATTACTTTAACGTAACTTCTGAGTGTCTAAAATTAAAATTAAGGTTCATTCAAATAAATGGATAAAATAGGTAAAGCTTAATAGAGTAGCAAAACAAAATGCACATTTGAAGCTATATGAAAGACTTTTACGAAATTGTATGTACTGCAACAGTCACTTGTTACTAGTTTTTCATTAGTATGACACGTTTCGTCAACATGCTGCCATCGTCAGGTTCATTTGTAATTACTTTTACATTATAATTAACGTGAAGTGAGGTTAGTCTCCTCTTTGCTGTGTGTACCAGTGAGGCTAGGTTAGGTTCAGAGTAAAGGGAACTAACCCCACTTCATGTTAACTACAATGTAAAAGTAACTATAAATGCACTTGATGATGGCAGCATGCTGCTGAAACGAGTTTAACAATAAAAGGGATATTAGTAACAAGTGCCTGTTTCAGTGTTTATTATTTCATAAAAATTTTATAATAAGGTACAATAAATCTATCATAATAACTGAGGGATGAACCGTTGAAGGTCTCATACAGACTGCAACAGTAGTTATGAACATCATGCAGAGTGGGCAAAAAAGTAGCTCATAAAAGTTTCACGCACTGTGACGTAGGGATTTCATCTTACATCTTCTGCATGCTGGGGGATGCTGTAATTGGGTTGCCATTATTAATATGCATGAAATACTTTATGGATCAGTCTCATTTTGTTCATCCCCTACAAATATTGCCCAAAAAGCAATTGTAAGCCGTTGTGAAACAAATGAAAATATCAATATACGTCAAAAAAGTAATTCAGACGTCTAAACAAATGCACTACGAGAAGAAGATGGTAATGTCAGGGAACAAAATAAAAACAATATGGGATATAGTGAAAGAGCAGACTGGTAGAACCAGAAAGGAACGGGAGCAAATAGCACTAAGGGTAGATGACACATTAGTAACTGAAGGGCATAGTGTGGCAAATCTATTTAACAAGTACTTTATATCCATTACTGATAGAATGGGACTTTCAGGATCAGTAAATAATGCCCTTGAATATCCGAAACTAGCCTTCACAAATAGCTTCAAGCACATGAATATATCACTCACTTCACCAAAAGAAATAACTTCCATAATAAAATCTTTAAAAACAAAGCATTCTAGTGGGTACGATGAAATATCAGCAAAGTTAATTAAGGCATGTTCTTGTGAGTTTAGTACAATTCTAAGTTACTTGTGTAACCAGTCAATTATAACTGGGACATTTCCTGACTGGCTAAAATATGCAGATATTAAGCCTCTAATCAAGAAAAGGTCTAAAAAGATACCATCAAACTACAGACCGATTTCACTTTTGCCAACATTCTCAAAAATTTTAGAAAAAGTAATGTACAGGCAACTGCTCAACCATCTGACCACAAATAACATATTATCAAGAACACAGTTTGGATTTCTGAAGGGTTCTGATATCGAGAAGGCTATTTACACCTTCAGTGAAAATGTACTTAATTCATTAAATAACAAATTACAAGCAGGTATTTTCTGTGATTTGTCAAAGGCATTTGATTGTGTGAACCACAACATCCTTTTAAGTAAATTAGAATTCTATGGTGTCAAGGACAGTGCTGCAAAATGGTTCAAGTCATACCTCACTAACAGTAAACAAAGGGTGTCAGTGCAAGGGACTAGTGAATTAAGTCATCAGTCATCATCAGAATGGGAAGAAATTACATGTTGTGTCCCACAAGGATCCATCTTAGGGCCATTGCTTTTTCTTGTGTACATTAATGATCTCTCATCAGTTACACTGCCAGGAAGAGTTCGTTTTGTTTGCAGATGACACAAGTATTGCAATAAATAGTATGTCGAGTGTATTTCTAGAAAGATCTGCTAATGATATTTTCATGGATATTAATAAATGGTTTAAAGCCAACTCACTGACATTAAACTTCGAAAAGACTCACTATATGCAATTCAGAACCTGTAAGAGGTTTCCACCCAGCATATGCATAAAATACGAATAAGAGCAGATAGAAGAGGTTGACAGTCTTAAATTCCTGGGATTACAACTTGATAATAAATTCAGTTGGAAAGAGCACACCACAGAACTGCAGAAACGCCTTAACAAATCTGTATTTGCAATTCGAGTGTTAGCAGACATAGGCGACATAAAAATGAAAAAGCTTGCATACTTTGCCTACTTTCATTCCATAATGTCATATGGTATAATATTTTGGGGTAACTCTTCAAGTCAAACAAAAGTTTTCAGAGTCCAAAAGCGTGTAATACGTATTATTTGTGGAGTAAATTCACGGACATCCTGTAGAAATGTCTTCAAAGAAATGGGTATACTAACTACTGCCTCTCAGTATATTTACTCATTAATGAAATTTGTCCTAAATAATATATCTCTTTTTCCAACAAACAGCTCAGTTCATACATACAATACCAGGAACAAAAATGATCTGCACTAGGACTTAAAAGCACTTACTTTAGTTCAAAAAGGGGTCCACTACTCAGGAACACACATCTTCAATAATTTGCCAGTAAACATAAAAAACTCCTTCTCCTCCATTGACGAATTTTTTAATAGAAACAAATGATGTATTGTATATATTCATACTATTAGTATTGTTATTTCAGTTTAAAAAAATAAATTGACATGTTCCACATCCACGAGGATCTCCTCAGCACGGATCTATGGAACGAAAAACTAATCTAATCTAATCTAATCTAATCATGTTTATATATCCAGTGACTATAACAGATATAAGAAGCAACAATGGAAAAACAGTTGCCCTGTTCGCATGGTTAGTCCATACAATACAGAGTGTTAATGTGTTCTTTGTTTCTTCACAGACCAGATCATATGAAGGTTTCTTCAAACACAGGTACAGTGCAGTGAGGACAGTTACAGGAAACTTGCATCATGCATATCTTGTCACTGCTTCTAACACCTTTCTAATGAAGAGACTTACAAGGAATGAAAACGGGAGCACTGTTGCTATGGAAGCTCTTGAAATTGCTTTGTGGGAACAGCTCCAAGTCAGGCAGTACACAGCTTTCAAATATGATGGAAATAGGAACAGAGGACACGTTTCCCAGGCATCATATGAATTTAAGGATGTTGAGATTATCTGTACGCCTGTAGCTGAACCACATTTCCTTCCAGGGCCCAGTAGGAATAATATTGTTTCCTGTGCCCTTCTCCAAGGTTAGGTGCTTGTCCCATCATTGCAAAGATACAGTGTATGACAATAAGAGCCGTGAAAAAATCGTATGTCTCACCTTAAAATTAACTCATTTTGTTTGTGCATTAAGATGTCAAGGAAAAAAAAGGTATGTATAGGGACGAAGAGATTTAAAAATACAATTTCCGTCTTTAAATTCCAATTTGTTTATGGAACTGTTCCTCCTGGAATTTTATATTTGTAGCTCGTGGTCTTGCGGTAGCGTTCTCGCTTCCCGCGCATGGGGTCCCGGGTTCGATTCCCGGCAGGGTCAGTGATTTTTTCCAGCTTCGAGATGACTGGGTGTTGTTGTGTCGTCTTCACCATGATCATTCATCCCCTTTATGGTCAGAGGAAGACAACGGCAAACCACTTCCACTAGGACCTTGCCTAGTACAGCAGTGCGGGTCTCCCACATTGTCCCCTACACTATTCGGAGTATGGGACCTCATCATCATCATGATCATCATCATGTAGTGGTAAATAATTAAAAAGTAATTAGTGTCTCTCATTACTGCTTCCACCTTTCTTTATGTTTTACTAAAATATCTTTCTTATTTACAATAACACTCAAGCTGTCTCTTGTAAATCTTTATACTGAAAAGACAGTTAACAGTGAAATGATTGATAACTATTTTCGGCTCTCACCTGTTTATTTACCAATGCACTATAGTGTTGAATGTGGAGGGCATGCGTAAGTGACATTATCATTTTATTCTTTGCCAGTGAATAAAGGTAGTTAGGATATTCTTCTTTGTATCCAAGACTGTTATCAGATGTTTATTTCAGCAAAAAATCAATTTAGAGTCAACTGTCTACATACCCCCCTCCCAGGACTCCGAAATGTGTCAAGTGATTCTAACTACTATTAATTGCAATGCCAAATTCTTTTCACTGTTATCTATACTTAATACTAGGACTGAAGAGTTACAATGGACAAGATGAGGTCTCTACTCCTTCCCACTGTCAAGTTATGATGTTTTTTAAAGTCACAAATTTAAAGCATAAAATGAAACAAGTGAGTTTTTCCAACATTTTTCATTTAAAAAATCTGAATGATGTATCCTACTTTTTATACATGCATCGACTTAATGGTCTACATACTACATGTATAAAACTATTTAGGTCAGAAGGTCGACTCATTATTGAGTAATAGGTCTCTGAAAATAGGTAAATTGGTGCTTGACTAGTGACTGGGTGCACACTCTTCAGTCTTCAAACCATAATTTATCAAAAGTGATTAGGGTTAGGACAGTGCTATTCAGTAGTTTTACTATTAAGACATATAGATATCCATGCACCAAATACGATTAAATTCTGAAATGATCGCCTTATCACCCCCTGTGAGATTGAACAGAATGACCTATGGGAATTCCTGTTTAACAGTATCAGATCTTTTTTCTGTAGCTATAGATCCCAATGAAGTATACTATATTTCTCTAAGTTTTCATGTCACTGCTTCTCACTCTAGTCAAAATGACAATCGACAAATATTTCTTGAATTTGTTCTTTGTATCTGTTACCCAAGCCAACTTCATGAGGTGCCAAATAAATTGCTTCTTGGCAGCTTTATAGGTCATTTGTTCTGCGTAATTCAATCAGAATTCGTTTTACTTTCTGTGGGATATGTTTATCTGAAGACCAAATAATGCTCATTGCATTGTTTTTTCCACATAATGTAAGAATGTTGGCTGGTATTGCTTCGAATCTGTAGTAGTACGAAGTTCAGCTGAGTATACTAATTTTACCAATTCTTGATCAAATCTGTACAATAATAACGTGCCTAACAAAGGATGACAAATAACTCCTTCATTCACAAAATATTTGTATATTATTCGGAACCACAATTTCTCAGCCTAGCAGTAAGTTAGATGTTTATTACTAAAAAAATGTTTGTGTAAACCTGCATTTCGACCGCTATAAAATAGTTATTGCAAGTCTGCAACTGTACAAATAATTTTAATAGTACTAATAATAATAATAATAATAATAACACTGAAGAGCATTAAGAATGAAATAGATTAATTTAGCATATTTGAGGCAATAAGGGATAAACAAAGAGGAGAAGAGTGGAATGTCAGTGACGGTGGCTGTTAGGAAATAACAGAATTCAAATCGTGAATTCTACCTTTGAGGGCGAAAGAAAAGTTGCGGAGGAGAAGGGACTGACGAAAGTAATCTGTAGAGTAGTATGTAGGAGAGATGGCTATTGTGATAGAACATGGACTGTTAGCTGTCTTTTGTAATTTGCAAGGAATATAATCCACACGTAGCCGCGATAATTATTTGTAGGCAGGAGTGATATGGTCTAAAAAGTGTATTTCGCAAATGTATCGTACACATGCAGTCACTTACAATGACGATTCCAAAAATAAGGGATAAAAATTCTCATGGGCAAAGCACTGCTATCGCAACTGTACTAATACTAACATGGTATGCAGTTGGGAGTAGATATATTTCGACACTGCCACTACCCTTACCCAAGAATTTACTCTGCCATTCCTGAAGGCCAAATATCTATTTGCACATTAAGCCCCTGTGACCACACTTAGTACGTTCATGTGCGTTGCGAATCGCCCATCGTTCAAGTGCTTCTTCAGTACTCTGAAGAGATGAAAACAGCTGAATTTGGCTGGGGTTGTAGAAAGGCTGAAGTAGCAACACAAAAAACCTCAGTGCGCCAATTCTGTAGAGTAATGAGTCATCCAACATTTTGTTAAAAACAAGATTCCAATTAAGTTGACACACAAACACATTTACAAATTTATTTATTTATTAATCTAGAAAAACATTTGACAGCATTGGGAGAAGAACTTCGCGATTTTGAAAGATACCCAATCACACTGAAAAGACAGAAGAACTACACCGCACACACACAAAATCTTAAGTTAGAGGATACAGACCAAAGCAGAGTAACATAAAGCTTAAATTAGAAAATAGGTAAGACAAACTTGCTACTTATCACCATCTTCATTTAATGTTTTCATACCGATATCTATGAAGATCGTCAAAGAAAACATGTTTGGTTAAGGTGAACGGAATTCCCTTTGGCTATGTAAGATTTGCAGTTTTTCTGCAGCAATAGCTGATACAAAGAACACACGCAGAAGAATATACTGTATAAGCTAAAACTGATTTGGAATTACAATTTCCTAGTAAACTGACATAGGGCCAGGAGAGCGGTGTGCTGACCACATACCCCTCCATATCCGCATCCAGTGACGCCTGTGGGCCGATTTTTTTTTTCTTTTTTGAAACGTGTGAAGATGAAGAAATGATTTAAATTTGTGCCACTTTCTAGTAAGCATGAGACATGGGCTCAAATCCTGGCTGTGTCACCAATTTTAATACATTCCTTCTGCTTCTATTATTAAGATTAATGGAATAACGAAAATTATGATCGTAAGGAAACAAAAAACAGAAGGACACTACACCTGAATCGAAGGAAGCAAATTTGAAAAAGTTAACAAATTTTGTACTTTAGTCACTTTAATTACTTAAGACAACAGGAGTTGAGTGGAAACCAGAAAAAATTGCAACAACAGTACATGCTTTCAATAAAAGAATTGAGCAGATTCCTTAACATAAGAAAGTTCTGGGCATTATCTGTAGTGCTCCACTGTATGTTTGCGAAAACTGTACACCGTTGCAGTCAGACAAAGTGGTTGAAGCAATAGAGATATGACTTTGGAGCAGGACCAACTAAACAGGAAGAAAATCCAGTGAAGATTTTTTGATAGAAAGTAATGAGCTCGTGGCATCCATTCGAAAAACGGAAACAAAACTTGTAGGATTATTATACAAATACAATGATCGTTAACAAATACGTTGGGAGGAAAACTCTTGGTAAGAAACAAGGACAGGCCAAGAAAGAAAATAGTGAAAGTTCTACAGGAGGCAACAATGTATCATAACTATCAATAAAGAAGGGGACAACACAAAATAACAGAAGACTGGTGACAATGGCACTATGTATACTTTAAACGTCAATTGATGAATGATAACTTACTCCACCTGTGTACCATATTTCATGTCAATGGTCTTCAAAAGTTGTTTGTTCCCTTTACATTAGTAGCAGAGGAAATTATACATTCAACCGACAATAGCTGACAGTTAAAAAATCTTACAAGTTATTCCAGAAATTTAGTTTTCCAATAAAGGACAACTCCCAAGTAATATAATACAACAAAATAAAGGACTGTGTTCCGGAATCATCACTCATCATAGTTTAAATAATTAAATTTCGTATATGTTTAGCATTCAGTGCAGTTCAGCACACATAAGAATAATAAAACGGTAGTGCACATACCAAACTCATTTTCTCTCATCAGTTGTCAGTTTCAACTCACTTAAGTGAAAACTACTGCGCCATCAACTGAGTTGAACTTGAGACGCCAGATTAAAATATGGGGGTAGTGTGTCAGGTTTTAATGCTTGAGTTGAAGAGTTCAATGTTGCAAGTAGACATACTTGTTATTATTTTCTAATGTCAGTTAGTGTTGTATGGTATTTAAATTTTTAACCGTTATGCAGCAATTAAAGCAGGGCTTCTACAGTTCTGGTGCAGCTATTTAAAGCTAGTACAGAAATAACTTTATAGTCGATTACAATCTTCCACTTTTAAAGACGTATTTAGCATTTAAGCATGCAGTCTGTTCACTTACAATCATTGCACCCTTCCACACTTTCCAGTCCTTTTTCAGCATTGTTTATAACTCTCCAGTTGCATAACTTTCACCAAAGTGAAAAACAAAAAAGAAAGCTTCACTCACCTGCTTTTTGGTACCGATCGTATAGTTCTACTGGATGAGCGTCATTCAGCTATAAGCAACAAATTACCACAGCATTACAGTGTACTGCTTTGCATCACTGCATATGATACGTTCTAAACCACATTACATCATACCAGCTGAAGGAAGTTTCTTACATATGATTACAGTTCTTCCAGTCAGTTAGTATGAGAAATGGAGAGAATTAAAAGCAATATGAAAGGTGACTAACGTTGTTGTTGTTGTTGTTGTGGTTCTGAGACTCTCCACGCTACTCTATCCTGTGCAAGCTTCTTCTTCTGACAATACCTACTGCAACCTACATCCTTCTGAATCTGCTTAGTGTATTCATCTCTTGGTCTCCCTCTACGATTTTTACCCTCCACGCTGCCTTCCAATACTAAATTTGTGATCCCTTGATGCCTCAGAACATGTTCTACCAACCGATCCCTTCTTCTAGTCAAGTTGTGCCACAAACACTGAAACGTCCCCTTTGAACAGTTATACAGGACTATGCTTAACCTGACACACAATATTTTTAGCGCAACGCAATCTGACTTTCAAAAATCCCTACAAAAGAATGGCCCTGACTAACATTAACCTATACCTTTCACAAATCACTTACCTCACCAAAAATCTTCGTTACTCGAACTACTGCAAAACAGTGAGCGCCACTACTGCCAGCTAAATAAAAGATTCAAACTACGGAAGGCACTTACTACTGATAGGCATAGTTAGGAAATGAAAGATTTTAGTAGAGAACAAACAATGTATTTACCTTAATAGTGTTGAAAAATCATAATATACATAACAGATCATGACATCCAGTCTTACAAATTTCCAAACTCCGCCATCTCTCTCCCCACATCCACCACTGCTGGCGGCTCACCTCCAACTGCGCAACGCTACACGCTGTTCACATCCAGCTGCCGCTGCCCAACACTACAATGGCAGACAACAATGCAAACTAGCCAAAGACTGCACACAGCACAGCCAGTGATTTTCATACAGAGCGCTACGTAACGTTGCCAATAAGAAAACATAAAACAGCACAGCCAGTGATTTTCATACAGAGCGCTACGTAAAGTTGCCAATAAGAAAATATAAACAGCCTACTTACATAGCCCCCATGCTCCCCCCAAAAAAATTTTACAAATTGTTTTGGGCAGTGGCCAATAATGATTTGATAAAATTTTCCATAATTACAATAACAAAGAAATCAAAGGCACACACTTATTGATACAATGTTGGTCAAAAGCTAAAATTTTCTCACAGTCCATAAAGACAGTCCTGATCATTCATCACAGTAACATTGCAGTGTTTTTCTCAAAGTCTGAGCAGTAAAAGAAAATGCACACGGAAGTAGTGGATTTCCATGCAATCTTGAAGAAGTAGTGTTGTCCTTCCAACGGAAAGACAGTGCTGACTCTTGACATGCAGACAGGTATTGGTCCACAACAGAGCAAACCCACAGCAGAGTCAGTCGAAATTTTGAAGAGTATTGGTAGGTAGGTCATCACAGAGCAGACCCACTGTAGTCCTTGTAGAGATGGCCAGCAGCCATCTGCTGCGACTGTGCAGGTGTACAATCACCATCGAGGAGTCTTGCGGAGAATATAGCAAGTCCATAAACCACCACTTGTGCACTCACACAGTTTTTGGAATTGTCCTTAGAACCAGCAATGCTGTTATCCAGTCCCTTGCTGAATTATTAACACACGAGCAAACACTAACAGTCCCTACTTCTCACATATTGTCCATATACTATGACCAACAGAAATGAGTGCAGTGAAATGGAACTTACAAGTTAATAATATGATGAACTGGTGTCAATTACAATTTTATAACATAAGAATACAATTACAAAGGTACAAAATGCATCATTAAAAAACATAACAATACAGATAACATTTGTAGACAAGCTTTACAAAGGAATAGAAAGAAACATGCACATCAGTGTTACAGGAATTATGACATGAGTACATACATAAAAGATCAGAATAACTTGCGAAACATCAACTTCACATATTAACATTAAAACAAAACAGAACAAATAATGTTTAAACATCTTTACAAAGAAAATAACATAGTATTTGAAAAATTCTACAACATAAATCTTATTAGCTAAACACATAAAGACAGGAAAAAGAAAAATACACAAGGATACATAAACACATAGCAGAATAACACAAGAGGAAAGGACAGGGTTTCTTTTCAGTGTAACATTTGGTACTGCAGTATTTTGCAAACAAAACCTTTTTTTTTTCTTGGAGATCTCCCTTTGTTCATCATTATTCCCAAAAGGTCCTATCTATACTTGCTTTCTGCACTTTTTTCGTATAACTTCTCAATGCATTTCTTCCAATTCATCGCAACTCATTCTCTTATATAGTCTACCCCCTTTAAGCTAACTTAAATCTACTGAGCTCAGATGATAAACTAAGGGACAAGGCAATGCAGCAGTACAAAACAATTAACACAAACAGCAATGACAAAATATTCAAATTGGCCAAGCAAGCAGCAGTATTACAACTAATATTACGCAATGAGCAGCAAACAAGAAAAATAAATCAGTAGTAAAACTGGCTTAACAGAGTAATGTAAAGTGAAATTTAGTAGTACTATGCCTGGCAAACAGCAGAAGCAAATGCAATAAATTATATCTAAACATGACAAAGCTCAAGCTGAAAAAGTAGTACACTAAAGACAACAATGCAGATAAGGGAAATGTCTATTCACATCTTAATATCTATGTCATTAAAGTGGTGCACCACAACTATTTCTACAAAAAAATTACCAAGTACTTGAAAAGAAAATTATATATGCAGTTACTGTTATTAGTCCCTTCTTATTGTTCTTTCCATTCCAAGAGCTCCTTTTTCGAAGAATGTGGATCATAAAATAATTATTTAATAGATCTGTTGACAGAAAGTGTTCGCAACAGCAAATGCATTTAATTTTATTTTATAAAACCAATGCTGCAACACAGCTGGAAACCAGATATCAAATGAAATAAGCAATTACGCAAACCAAAGCATAAAAATATCATTCAATAGTCATGTGGCATTTCATAAGTTAGTAGAAATTCTCTCAATTCTCGAAAGACAGTAGTCATATACAGGTGTATAGACATAAAAATATTTCTCGTCATTTCATTAGGCATTTCAGTAAATATCATAAATTAAGAGCTCCACAGTATAATCATATGTTTTCAAGTTTGAGCGTGTCATATTTGCAATGCTTTCTACAAAGGAATGTCAATAGCGAGGATAATGGCCTCCCTTTTTTTTCCACCTAATGGCTTTCTTTTGTCAGACGACTATCTCTCAGCTGGGCGCCCAAAATGCATTACGTCAAGGTCACTTACCTTTCTTTCTGAAATATTTACGACAGCAGCTTCCGCTACAGTGACAGTCTCATATAAAAATATTTTCACAGGTTGAGAATTTGCGTTACAAATGTGTAGAAACAAAATCCTATGAATATAACAGTGTCCAAAAAATTTTCAGTGGTATTGTGATACATTCACACATGTACACACATTTCATAACTCTTAAAATACGATTCTTGGTTTCCAACAACCTTTTTCACAAACCAGAGTCCCTAACCACTACTCATTATTCCTTACCTTATTCATCGACACTTTTTCAATATTTCATCATAACAGATACATAGCATACTCAAATAACTCATATAGCATCAGCTTATTGATCATAAACATACCGCAACAGCATAATACACATAGTCATCGTAATAATATCATAACACCTCAGTCAACTCTCAAAATCGTCGTGGCTTCCTCCAATAATTAAAAAAAATTCTCTGCTCATGTCAAAAGTGTCATCTGCCTCAAACGTACTTTAAAATCATGATCCCATACCAAATACATCATTCAAAGTTCTCATAATATCACAATGGGTCTGAAAATATATGAACAGTTCACAAAGTACAGACAAAATACAATTTTGTAAGTGTGAAGTTATACAATTGTGTAAATACGTAAACATCTGTCACTGATGTAGTAAAAAAAATGTTTGTCTCTCAGTTAAATGATCAGATAGCTGTGTAATTTATGTATTAGGGAAATATGGTACCGATGTGTAAAGTTGTATAAGCAAATACCATATTAGCTAGGGCTCCTTGTGCTTGCCAAACACATGGTACACAAAGTAAGCGTGTAACCCCCTGAGGATTAATGTAATTATACCCTCAGGTGTTACAGATTACAGCAATGGAATGAAATGTATCACGGAAAACCTTTGTATCATTGTACTTCAAATATCTTTAAAAATAAATGATTTAAGTACAAAATTAATCACTCAAATACGTGTCCTGTAGCGCTAAATGTGCGTCTTGCTGTAAGATAATCTCTGTGGAAGTGTCGTAGTTATCGTCCTCCGAAAGCTAAGTTCTGCAGAAGCCAATGTACTTACCTCATGATGAACAAAAGTGAAATGCTTTGCGTATAGATATCTTAGTTATTACGCTTATTGCCGTGATGAAGAAAGTACTGTACAGTAACGTATTGTTGTGCCACGAAAAAGGCTGTCTCATTGTTGCTATACCACAAAAGTTACTACTAAAACATGTTTTACTTTCCAGAATAATGCAGAAAAACTGTGCAGATATAAAACAGAAACACCGCAAAAGCAACATTGTAAATTGTCACTCATTAGTAGCGTCATGACAAAACCGTGTAGTTGTCACATAAACTAACCACTGTGTCGTCTGGTATCTCACAGAAAGTACTTTAAATCCAGAATGTATTTTCAAGCAAACCAAAATGTTGCATTAAAATCTCATTAGCAGTACTGGTAAAAGTTCTAAGTAAGTGAGCCTTATAGTCGTTACGTAATCGTGCAACTAACAAGCAAGAATGTACAAATAACAACACTGTGTTGTCTGTTCACTATAACAATGCATTCGTAATTCCTGTTGAAATAAGTTCTCTTGGTTCTTGACTGGATATTTAACTTCAAACATTGTTGCATGGTAACAGTTTCTAAGTCTGACAATGCATACTAGGAAAGTGAAGTGAAAAGTTTTATGGCAAAATCAAAGTTTAAAAAGCAGATTATCTTTCAATAAACGGTTTTACATGTGAAATGTGGTGCAATCCTTTACTCTTCATAGTACTCAGATTTTCAACTTGAACGCAATTATCATGCGGTATACGTCGGTAAAGAATACTGGAATTTTTCTCAAGGTTAGCGTCTATGTTATTTTTCTCTGAGCCCGCCGGCGCACGCTGCTGCCTGCGGTGCGAGTCATTGTCTGTCTGTTTGTTGGCGCGCGTCGTTATTGGGATTAGGAGACCTAACCTCTACAAATTCACCTTGCCGAGAGGGCCCTGCCCTGTTTAAATCCCGCCAGTTCTGATGCAATTCAGGTCTGTCGTTACGATGATATCGTCTGTCGTCATGTCGGTAGATTCCATAGTTTCTTTCTTGTCGGTCACATGGTGGAGAATTTCTCCCTGAATCGTAACTGCACGCTGGACCGTTGCGTCTGAAGTTATTCTGTCTCCCTTGATAATATTTATTTTGGTTCCCATATTGTCTGTTTCTCTGATTGTCTCTGTGATAGTCATTACCGCAGAGAGGTGATCTTTCCCTGTAATTATTACTATTCTGCCAATGGTTGTCATACGGATGGTGTCTGTTTTGGCCACGATTTGTGTTGTGAAAATAGCCTTGTCGTGTCCAGTTTTTATTTCTTTCGTCGCGGAATTGTGACGGATGTGACCTGTAATTGTTGTGTTCCTGTTTTCGCGTTCCGCGTTTCCGCGATTGTCAGTGTCAATTTCCAGTTCTTGTAAGAGTCCCTGAAAAGCTTCAATGTCTTCTTTGCAACGTCCTGCTAAAATAATATGTCGTAAATGTTCAGGCAGTTTGATTAAGCAAATGCGGATGAGTTCTGAGGGGCTGTATGGGTTTGACAGGTACTGATTCTTGTGCAACATGTCTTCAAAATATTTCACAAGACTGGAAAATTCAGATTGTTCGAAATGTTTCATCATTATGATGCTATGTTTTACTTGGTCTTGTGTAGCTTGAGACCAATATGCTGAGAGGAAGGCATGATAAAATTCTCCTTCATTGTGACAATCGTGAATGACCGATCGCATTCTTACAGCTGGTTCATTCTCTAAATAGCCACACATAAATTCTAATCTGTGCTATAATGACCAGTTGGGAGGAAAACAATGAGAGAATTGATGGAGCCACGCTTGTGGATGAATATCGTTGCCAGAATTCTTAAATGTTTTGAATTTATGTGCAGTAATGAACAGCTTATAGTCAAAATCATGATGTCGGTGAGTCGCATATCGGTCATTGTTACGTCGTTTGGGCGGTTCCATTTCAAAATTCGGTGCACCTTGCCAATTTCTTTCATAATTTTCGAAATGCGCTGTTTTATTATTTTGTGGCTGTTCCGTATTTCTATGTCACTCTTCCCGTATTGGGGCGCGAGTGTCCTCTGAAATACGTAATTCTTGTATTACCTGTGTCAGCTGATCTTGTACTTCCCGGATTTCTCTTTGGTGTTGCGTATTAATTTGATTCTGATTTTGTTTGAATTTCCTAATTTGTTCGCACTCTTCTGTGTCATTAAAGACTACCGGTTTTGTGTCATTCAGATTATCATCTACCTTCGTAGATAAATTATTTAGCTGATCCGTAAGTTCAGCTACTTTCTCGGATAGTGAACACATTTCCTCAGTGTGTTTTTCTGAACCAAGTTTCAGAGTGTCCATTTGTGTTGAAATCGAATCTACTGTGTCCTTTAAGTTTTCTTGACTTTTTGCAAGTTGCGTAACAGAATCGGTAGATGCAACTGAGTCAATTTTAGCCCACAAGGTCTCATGATTTTCATGAACAATGGCTTGCAGTTCTTTTATGGCTGCTTCGTGATTCTGTAATGCATTTTCATGCCGCGAAAAAATAGGTTGAAAATGCTCACAAATTTGTGTTTTTACGTCGTTACAGACTTTTTGACATTTCGATTCGATTTTATGTAACTCAGTAGTTAAATCTTCACGTGTTTGTTCAAGCGTGGTGTGAAGTTTTTGTTCCATTGCGTCTAACTGTTGCTGTGTTTGTCTCTGGTGTTGTTCCATTGTGTCTAACTTTTGAAGATTTTCTTCCATCGTGTTAACTTTTGAAGATTTTTTTCCATTGTGTCTAATTGTTGCTGTGTTTGTCTCTGATTTTGTTTCATTTGCTGCATTAATTGCAGTAATAATGTATTAGTGTCTGGAATCTGTTCCTCTATGCATTTCGGCAGTGCATTTGCACCGGCAGCATTCACATTTTGACAAGCAGAAAATGTGTTTTGACTTATTTGAGAAAACGGTGAGGCCCCAAAACCTGAATCTACAGTATTTGCAAGACTGTGTCCTGTCATTTCGGATTCCTGAGGCGAGCTGTTGCCGACCGATCGATCGATAATGCTTCCCTGTTCACTAATTGTTTCACTGTCTAGGCCATTATTTGCCGCCCGCTCCATCTCCCTATGCACAATTACCAAATTACCACTTTGAATGTCTGTTAATTCATTACACAGCGGTGCTGATAAGCTACGCTCGTCGTCACTATTATTTCTCAGTTTACTTTGTAGCCTAGTGTTACGTTTCTCACACGCCATTATTGTCACAATATTTCACACGATAACACAGAAAAGCACAATTTGAAGAGCAAAAATAAGAGAACACATTAACATAGCACTGAAAATAATATCTAGTTAATTGCAAGCGCAGCTGCGAAATACTTGGTGCAAATCTACATGCATGCCACAACTGCTTTACTGTACAACAATGAAAGACTGCAACTACAAAGGAGATTCTCTCTACAATTACGCGCTAGCAATAAACAAAAGCTTCACTAATTACACAAACTACAAGAAAAAATCAGAAGATTCCAGTGAGGTATCCTCGGCTAAGGGTCGACATATGAAACGTCCCCTTTGAACAGTTATACAGGACTATGCTTAACCTGACACACAATATTTTTAGCGCAACGCTATCTGACTTTCAAAACTCCCTACAAAAGAATGGCCCTGACTAACATTAACCTATACCTTTCACAAATCACTTACCTCACCAAAAATCTTCGTTACTCTAACTACTTCAAAACAGCGAGCGCCACTACTGCCAGCTAAATAAAAGATTCAAACTACGGAAGGCACTAACTACTTGTAATATCCCCACGGAAAATTACCCTCTACCACGCACTAATTAATAGTGATCAATCAAATCATCCACATTTATTTACGTTTGAAAAGTATCTGATCAGATTTTCTAGTAAGATATGCGCCGACAGCTCGTCGACGCCAAGGTAATTTTCTAGTACGTTTATTCTCTGGAACAACAGAGGTACAGATATGTATGCTCCATGGTTATTATAGTTTGGAGAGAGAGAGAAGGGAACAGTTTTCGGAAATATCGGTGGGAGGATTTTTGGATTGCTAGAGAAGTTTTAGGTATTCTTCTTCGCACTAAAGCGAACAAGGGAAATTTGTGCCGCTAGCGGGATAGATAAAGAAATGATAAACCTGTAAAAAAGTAACTTTCCTGAGACTTAAAATACACGGAAACGGAACCTGTAATTAACAAGGATTCAATATACATCTTTCATCAGAAATAAGGTTTGTGACCATTTTATTACAGAGTGAATGAAGAATGAGTTCTCTGTATGAATCATTGATGATTGTCTAGGCCTGTAATTAATTGGGAAGTTTCAGCTGTGACGAAGAGAACCTGCAATCTATGAGTTTTATAAATCGTCCAAAAAGGCTTCGTCCACATCTGAAATATTAGATCTGTCGTAAACTGAACGAATTGTTCAAACGATCGATTTTCCCAACTGAATGCAGCGCTTAATAATAATAACAAATGTAAAGATTTTTTCTAGCAAGACCGCCGCTGAGTATTAAGACGAAGGGCTCTACCGGAGATTCGACCAGGCTGATCTCAAGTAATTTATATTTGGATTGTACACAGATAAATTAGAGAGAGAGAGAGTGAATGTAATTCTAGAAATTACTTAGAATCCTCCAGTAGTATAATTGTTTGTCTGTCCTTTTACGGATCAGCCAATCATAATACACGAAGCCCTGACTTTACTGTACTGATTCAGGTGTGAGAGTGAAGGAGCGATAAAGACGACACACTCCTGTACAGACAAACATTACACCAAGTTAGCGGCAAGCTGCATTCACACACAAAGACTTTCATCAGAAACAAAACCACAAAACAAAGAAGTAATCAGAGAATTCATTAGAATGGGGACCGTGACAGGACACGTTTTTGGACGTTGTTAAAATAATTTTGTTCTTTGTTTCATGTGAACGACGACGAGACAACCTAACTTGAAAAAAAGAGAAGAAATACTCGCAGTCGAATTACTTGGATCCACAGATAATCAGCACGCAGGGCGCAGAAAAAAGGCCAGATTTAAAATTTTTTAATTAAAGCTTGCTAGTATTCTGGAAGTAGACGTAGATTTGAACATTTACTAATTGTGTTCATACAAGACGTAGTTTGATTGAACTGCCCTAGTTGCATTTAACCGTATAAGTACTATACGAAAGTATTCTTGTGTGAAGGGAGATATATATAAATCTTGACTGTAGAACATTTATATGGGTTTAACTAGGGCAATGTTTAAGATGAGTCAAGCAGAGCAGAGCAACACGCAACAGCCTTCAGCGGTGAGCACCGATGATAATGAGGTAGTAAGAAGTGTTGTAGAGCCGATAGCTACAGATAGCGCAATAGAACGCCCGGTAGACACGGCTGGAGATGTAACAGCAGGGATGCAACATGGATTAGATCCATTAGTAATTATAATGAGACAGATGCAAATGATAACGGAGAGTATGAATAATATGAAAACCGACATTAACGCGAAATTAGCCTCAGTTACTGAAGGGCAAAACCATTTGAATACAAAATTAGCCTCAGTTACTGAAGGGCAGGAAAATTTGAAAGCTGAGATTAAGCAGCAGTTACATGATAGTTTTTCCGAATTAGAGCAGCGGATAGAGGAAAAGACAAAGGAACTAAAAGATCAGGCCGAAGAGACGGAACGAAAATTAACTGCACAAATCGAATTGGTTAAAGCTCAATGTGAGGAATCTACTCAACGCGTTCGTGTAGAAATGAAGGAGTACGTGGCTATTAAGATAGATACCGTACGGGAACAGGTGGAAATGGTTCCGCAGTTAGTACAAAAGCAAGATGCCATGTCATGTGCAATTGCGCAACTCCCTGAATTGGCACGTACGCAGACGAACCTAAAGGAAAGTGTGGAACATCTGACAGAACGTCAAGACGTTATTGACCACCAGATTAATGTATTAACGGGTAAATTATCCGAAATCACATTAGAAAACAAAAGGCTAATGTGTGAAAACGTTGAGCAAAATGTTAAAGCAGCATTCCAGAGTCTATGCGGCAAACAGGAAGAGAATTTGTTTGCGAAAGGACTTGAGGAAGTGCGACAGCAGTTAGGTGCTGATTTCGAGCATTGGAAACAAACGATCGAAGAGTCGATACGCGTTTCACAACAAGGCTCAGAACAAATGAATACAGGCCAACATCAGAAGTTGTCAGCGACTATAGACCCCGTTACTGCACATTCGCACACAATACCGACATGTGTAAGTAACTCGAATATCAAATGGCCACGAGCTAGTTGTTCGCATGACGTTTTAGCGGATGGAGATTACGAAAGCCTTTGTCATGCAGAAGAAAAAATGATAAAGCATCGGCAATTTCAGATTTTTAACACTGACAAAAGGGGGGTCCATCCGATTATTTTTATTCGAAGTTTTAGAGGAGTGCTACCCAGAAGTTGGTCGGAGTGGCAGAAGATCAGTTTCGTTACTGGGTATATACAAGGTTCGGGGGCGATCTGGGCCTCGGACATGACTTCTGTTTGCGCGACCTATGAAGATTTTGAAAAAGCGTTTTTAGCAAAATTCTGGTCAGAAGGGGTACAGGAACGCCTAAGGCAGGAGGTGCTCTACCCAGAGCCTTTCTCTTTTTCGAAAGGAAGCCTTAGGAAGTATTTTGAAAAATATATAAATAAAACAAGATATTGGGACAGACCTATGCCTTTGCCAGACATAATAAACATACTTAAGGCAAGATTACCAACTAGCATCCGCAATCAATTAATTTACGGCAACGATAAAGACCTGGAGTCGTTCCTCACGACGTTAGATCATATAGACATTATAGAAGAGAACAGCCAGAAAGCACGTAATAACAGATTCCAGTATAGGGAGATAGAACTTCCGGCAAATGGTAGGCAAGGGAACGCACAGAGATCGATAAATAGTGGAGAAACCCCTCAAAATCTCAACAATAATACCGGCAATAGTCTTGCGAGGGGCTATCCAAGGAATAACAGGAATGGGAAAAGATACAATCCCGTATGGGGAAACGAAAGGAATTTTAGACCGCAAGCTTGGAACAATAACGGTAATAGAAAGTGGAATCAACCGGGGGGAATAAACTCCAACAACCAACATCAGTGGGGACGGACATCTACGAATCAACCGGTAATTACCGAAGTAACGGACGATGTCAACCACCAGGCGAATCAAAATCCAACAAACTTGTAAGGACCCACTCGTGCCCGGAGGAGCGGTCAACAATAGGTTGAGGGGCAACAGGATATGTGTACCAATGCTGACGTATAATGATGGACGATTACTGGCAGATGAATTGACTGAAGACTTAGAACCCAAAGATGAGGATAAGGAACAGGTGGCAGTAGCCGAAGTGCAAGTAATTTTGGAGACTGTACCTATAACGGCGGTTTTAGACACAGCTGCAACCACAAATGTTATTTCGGAGGCTCTATTCAACAAGATCAGAAATATAAGAAGAGTACCAATTTTTCCAGTTCAAAATTGTAGAATAATAGGCGCCGTTGGGGCTCGATCGGCGAATGTAAAAGTGCAGTCACTACTTAGTGTAGAAGTAGGAAATGTAACAATATTAAGCACATTCCTTGTTGTGAAAAATTTGGTGGTAGACTGCATTATCGGAGTCGACAGCCTACGTCAATACGGATGCAGAATAGATTTTAAAACAGGAAAAATTTGGTTAAATATAAATAAACAAGAAATTGAGTTGGACTTGTTGAAAAAGGAAGGCCTTACCAGAAAAAATAATAGTGGGATCAGTGTGCAAGTAATCAGGGCTGCACAGAATTCTAAACAGCACGCAAATAATGAGTTCCAAGTCAAAGGAGATTTCGGTCAATTAGTGTATGAGAAGTTAAATGAATCCGACTGCATCACTGAAGATCAGAAGAAGCAGCTCAAAGAATTATTATTAGTTTATGAAAACGTGTTTGATGAAAGGCCAGGAGTGATTAAAGGATACATATGCCATCTCTACGTTAAGCCGTACGAAACATATTGTCGAACTTTCTATCCTGTTCCCTGGAGGTTAAAGGCTCAAGTTCAAAAAGAAATAGATCGCATGTTGAAGCCCCTACTGCTCACTATTGTTGGTCGTGCCAAAAGCATACACGGGATCGAACAAAATAAAAGGGTTATTTCCTCATAATGACTGAAAAAGATATAATGAAGATTAGAAGATAGGGAGGAATGGTGTTCCGAGTGACAGAGAGGAACGCTCGTAAAAAATATAACAATAAACTGTGTGTGTGCAGTGTTAAAAACCTTTAAAGGGAAGTAGTTAATCAATGACATAGAATATAGAAATAGTGACTCATTATTACTATTGAGTGTTGTAAAAAGGATAGTGGAGATAGGCTTCACCTGTGGTTTGAGTGAACATAGAACTTTAGCTTTGCTAATGTGATCAAGATGTATAAAGTATCTGACTGACCTGCGAGAAGAATGAAATGTTTCCCGCAAATGACGCTGAATAATCAAAAAAAGGTTTAAAGTGAATATTCATATATAATCTCATGTGAACGCTTAGATGGTTAAACGTGTGAAGGGATGTGTTGTGGTAGTGAATCGTGAGTGACGGTTAACGCCGCAAAAACAATTTCCCGCGCAAAACAGTTGACGTCGGCGCGAGAATTAAAATCGATAGAGACGACACAGATATGCTTTCTAAGAGACTCGCACCAAACGCGAGGATAAACTGATTCATGTTGAACTTTAAAAGGAATAGGTGTTATAATTAGAAGTTAAGAGTTTTTAATTTATTAATGAATAATTAAAAAAGTAATATTCATAGAATTAATAGTTGTTTAATGGTTTGTGTTCGTTTGGGAATTCTGTTTGAAAAATCCATTTCCATAGATGAGCATGGATGAACGCAGTATGAATCAGAGAGTAAATGAAAGAAGCGAATCCGCATTCCTCTATGCTAATAACTTTTACATTTCAGCACTAAAGCGAAGAAATATATGTGTTTAGAATAAAAAGTTTTTGAGGATAGCTAAATTATATGACTTATTAAGGGAATATGGATGATGGCTGGGTATAAAATGAACTACACTTTCCATTATTCGATGATTTGAATCCAAAATCTATAGTAAGTTACATGAATCCTTTAAATTACGAAGAACAAATCAGTCATAGAAAATCTGTTAAAGCGTTTGGACTTCTAAGTACAAGTGGGGAGGCAAAGTCAAAAGGAATATTCAAACGAGAGTAAATCGGATGATGCTTTTGGCAACATCATTAATTAAGAGTTGAATTAATTGAAATACGTCGTAACAAAAAGGATCCATGAAGCCATAAGGATTTTGCTTTCAAAAAGGAGAATCTTGGATGGTGCAACCTAATCAGTTCTCTTACAGGAAGAGTCTTCCTTTTGGTCACTGCTAATTCGTTTGGAATGAATGTTGCATGTGAATTCGAGTATCCCTGTTCCTTCTACTCTTCCCATTGTGGGCCGCGTAGAAGATCAACTACAAAGGGGGCCGCGTAGAAGACCGACTACAAATGTGGACGTCGGGGACATGCAAGACCCGGGGGAGTTTAGCACCGCAAGATATTGTACTAGGAGCAAGATTGTAAAACGCAAATTCACGTTATTTATTGTAAAAAGTTTTTTTTTTTTTTTTTTTTGCTAGAGGCACAAACTACCCTTTTCCAAATCGTGATACAAATTGATCCCTATCTGTTCTTTAGAGATAAATTTCAAAATTATTTTTTCTTCTTCTATAGGCTTTCCTATCTTCTATGTACCGTAGGCTGGGGGTCTAAGCTTAAGAGGTTTTCCAAGGTTTCCCTGCTTAAGAAAGTTCCCGAATGGGTAGACCCTGACAACAGTTCATGAAAGATCATCTTCCTTGGTTGTGCACAGCAAACATAACACCGAGATGCACGTAAAAGCAATACAGTCACGGTACCTGTCTCTTCATTTCTTCTGTTTTCCACATTTCTTTTCTTCGTCTGTCTCAAACAGAATATTCTTTTTCAGTCGGAGGACTGACAATCATCACTTCCGGGTTATCCACGCTAATAGATAGCTCGCGAAGTGTGTTCGGTGAATCAAAATTGAGCTCACAAACTTCGCTCGCTGCGAGGGGCATTGTAATATCCCCACGGAAAATTACCCTCTACCACGCACTAATTAATAGTGATCAATCAAATCATCCACATTTATTTACGTTTGAAAAGTATCTGATCAGATTTTCTAGTAAGATATGCGCCGACAGCTCGTCGACGCCAAGGTAATTTTCTAGTACGTTTATTCTCTGGAACAACAGAGGTACAGATATGTATGCTCCATGGTTATTATAGTTTGGAGAGAGAGAGAAGGGAACAGTTTTCGGAAATATCGGTGGGAGGATTTTTGGATTGCTAGAGAAGTTTTAGGTATTCTTCTTCGCACTAAAGCGAACAAGGGAAATTTGTGCCGCTAGCGGGATAGATAAAGAAATGATAAACCTGTAAAAAAGTAACTTTCCTGAGACTTAAAATACACGGAAACGGAACCTGTAATTAACAAGGATTCAATATACATCTTTCATCAGAAATAAGGTTTGTGACCATTTTATTACAGAGTGAATGAAGAATGAGTTCTCTGTATGAATCATTGATGATTGTCTAGGCCTGTAATTAATTGGGAAGTTTCAGCTGTGACGAAGAGAACCTGCAATCTATGAGTTTTATAAATCGTCCAAAAAGGCTTCGTCCACATCTGAAATATTAGATCTGTCGTAAACTGAACGAATTGTTCAAACGATCGATTTTCCCAACTGAATGCAGCGCTTAATAATAATAACAAATGTAAAGATTTTTTCTAGCAAGACCGCCGCTGAGTATTAAGACGAAGGGCTCTACCGGAGATTCGACCAGGCTGATCTCAAGTAATTTATATTTGGATTGTACACAGATAAATTAGAGAGAGAGAGAGTGAATGTAATTCTAGAAATTACTTAGAATCCTCCAGTAGTATAATTGTTTGTCTGTCCTTTTACGGATCAGCCAATCATAATACACGAAGCCCTGACTTTACTGTACTGATTCAGGTGTGAGAGTGAAGGAGCGATAAAGACGACAGACACACTCCTGTACAGACAAACATTACACCAAGTTAGCGGCAAGCTGCATTCACACACAAAGACTTTCATCAGAAACAAAACCACAAAACAAAGAAGTAATCAGAGAATTCATTAGATACTGATAGGCATAGTTAGGAAATGAAAGATTTTAGTAGAGAACAAACAATGTATTTACCTTAATAGTGTTGAAAAATCATAATATACATAACAGATCATGACATCCAGTCTTACAAATTTCCAAACTCCGCCATCTCTCTCCCTACATCCACCACTGCTGGCGGCTCACCTCCAACTGCGCAACGCTACGCGCTGTTCACATCCAGCTGCCGCTTCCCAACACTACAATGGCAGACAACAATGCAAACTAGCTACAGACTGCACACAGCACAGCCAGTGATTTTCATACAGAGCGCTACGTAACGTTGCCAATAAGAAAACATAAAACAGCACAGCCAGTGATTTTCATACAGAGCGCTACGTAACGTTGCCAATAAGAAAACATAAACAGCCTACTTACAACTCCTCTTCTCCCAAATCCTACTCAGTACCTCCTCATTAGTTATGTGATCTACCCATCTAATGTTCAGCATTCTTCTGTAGCACCACATTTCGAAAGCTTCTATTCTCTTCTTGTCAAAACTAGTTATCGTCCATGTTTCACTTCCATACATGGCTAAACTTCATACATATACTTTCAGAAACAAGTTCCTGACACTTAAATCTATACCTGATGTTAACAAATTTCTCTTTTTCAGAAACGCTTTCCTTGCCATTGCCAGTCTACATTTTATATCCTCTCTACTTTGACCATCATCAGTTATTTTACTCCCCAAATAGCAAAAGCCCTTTACTACTTTAAGTGTCACATTTCCTAATCTAATTCCCTCAGCATCGCCCAATTTAATTCGACTACATTCCATTATCCTCGTTATCTTTGGTTTTGGTACCAAAAATGACAAAACAACTCTCCGAAGAGACTCAAAAAAGGCATTTATCAAGACCATCACTAGTGACAACTTCCTGCAATATTGAAGGCTTATATGTAAATAAAGACATTTTAATTATCTGACATGTGCAAACGAAACAACTGTGATGTTTTAGTGTTACAAGAAACACACAGAGCACCAACTAGCCATAGACCAAAAATAAAGGGCATGAAATTAGTTCTTGAGAGACCACACGAAAGGTACGGAAGTGCTATATTTGTGAAACCGAACTTAGACGTCTGCTCCTGTTCTCTGACCTGCGAAGAAAATATAGAAATTTTAACTATTGAGCTACATTCATGTACTGTAACAACCGTGTACAAACCACCCAGTGCGAGGTTCAAATTTTCGGAGCCTGGAAATTTCCATTCAAAAACATTAAAGTTGTACTAAGAGATTTTAACTGTCACGGTCTCGCATGGGGTTCTAAAGAGACAAATGACGATGGCGAAATGCTGGAGATCTGGGCAGACCAGGCTAAACTGAAATTGATACATGACCCAAAGTTGCCTGCATCATTTAACAGTGGAAGATGGAAACGAGGATATGATCCAGATAACATCTTTGTCTCCGAAAAGGTATCCCTGCAAACTGTAAAGCAAATCGAGGACCCAATTCCAAGATCGCAACACAGAGCAATAACTCGCTGCATTACTGCAGTAATCAAATCAGATGTAATGCCCTTCAAGAGACGCTTCAATTTCAAAAAAGCTCATTGGGAATTTTTCACAGAGGACCTTGATAAAGTGATCTTGGAAATTAAACCAGAGATACAATCATATGAAACTTTTATAGACCTCGTCAAGAAAATCTCTCGACGGCGCATACCTAGAGGGTGCCGCACCCAGTATATCGCTGGACTCAATGGTAGCAGCAAGGAAGCTCTGAAAAAGTATGAAGAACTGTACAATAAGGACCCCCTCTCAGAGGAAACGATCCAGGCAGGTGAGGTACTGATGTCTGGTATCTCCGAAGCGAGAAAGGAAAAGTGGTGTAACCTCCTACAAGAGACGGACATGAAGCACAGCAGTAGGAAGGCATGGAATCTGGTCAAAAGTCTCAACAACGACCCAACAGAACCACAACCAAATTAGAGTGAAGTTACACCTGATCAGATAGCTCACCAACTACTCATGAACGGAAAAACTAAAAGGAAGATCAGGAATGGCAAAATTAAAAGAAAATTGAACGAGGAGATTAGCTTCCTAGCTCGCCCGTTCTTCATTCAGGAGCTACAAGATGCCATCATCGATTTGAAAAACAATAAGACCGCTGGCCTCGACGATCTGAGATCTGAGCAAATTAAACATTTTGGACCGGGAGTACAAGCATGGATCCTACAGCTAATGAATAACTGTATCACAACAATGCAAATTCATAAACTGTGGAGGAAAACTCGGGTTATTGCGTTATTAAAACCAGGGAAAGACCCAGCTGAAGCTAAAAATTTCCGGCCTGTCTCACTGCTTTGTCATTTATTTAAAGTGCTGGAGTGAATGATCCTCAAACGCATAGCTGATTATGTGGACAAAGCCCTCATTAACGAACAAGCTGGATTTCGACCAGGAAAATCATGCTGTGGCCAAATCCTTAATCTCACACAGTACATCGAAGACGGCTATCAGAGAGGAGAAGTAACTGGGGTCGCATTCCTGGAACTCAGTGCTGCATACGACACAGTTAACCATAAGTTGCTTACCCAGAAAGTGTATAATGTTACTAAGGACTACACCCTTTCTATGTTCGTGCAATGCATGTTACAGAACAGACGCTACTATGTAACCTTACAATCTAAAAACAGCCGATGGAGGACACAGGAAAATGGACTTGCATAGGGTAGTGTCTTGGCTCCAATATTATTTAACATCTATACCAATGATCTTCCCATCAGCCACCAGACACGTATGTTCATATATGCTGATGATGCAGCAGTGGCCACTCAGGATAAAACCTTTGAACAAGTGGAGGAGAATCTCACAGGAGCCTTAACAGAACTTGCTACCTATTACGACGGCAATAATCTCAAACCCAACCCTAGTAAATCTCAAGTATCCGCCTTCCATCTTAGGAACAAACAAGTCAAACGGAAACTCCGAGTCATGTGGCAAGGGGAAGAGCTGAAACATACAAACAGCCCAAAATACCTGGGAGTAACACTGGACAGAGCACTTACTTTTAAGCAGCACTGTCACAACACTAAAAAAAGGTCTGTGCCAAGAACAACATACTGCGGAAGCTAACAGGTTCATCGTGGGGAGCTCAACCACATGTTTTGCGCACCACGGGTCTGGTGCTGAGTATCTCAGCAGTGGAATATGCGGCGCCAGTTTGGAGGAACTCTGCTCACACTAAGCAAGTTGACGTCGCCGTAAACAGAACTGTATGTATTGCCACAGGATGCCTCAAACCAACTCCCACAGACATCATTTATCCCATCATAGGAGTAGCACCACCCACTATCCGCAGACAAGTAGCCACCGAGATCGAAAGATCAAAACAAAAGAATGATCCTCGACACCCGATGCACATGCACCGAAAACAACGTGTCCGGCTGAAGTCCCGCAGGAGTTTCATTGAAACTACTGAAGAGCTTGCTACCAAGCCCGTCGCAAGGCGGCTATCTCTTTGGGAAGAAATGGTGCCACACTCCATAATGGAACTACTTGAGGAGGGATCTGCAGGATTTCAACCTTGGAGGTCATTAAACCGGCTGCGCACTGGAGTAACTGAGTGCAAATCAAACCTATTTAAATGGGGTTACAGTGATAGCGATAGGTGTGAATGGGGAGCAATACAGGACTTGGACCACCTACTGATTAGCCCAGATATGTCTATAACATGCACTAAACATGATATTTTGAAAGTCAATGACAAAGCAAACTACGTTGCTAAGTACTGGGAAGGGAATAATTGGTGCATCCGGATACGGAAGAACAATTATCCTCGTTTTGCTTTTGTTGATGTTCATCTTATATCCTCCTTTTAAGACACTGCCCATTCCGTTCAACTGCTCTTCCAAGTCCTTTGCTGTCTCTGACAGAATTACAATGCCATCGGCGAACCTTGAAGTTTTTATTTCTTCTCCATGGATTTTAATACCTACCCGAATTTTTCTTTTGTTTCCTTTACTGCTTGCTCAATATACAGATTGAATAACATCGGGGAGAGGCTACAACCCTGTCTCACTCCCTTCCCAACCAATGCTTCCCTTTCATGTCCCTCGACTCTTATAACTGCCTTCTGGTTTCTGTACAAATTGTAAATAGCCTTTCGCTCCCTGTATTTTACTCCTGCCACCTTCAGAATTTGAAAGAGAGTATTCCAGTCAACATTGTCAAAAGCTTTCTCTAAGTCTACAAATGCTAGAAACGTAGGTTTGCCTTTTCTTAATCTAGCTTGTAAAATAAGTCGTAGGGTCAGTATTGCCTCACGTGTCCCCATATTTCTACGGAATCCAAACTGATCTTCCCCAAGGTCGGCTTCTACCAGTTTTTCCATTCGTCTGTAAAGAATTCGGGTTAGTATTTTGCAGCCGTAACTTATTAAACTGATAGTTCGGTAATTTTCACAACTGTCAACGCCTGCTTTCTTTGGGATTGGAATTATTATATTCTTCTTGAAGTCTGAGGGTATTTCGCCTGTCTCATACATTTTATTTGCTTAGAACTGGGTTTCCATCTGAGCTCTTGATATTCATACAAGTCGTTCTCTTTTCTCCAAAGGTCTCTTTAATTTTCCTGTAGGCAGTATCTATCTTACCTCTAGTGAGAGAAGCCTCTATATCCTTACATTTGTCCTCTAGCCATGCCTGCTGAGCCATTTTGCACTTCCTGTCGATCTCATTTTTGAGACGTTTGTATTCCTTTTTGCCTGCTTCATTTACTGCATTTTTATATTTTCTTCTTTCGTCAATTAAATTCAATATTTCTTCTGTCACTCAAGGATTTCTATTAGCCCTCGTCTTTTTACCTACTTGATCCTCTGCTGCCTTCACTACTTCATCCCTCAAAGCTACCCATTCTTCTTCTACTGTATTTCTTTCCCCCATTCTTGTCAATTGTTCCCTTACGCTCTCCCTGAAACTTTGTGCAACCTCGTTCTTTCAGTTTATCCAGGTCCCATCTCCTTGAATTCCCACCTTTTTGCAGTTTCTTCAGTTTTAATCTCTAGTTCATAACCAATAGATTGTGGTCAGAGTCCACAACTGCTCCTGGAAATGTCTTACAATTTAAAACCTGGTTCCTAAATCTCTGTCTTACCATTATTTAATCTATCTGATACCTTTTAGTGACTAACGTATAGATGAAAAATGAATGAAATCAGTATACTAGATCAGAACAAGTATTTCTGGGAAAATTTATGTGGAAGCATTATCTTTTTATGTGGCTTTTAAACAACTCTGTCGGTTAGAAAACGATAGTGACTTCTTAAGTGTATTAATGAGAATAAACGTTTTATGAAACTGTGTTAGCATAAAACAATGAACTATTTAATTTCTTTTCTTAATCAAAATAAAAAGGACAGGCAAAAGTTAGTAGAGATTCGTGCTGCTGTAAAAAGAGCGATGCGCGAACCATTCAACCACTACCACCGTCATACCTTAGCAAAAGATCTTGCTGAAAACCAAAGGAAATTCTGGGCTTACGTAAAATCGGTAAGCGGGTCGAAGGCTTCCGTCCAGTCACTCACTGATCAGTCTGGCCTGGCAATGGAAGACAGCAAAACGAAATCTGAAATTTTACATTTACCATATGAGAAATCTTTCACGCAGGAGGATCGTACAAACATACCACCGTTTGAGTCTCGTACAGATTCCCCTATGGAGGACACAGTGATAGAAATCCCTGGGGTTGTGAAGCAGCTGAATGGGTTGAAAATAAATAAATCGCCAGGTCCTAATGGGATGGCAATTCGGTTTTACAGAGAGTACTCTACTGCATTGGTTCCTTACTTAGCTTGCGTTTATCGCGTATCTCTTGCCCAACGTAAAGTCCCTAGCGACTGGAAAAAAGCGCAGATGACGACTGTATATAAGAAGGGTAGAAGGAGGGATCCTCAAAATTACAGACCAATATCCTTAACATCGGTTTGTTGCAAGATTGTCGAACATATTCTCAGTTCGAATATAATAAATTTCCTTGAGACAGAGAAGTTGCTGTCCATGCATCAGCACGGCTTTAGAAAGCATCGCTCCTGCGAAACGCAGCTCGCCCTTTTTTCACATGATATCTTGCGAACCATGCCTCTCAAAGTTGCTCACTGAGACACTTTTAATTGAAATATCTCAGTATACAAGAAAAACGTGTTTCATCTGGCTCCGCGTGTGGAGCTCAAAACATAAAATTTTCATTGTTTGTTATAAATCTGTATTTTTTCTGTTACATTTTCGTTGACCAACACTGGAGAGAAATTATAAGATAATGGATGTAGCTTTGGATGGGTTATAACAAAAAAAAAAAGAAATGAAAATGATATTGGAGATAAAACAAAATTTTTTAATCTGCAATGAAGCAGTGAAACATCATTATAAAGCTAAAGACACCACAATTCTATTGCTTGCATTTTCATGTTACGATACTTCAAACACTGCATTAATAGACTTACAAGTTTTAGTTTTCAAAAGTTTTTAATAACTAAAGTACATTCTTGTGAGAAATAGTGTACAACATGGCCATTCACTCAGCGTTAAGAAAAGATGATTTGAAGATGCTGTTCTGTTGTTTTATGTAGTGGCCTCTGTCACATCAATTTGTACATTAAGTTAACCCTGCTACTTGTAGCCGCGCTGAATTATTTTAACTGCTACAAAAATAACGTATTTTAATAACATCTCTTTTCATGTGGTGTGACTAAGTTTTGAAAGTCAGTTAAAACGGAACCGATTAACGATATAGGTACAGAATCTAATGTCAATGGCGGCAGTGCTGCTGATCCGACTATGCTGGACATAAATCCCACCAATCATGAACAGAAATCATAAATGCAATTCCAAAAAGCTAACAACTGATTTCAGTGGATTAAAAAAAGCTCACAACACGCTGGAGAATAATGTCAAACTGTTGACTGAACGATTCAATGATTTGGCGTTTAAGCAGCAATCAAAAATCAATTTATGTCTTGTCACACAAGAAATAAAATTTTTGGAAGGGTTTAACGGATGAATAAACGAGAAAGATTCTCTAAATAATGACAACAGAGCTACGTGCAACTGTGCAGACTGTTAGTACGGAAGTCTCACTAGCAGTGGATACTTCAAATGAAACCATCTCAGATGAATGAGTGCACATAAAGTGAGTATTAGTGCAAGACAGACCTCAGCGGTGTAACAGTGTGGCTTCCCAGCTCTCTGTCTTGTGCTGCAAAATTATAGCAATGAAAGGCATGGTGCATGACAAGTCGCCCATACTTGTTGGCACTGATGAAATGTGTGAGATGACAGGTCCTCATAATAGAGTCTGCCACAGTGAAAGAGCGAAAGTCAGACCACACACAAACATCCATCTGAATTGGTCAGGCAACACCTGCATCAACAGCGATACTTTTAGAAGAAATTCTTCTAAAACATCGCCAATTCCAAATACTCCCACCGGAGAAAAGTCTCACCACCCTGTAGTTTTTATGAATGCTTTTAGAAGAGTACTATCCAAGACTTACATTCAGGCTGTCCTCTGGGCGACTGAAACTGCAGAAAATGCACTACGTATGATCAGTTTGCTAGGGAGTATGTGACAAAATACTGCCTAGGATGCATACAGGAATGATTGCAAAAGGAGGTCTTCAATCCTGAAGTGTATAACCCTAAGTAAGGTAGCTCTGGGAAGTATTTTGAGTGGAACATTAGTAAAACGCGGTACTGGGTTGAGTTTGCAAAAGACAAAGATATACTGAGGAATATTGAAGACTGAACTGCCTATTAATATTCATGAGAAGCTTATCAATGTACCAAACAATGATCTATTGGCGCCATATGACAAAACAAAGATGCAGGCACAGATTGAATTAGAATTCTGGGATGGGGGCATGAGATGCACGTTCCTCACGGTAAAGGCATTATTTGTGAACTGCTGGATTGGAGTGGAAATCCTGCAAGTGGCGAAGCCTACAATTGACCTCCCAAACAGACTGACACCACTCTCTTGCAGGAATCAGTTAATGTAAAAAACTGGGCTGCAATGAAAGCTATCGAGTAGGTAAGAAAAACACTACTGAGGATGCATCCTAAACCTTTGCTTCTACAAAAGCAAAAAAAAAAAAAAAAATGGTATTACTGTACACTGGCCCATACAAAATAATTATAACCCCACACGGATGATGTGTCTTGTGAAATAATTTGATTCTTAAAAAATTAAAGGCTTATATCATCATCAAGTATGTACAATAATTTTTTTGTACTTATCTCCTTACTTTCGTCATATTTTTTATTCTATGTTGTCTAACCAATTATTTATGTGTATATGATACCATAAATCTGTTTCCTAAATGGGCGATACAACAATGCTTGCAAATGAAATGTTTGGGTACTCATGGAGTAAATTCAAGCACAATATGTCCATTTCTATATGTCATCTATAGATCTGTCTAAGTTAAGATTAAGTAGTCTGCAAGTGAAACGTGCATGGAACTGTGAATTTCAGGTTTTGTACATATATGACATTCTTTACATATTTTGTATGAAACGCTGTCACAGAGGAGGGAGAATCAGTTTACTTTATCATGGACTTCTTGTAAATATTTATGTAAATACTAAGGAGGGACAGGACAAACATCTACTTCCTTTCATTTAAAAGAGAATATTTTTGCCGTATCAATGGTTATAGAAAGGGAACGTAAGTAGTTTATATAATAAAAAACAATTACATGTGTCATGAGTGTGAGTTCATCAGTGATGCACACATTGAGTGGTGTATGTGATTTCTGTAGTACGATTCGAACTTTAGTGGCATGTAAAATTGAATGAGGTGTTGCTCTTGATTAGAAAATAAGACTGTTAAGGACAAAGTCTTCTTCATTCAAACACCATATAATGTACAAGAAATATAAGGCTAAATAATTTAGTTTTATGACATAAAAAAATCAAAGTAAAGTTTTTAAAAAGGTCACAACTCATGAAGTACCTTTTGTATTTTTAACTAGAGTAAGAACATTGATTTTTGTTGGTAGTAATTGATTCCTCATATTCTTCACCTGAAAATTGCCTAACATGATGGTAGTTACAATGTGGGCTATGAATTAATTACTGTATGTTTCATTGTAACCAATGTCAGGCATATTTTCACATGCATTTGGGTGCATGTTCTCTTTCTCGTCCACGGTGGATGTTTTTTATTTGCTTTTCCTTCGATTTGTTCTGAGGTGTGCTAGAATTCACTGCAAGCGCATGTAGAGAAGTGGCGCCTAAACACTGAAATATGAAATTTCATTGTTTAAGTAGAAAATTTATTTATGTCAGGCCACTGAATTTGATACGCAGGTATAAACCAAAATATTTCACAAAAGGAAGGTTTTGCATATAATCTGAAATTTGTAACGATTACAAACGTTATTTGGCATTTTGTGACGCAAAAATTTTACGTTCGAAGGGACTAAACAAAAAAAACTATTTATTTTCCTACGTTAGAGTGGATGCGAATAGACAAAGTTGTAAACTTCGTACTTCAAAGGAGAGCTCATATTCACTGGAGTGTAAGATATCTGACTGTCACACAAGTGATATGCTACAGTTAATGTCGATAAAATATCGACATGTCGATGTGTTGGTATTTTAACAAGAAGGTATCGATGTATATCTGTTACGCTTTATACACAATATGTTGATATATCGTTATCGGAGTGATAGCATCGAGTGCCGATCTTTTGATTTTACATTATATTTTTTTTTAACAGTTTCTGGTAAATATCTGTTCTTTTGAAACTGTAGTAGAACATAATTTTAATTTCAATGTTTGAAGGAGTCTTACTACTTATGAGTTTCACCACGTCCCGTCTTCCTCTTTGAGTTTGTGAAGCAAGCATAGGTGCCATAAAAGAGGAACTCCGATTGCACTGGGAGCTGTCTGTGCGAATGGAGTAACAAGGCTTCCGATGTGAAGAAACAGCACACCAGCTGCTTGAAAAAACACTTTTGACGCAACTAGTTTGCTAGTTCTTCACAGCGGTCTTCTTCAAGAACAGTTGCTGAAAATGATGAACAAAAGTCTAAATGACAAGACTGGTCTTTGTGGTAGATGGAGATGTGGGAGGGGAAATGCTGACATAATCGGTGCTTGGCGCTACCAATAGAAACTGCAACGTTTAGCTCCACCACGTAATTTTGACTCTACAACTGCTAGATTGCTGGCGTTGGCAGAAATGAATAAACAGGGAACTGTTCCGGACAAATCCGATGTGTGACGAAACCACACGACGGACCTATCGAACACCTTTTATTGTGTCCCTTACATGCAGTTACCACTATCAGCAAAGTGGTTATCGCCAAGTGCGAACGTGCACCTTTTTGCTTTCACTTCTTACTCGAAGGGGGATAGGCAGGCTGCTAGCTCGTTGATGCACAGAATATCTAATAATAAATCAATACTTAAATATACGGCTCTAAAATGGGCAGTATATTTACAATATGCAGTCAATACCTTTTTAGGCCGGAACTTCGCTATTTCTCCGTAGATATATGTTCATGCTTTATCGATATATCGATAGCCGGTAGTGATATGTTATTACATATCGATATATCGAAATCCAGATTTTTTAAATTTATCAACCTTCCCAGAACTCACCTTTGCTGAACTGGAAGTAGGATGTAGTTGTCCGTTTAATCCAGGGACACCTGTGAATCCTGCAGGTGGTGTAGTACCCAAGCACTTTTAAGCACACAAAAGAACTGTACTATTGCAGCAACGAATTAACCAACCACCATGACGGTGGCTACCAACAGTGATCGCTGCAGTCGAATTCTCGTTACGTGCCGAACTACAAGCGCAATGTGGAAATATTCGAAGTGTGTGAGGCACGCCCGGCAGTTCCTAGTTTATGAAGTTTCGTTCGTGTTGTTTTGGTGCTGAAAGGGTTCGTGAGTGCAACATTCAGTTATGCAATGACTTTTGCTGTTGTCGTCCTCTTATTTTGTGGCACAACCCTCTTTAATAATCGACTGTCACGATCATTTAAATCACGCATTCGTCCGCGTTCGGACTTTTTGGAGCTGTTTTTCCGCTTTTGCTGCGTGCGGTGTAAATCGATACGGTGTCTTGTGAAAAAACGAAATACGTTGGTTACGGAAGCGCCCACCTTACGATCGCTAACATTTTGCCCGCGTTTGAATGCACTTAGCTCCGATATTATGCACCCACAACTACACGGGACGCTGTTCTGACCACAGCTGGCACATGCAACGTATTGGGGACATTGCACAGGCGCCTTGGCTGGCTGGCATCTGGATTTATGTTCGAGCATGCACTTCTCATGGTGTTTCCGTATTTTTTTTTTCCAGTCATTGTTCATTTAGAAGCTACACTGTGGTAAAGTACAAAGACAAAAAGTTGTCAGTTTTAAACTCTTACGCAGATTACCTTTACAAGTGGTGTTTCATAGGTGCGAAAAGAAAAATGCGTAAAGAGGTAGTAAGCTAAATGCAAGTGTGCCGTATTTGGGGAATAGTATCTTCGAGCTATTGTGGAGGCGCTTTGAAACTAAAGCTTCATCTTGGTACATTACAGTCACCACTTAGCGGAGTCGGAAACGTTCCTTTCAATGAAAGGACTTCATGTAAATTAATCGTCGCAACAAGAATGCACGTTCAAACGACCATGGCACAATTATCCTTGCTGAAACGCCGTGCAGTGCAAGTAAATTGATAATGTGTAATTCATGAACTTTTCATTGCACCATTTTGAATGAGATTTTTAAAAAATGGGAATTTACCAGGCCAGTGACCATGTTGAAGACGTCATTGTTCGATGATGCATGACCGATCAATCTAGAACAATTCTTATGCAGATAGATACCTTAGATACTGAAAACGCCAGATGAAATAGTCTCAGTGGTATTCTGTCTTCGATTAAAGAATAACTAATGAAGGAACACGAACAATGTTCAATGGTTTCATAATCGGTCCGTTTCCTTTCAACTTCTCATATTCGTTTGCTGTAAAGTATCAAAATACCACCAAAATCAACATCATTGCAAGGGGATGTAGAAAGTATTTGGTTTTAAATAGTTACACACGATTAAGTATATTGAACAGCTTAGCTATTACCAGCAAACAGTAATACATTGAAACTTACATCCGCTCTCTCGAAGCTCACGCAGAAGAAAGGTGCAAATGTAATGACAATTTAAGAACAAACTATTCATTTGTATAATGTGAAAGTGCTATGGCGTTTTAGGAGCATCTTCTTTGTCACACATTTATTTTGGTTACAAAAAGAAATAAAATAGTTCATTGGCTTTTTGCTAACACAATTTCATAAGAACGTTATTCACATAAATACACTTAGGAACCTAGAATCCATTTCTCACAGACAGAGTTGTTTAGAAGTTCCATAAAGAGATAATGCTTCATTGTTTGTTAGATTGATCTATTATTAAATTTACATAGGCAATACGAATCGGCATTAAGTATTGAAAAGTACATCATGCCATGCATGTTCGTGTCGGCTGTGATTTTAGAGTAACTTAGTGCTGGCTGACAATTTGAAAGGAAAAATGAATTAGCTTATAAGGCTCATAAAAAATATTAGAATTTAAAATTTCCTTCCCATTTGGGCGCAGCTTACGAGAAAAAGAGCCAAGAAAACATGGGGGGAGGGGGGTTACAAATTCTTGCCTTTTACTCAAGCTATATTAACATCCTTGTACATAATTTATTGACAGATTAACGATAACATATTCTTAACGTCTTTACATGCATAAAAGGAACTGTTTTATGTCTTATATTTGATTCGTTTAAATTCAGGTTGAAAAAGAATTGAAGGGGAAGATGTATCTTGTTTATAAGAAAAGTCCTTGACTTTTAAAATTGTATTCGTTCAAGAATTTATACAACGCAAAGTTGTCTCGACATACATTAATTGACGACTTTAGGTGTGTGTAGACAGCAAATTACAGGCTGCTGGAATATTCTGTGATCTGTCGAAGGCATTTGACTGTGTAAATAACGATATCCTTTAAATGAATTACAGTACTACAGCGTAACAGGAAATGCTGCAATATTGTTTCATTCCTGTATCTCTGACAAGAAGCAAAAGGTATCATGCGGAAAAAGACATGAATTAAGCTATCAGGCATCATCCAACTGGGAACTAATTACATGTGGCATTCCACGAGGTTCCAACTTGGGGCCCTTGCTTTTTCTTGTGTATATCAACGACATTTATCAGTAACGTTACCAGATGCCAAGTTTGTTTTATCTGTAGATGATACAAACCTTGCAATAAATATCAAATGAAATCTAGTTTTAGAAAGACTGGTTGACGAGATTTTGATGGACATTAATAAATGTTTGCTCACCAATTATTTCTCACTAAACTTTCAAAAAACACACTACATGCAACTTCCTGGCAGATTAAAACTGTGTGCCGGACCGTGACTCGAACTCAGGACCTTTGCCTTTCGCGGGCATGTGCTCTACCAACTGAGTTACCCAAGCGTGCGTGAGTCGTGCTTCGGTATCTCAGTTGGTAGAGCACTTGCCCGCGAAAGGCAAAGGTCCCGAGTTCAAGTCTCGGTCCGGCACATAGATTTAATCTGCCAGGAAGTTTCATATAAGCGCACACTCCGCTGCAGAGTGAAAATCTCATTCTGGACACTACATGCAGTTCAGAACTTCCCAAATAAAAGTCTGCTTTCGAGAGAAAGACGAGTGATCGCTATCCGCCTCCATTATTAGAGGGGTTTATTAGTTATTTGGAGCTCCAACGTTAGGCGGGTGATGGAGCCCCTTAGGGAAATAGCGGAAAGGTCGGGGAAGAAGGCCAGTGTTCACTCTGTCTGCTTGCCTGGGGGTCTCATCCGAGATGTGGAGGAGGCCCTGCCGGCGGCGATAGAGAGCACTGGGTGCACCCGACTGCAAATTGTTGCTCCTGTCGGCACCAATGACTCCTGCCGTCTGGGTTCAGAGGTCATCCTCAGTTCGTACAGGCGGTTTGCGGAATTGGTGAAGGCAGAAAGCCTCGCTCGCGGGGTGGAATCAGAGCTAACTAGTTGTAGTATCGTTCCCAGAACCTATCGCGGTCCACTGGTTTGGAGCCGAGTGGAAGGCTTAAACCAGAGGCTCAGACGATTCTGCGGAGATCTGGGGTGCAAATTTCTCGATCTCCGCTATCGGATGGAGAATTGTAGGGTCCCCCTGAATAGGTCAGACGTGCACTACACGCCGGAAGCGGCTACAAGGGTAGCGGAGTACGTGTGGAGTGCATATGGGGGTTGTTTAGGTTAGAGAATTCCCTCCCTAGGCCCGACAAGACGCCTCCTGAGACGCGGCAAGGTAGGAGTAGGCAAAATGTAACAGGAAATAACAATATTAATGTGCTAATAGTAAACTGCAGGAGCGTCTATAGAAAGGTCCCAGAACTGCTCTCATTAATAAACGGTCACAACGCCCATATAGTACTAGGGACAGAAAGTTGGCTGAAACCAGACGTAAACAGTAATGAAATCCTAAACTCAGATTGGAATGTATACCGCAGAGACAGGCTGGACAGTGAAGGGGGAGGCGTGTTTATAGCGATTAGAGGTTCAATAGTATCGTAGGAAATTGACGGAGATCCGAAATGTGAAATAATTTGGGTGAAGGTCACGGTTAAAGCAGGCTCAGACATGGTAATTGGATGTCTCTATAGCCCCCCTGGCTCAGCAGCTGTTGTGGCTGAGCACCTGAAGGATAATTTGGAAAATATTTCGAGTAGCTTCCCCACCATGTTATAGTTCTGGGTGGAGATTTTAATTTGCCGGATATAGACTGGGAGACTCAAACGTTCTTAACGTGTGGCAGGGACAAAGAATCCAGTGAAATTTTTTTAAGTGCTTTATCTGAAAACTACCTTGAGCCTTTAAACAGAGAACCGACTCGTGGCGACAACATATTAGACCTTCTGGTGACTAACAGACCCGAACTATTTGAAACAGTTAACGCAGAACAGGGAATCAGTGATCATAAAGCGGTTACGGCATCGATGATTTCAGCCGTAAATAGAAATAGTTAAAGAGGTAAGAAGATTTTTCTGTTTAGCAAAAGTGACAAAAAGCAGATTACAGAGTACCTGACGGCTCAACACAAAAGTTTTGTCTCAAGTACAGATAGTGTTGAGGATCAATGGACAAAGTTCAAAATCATCGTACAATATGCGTTAGATGAGTATGTGCCAAGCAAGATCGTAAGAGATGGAAAAGAGCCACCGTGGTACAACAACCGAGTTAGAAAACTGCTGCGGAAGCAAAGGGAACTTCACAGCACACATAAACATAGACAAAGCCTTGCAGACAAACAAAAATTACGCGAAGCGAAATGTAGTGATAGGAGGGCTATGCGAGAGGCGTTCAATGAATTGGAAAGTAAAGTTCTATGTACTGACTTGGCAGAAAATCCTAAGAAATTTTGGTCTTACGTCAAAGCGTTAGGTGGATCAAAACAAAATGTCCAGACACTCTGCGACCAAAACGGTACTGAAACAGAGGATGACAGACTAAAGGCCGAAATACTAAATGTCTTTTTCCAAAGCTGTTTCACAGAGGAAGACTGCACTGTATTCCTTCTCTAGATTGTCGCACAGATGAAAAAACGGTAGATATCGAAATAGACGACAGAGGGATAGAGAAACAATTAAAATCGCTCAAAAGAGGAAAGGCCGCTGGACCTGATGGGATACCAGTTCGATTTTACACAGAGTACGCGAAGGAACTTGCCTCCCTTCTTGCAGCGGTGTACCGTAGGTCTCTAGAAGAGCGTAGCGTTCCAAAGGATTGGAAAAGGGCACAGGCCATCCCCGTTTTCAAGAAGGGACGTCGAACAGATGTTAAGAACTATAGACCTATATCTTTAACGTCGATCAGTTGTAGAATTTTGGAATACGTATTATGTTCGAGTATAATGACTTTTCTGGAGACTAGAAATCTACTCTGTAGGAATCAGCATGGGTTTCGAAAAAGACGGTCGTGTGAAACCCAGCTCGCGCTATTCGTCCACGAGACTCAGAGGGCCATAGACACGAGTTCACAGGTAGATGCCGTGTTTCTTGACTTCCGCAAGGCTTTCGATACAGTTCCCCACAGTCGTTTAATGAACAAAGTAAGAGCATATGGACTATCAGACCAGTTGTGTGATTGGATTGAAGAGTTCCTAGATAACAGAACGCAGCATGTCATTCTCAATGGAGAGAAGTCTTCCGAAGTAAGAGTGATTTCAGGTGTGCCGTAGGGAGTGTCATAGGACCGTTGCTATTCACAATATACATAAATGACCTTGTGGATGACATCGGAAGTTCACTGAGGCTTTTTGCAGACGATGCTGTGGTGTATCGAGAGGTTGTAACAATGGAAAATTGTACTGAAATGCAGGAGGATCTACAGCGAATTGACGCATGGTGCAGGGAATGGCAATTTAATCTCAATGTAGACAAGTGTAATGTGCTGCGAATACATAGAAAGATAGATCCCTTATCATTTAGCTACAAAATAGCAGGTCAGCAACTGGAAGCAGTTAATTCCATAAATTATCTGGGAGTACGCATTAGGAGTGATTTAAAATGGAATGATCATATTAAGTTGATCGTCGGTAAAGCAGATGCCAGACTGAGATTCATTGGAAGAATCCTAAGTAAATGCAATCCGAAAACAAAGGAAGTAGGTTACAGTACGCTTGTTCGCCCACTGCTTGAATACTGCTCAGCAGTGTGGAATCCGTACCAGATAGGGTTGATAGAAGAGATAGAGAAGATCCAACGGAGAGCAGCGCGCTTCGTTACATGATCATTTAGTAAACGCGAAAGCGTTACGGAGATGATATATAAACTCCAGTGGAAGACTCTGCAGGAGAGTCGCTCAGTAGCTCGGTACGGGCTTTTGTTAAAGTTTCGGGAACATACCTTCACCGAAGAGTCAAGTAGTAAATTGCTCCCTCCCACGTATATCTCGCGAAGAGACCATGAGGATAAAATCAGAGAGATTAGAGCCCACACAGAAGCATACCGACAATCCTTCTTTCCACGAACAATACGAGACTGGAATAGAAGAGAGAACCGATAGAGGTACTCAGGGTACCCTCCGCCACACACCGTCAGGTGGCTTGCGGAGTATGGATGTAGATGTAGATATCGTTAACTGAACGTTCCACTCTTTTGCAGAGGAATGTTGTAGCATTCCCTTGAAAACGATACAAGATCCATTCCCAGAGGATCTTAAGTTGTTTTGAACGTCAACGGGTTTCTTACACCGTGTTAGGTATGGTAATGTGTTCTGTTTTTGATGTTACGAAAATCGAAAGAAACGGTGTCAGCCTAAATGAGTACCTCCGAAGACTCTCCCTGTTGAGTTAATATTACGAAAACGCATTAGTAGGGACTTCCAGGTGTCCAGAAGCAGACAGCAAACAGACAGCTAAATACTACTGTAATGTGTTATGACAGACGGTGCGCTTCTGAAAGAAGCTGCAACATCTCGGGCCGCCACCAACTGTTAGCCCGAAATTCGTTTTCGCCACATGTCTTTGAATGTCATTTATTTTACAGGCGTATATAATACCAAAACCCAGCGTTATCCAACTTGGTATTATCCTAGAATCTTCTGTTGATAACCCATCGAACATCTACATCTCACCCTGTTGTTGTTGTGGTCTTCAGTCCTGAGACTGGTTTGATGCAGCTCTCCATGCTACTCTATCCTGTGCAAGCTTCTTCATCTCCCAGTACCTACTGCAACCTACATCCTTCTGAATCTGCTTAGTGTATTGATCTCTTGGTCTCCCTCTACGATTTTTACCCTCCACGCTGCCCTCCAATGCTAAATTTGTGATCCCTTGATGCCTCAAAACATGTCCTACCAACCGATCCCTTCTTTTAGTCAAGTTGTGCCACAAACTTCTCTTCTCCCCAATCCTATTCAATGCCTCCTCATTAGTTACGTGATCTACCCACCTTAACTTCAGCATTCTTCTGTAGCACCACATTTCGAAAGCTTCTATTCTCTTCTTGTCCAAACTAGTTATCGTCCATGTTTCACTTCCATACATGGCTACACTCCATACAAATACTTTCAGAAACGACTTCCTGACACCTAAATCTATACTCGATGTTAACAAATTTCTCTTCTTGAGAAACGCTTTCCTTGCCATTGCGAGTCTACATTTTATATCCTCTCTACTTCGACCATCATCGGTTATTTTACTCCCTAAATAGCAAAACTCCTTTACTACTTTAAGTGTCTCATTTCCTAATCTAATTCCCTCAGCATCACCCGACTTAATTTGACTACATTCCATTATCCTCGTTTTGCTTTTGTTGATGTTCATCTTATATCCTCCTTTCAAGACACCATCCATTCCGTTCAACTGCTCTTCCAAGTCCTTTGCTGTCTCTGACAGAATTACAATGTCATCGGCGAACCTCAAAGTTTTTACTTCTTCTCCATGAATTTTAATACCTACTCCGAATTTTTCTTTTGTTTCCTTTACTGCTTGCTCAATATACAGATTGAATAACATCGGGGAGAGGCTACAACCCTGTCTCACTCCTTTCCCAACCACTGCTTCCCTTTCATGCCCCTCGACTCTTATAACTGCCATCTGGTTTCTGTACAAATTGTAAATAGCCTTTCGCTCCCTGTATTTTACCCCTGCCACCTTCAGAATTTGAAAGAGAGTATTCCAGTCAACATTGTCAAAAGCTTTCTCTAAGTCTACAAATGCTAGAAACGTAGGTTTGCCTTTTCTTAATCTTTCTTCCAAGATAAGTCGTAAGGTCAGTATTGCCTCACGTGTTCCAACATTTCTACGGAATCCGAACTGATCTTCCCCGAGGTCGGCTTCTACCAGTTTTTCCATTCGTCTGTAAAGAATTCGCGTTAGTATTTTGCAGCTGTGACTTATTAAACTGATAGTTCGGTAATTTTCACATCTGTCAACACCTGCTTTCTTTGGGATTGGAATTATTATATTCTTCTTGAAGTCTGAGGGTATTTCGCCTGTCTCATACATCGTGCTCACTAGATGGTAGAGTTTTGTCATGACTGGCTCTCCCGAGGCCATCAGTAGTTCTAGTGGAATGTTGTCTACTCCCGGGGCCTTGTTTCGACTCAGGTCTTTCAGTGCTCTGTCAAACTCTTCACGCAGTATCTTATCTCCCATTTCGTCTTCATCTACATCCTCTTCCATTTCCATAATATTGTCCTCGAGTACCTCTCCCTTGTATAAACCCTCTATATACTCCTTCCACCTTTCTGCCTTCCCTTCTTTGCTTAGAACTGGGTTTCCATCTGAGCTCTTGATATTCATACAAGTGGTTCTCTTCTCTCCAAAGGTCTCTTTAATTTTCCTGTAGGCAGTATCTATCTTACCCCTAGTGAGACAAGCCTCTACATCCTTACATTTGTCCTCTAGCCATCCCTGCTTAGCCATTTTGCACTTCCTGTCGATTTCATTTTTGAGACGTTTGTATTCCTTTTTGCCTGCTTCATTTACTGCATTTTTATATTTTCTCCTTTCATCAATTAAATTCAATATTTCTTCTGTTACCCAAGGATTTCTATTAGCCCTCGTCTTTTTACCTACTTGATCGTCTGCTGCCTTCACCACTTCATCCCTCAGAGCTACCCATTCTTCTTCTACTGTATTTCTTTCCCCCATTCCTGTCAATTGTCCCCTTATGCTCTCCCTGAAACTCTCTACAACCTCTGGTTCTTTCAGTTTATCCAGGTCCCATCTCCTTAAATTCCCACCTTTTTGCAGTTTCTTCAGTTTCAATCTGCAGTTCATAACCAATAGATTGTGGTCAGAATCCACATCTGCCCCAGGAAATGTCTTACAATTTAAAACCTGGTTTCTAAATCTCTGTCTTACCATTATATAATCTATCTGAAACCTGTCAGTATCTCCTGGCTTCTTCCATGTATACAGCCTCCTTTCATGCTTCTTGAACCAAGTGTTAGCTATGATTAAGTTATGCTCTGTGCAAAATTCTACAAGGCGGCTTCCTCTTTCATTCCTTCCCCCCAATCCATATTCACCTACTATGTTTCCTTCTCTCCCTTTTCCTACTGACGAATTCCAGTCACCCATGACTATTAAATTTTCGTCTCCTTTCACTACCTGAATAATTTCTTTTATCTCGTCATACATTTCATCTATTTCTTCATCATCTGCAGAGCTAGTTGGCATATAAACTTGTACTACTGTAGTAGGCATGGGCTTTGTGTCTATCTTGGCCACAATAATGCGTTCACTATGCTGTTTGTAGTAGCTAACCCGCACTCCTATTTTTTTATTCATTATTAAACCTACTCCTGCATTACCCCTATTTGATTTTGTATTTATAACCCTGTAATCACCTGACCAAAAGTCTTGTTCCTCCTGCCACCGAACTTCACTAATTCCCACTATATCTAACTTTAACCTATCCATTTCTCTTTTCAAATTTTCTAACCTACCTGCCCGATTAAGTGATCTGACATTCCACGCTCCGATCCGCAGAACGCCAGTTTTCTTTCTCCTGATAACGACGTCCTCTTGAGTAGTCCCCGCCCGGAGATCCGAATGGGGGACTATTTTACCTCCGGAATATTTTACCCAAGAGGACGCCATCATCATTTAATCATACAGTAGAGCTGCATGTCCTCGGGAAAAATTACGGCTGTAGTTTCCCCTTGCTTTCAGCCGTTCGCAGTACCAGCACAGCAAGGCCGTTTTGGTTAATGTTACAAGGCCAGATCAGTCAATCATCCAGACTGTTGCCCCTGCAACTACTGAAAAGGCTGCTGCCCCTCTTCAGGAACCACATGTTTGTCTGGCCTCTCAACAGATACCCCTCCGTTGTGGTTGCACCTACGGTATGGCCATCTGTATCGCTGAGGCACGCAAGCCTCCCCACCAACGGCAAGGTCCATGGTTCATGGGGGGGCATCTCACCCTAACCTATGCTTAATCGCTCCAAAGATACGCCCCAAAAGGCCGTCTGTCTTTGGTGTCTTCTCGAAAAGTGCTTTATTCATTAAGTTCTGTGCTTGATGAACTGGTCATCATATGTACAAAGGAGAATTTCTCTCTCCAGTCACTGTTCGTTCAAGAGGGAGTGGTTGGGAGTAGATTAGTTGGTCGACGATATCTTATCTCTTAGACCTTGGGTCGTGGTGCATAACTTATCTGAATTCGCATACATCCCTCCCCCAGTTTCCCTCCACGCCTCCTCACAGTACGGTACGAATATTACAAACACCGTTTCGGGGCATGCAGGAAGCAAGTAACTATTGATATAAGCATAAACAACAGTTATTGTATCCAGATAAAAATGCAGCATGTTTCAGACAAATGGGATCCATGACACCTTGCTTCTTAAAACAGAAAGTAACTAATATTACTAAACCAGTGCCATAATCAATGGTTATAAGCTTTCCCTCATAGATAAATTTTCAGATAAAATAAAAACAGTACGCAAGACATATACTACTACGATGTCACAGGCACAACCTTCTAAAGCCGGCCGAAGTGGCCGTGCGGTTAAAGGCGCTGCAGTCTGGAACCGCAAGACCGCTACGGTCGCAGGTTCGAATCCTGCCTCGGGCATGGATGTTTGTGATGTCCTTAGGTTAGGTAGGTTTAACTAGTTCTAAGTTCTAGGGGACTAATAACCTCAGCAGTTGAGTCCCATAGTGCTCAGAGCCATTTGAACAACCTTCTAAAACCACCAAATATGTGGCCATGCCCTTTCTAGGATGTATGTCTTTTAATATACCCACTGTCCTCGAAAGTGTAAACATTAGAATAAGTTTCTACACAAACAAAAAGCCGCAATATTAAACTTGTCATAATTTAGGTATTTCCACCCAATCCTGTAAGAAACATACACATATCAAAAATGTTTCATCACCCCAGTTCCCAGAACTCCTGAAGATAGACGTTGACTGTGGATATTGTATCTGAGACACAGTCCCTTTGACTGTACAGAGATGTCTCCAAACCCGCCCAAATATGTAAACAACCATGCATGAGCAGCGCCTTTAGACGGAGGGGTTCGACATCCGATCAGTTCCAGTTATTCCACCAGGAAGCAGGTACATGGCTCGTGTTGTCTGTAGTTCAACCATGCCTAGACGGTTAACACCGCGGTTCGATCGCGTCCGCATTTTTACTTTGTGCCAGGAAGGGCTCTCAACAAGGGAAGTGTCCAGGCTTCTCGGAGTGAACCAAAACGATGTTTTCCGGACATGGAGGAGATACAAAGAGACGGGAACTGTCGATGACATGCCTCGCTCAGGCCGCTCGAGGACTGCTACTGCAGTGGATTACTGCTACCTACGGATTATGGCTCGGAGGAACCCTGACAGCAACGCCACCATGTTGAATAATGCTTTTCGTGCAGCCACAGGACCTCGTGTTACGACTCGAACTGTGCACAATAAGCTGCATGATGCGCAACTTCACTCCCGGCGTCCATGGCGTGGTCCATCTCTGCAACCACGACACCATGCAGCGCGGTACAGAAGGGCCCAACAACATGTCGAATGGACCGCTCAGGATTGGCATCACGTTCTCTTCACCGATGAGCGTCGTATGTGCCTTCAACCAGACAATCGTCTGAGACGCGTTTGGAGGCAGCCCGGTCAGGCTGAACGCCTTAGGCACACTATACAGCAAGTGCAGCAAGGTGAAGTTTCCCCGCTGTTTTTGGTGGCATTATGTGTGGCCGACGTACGCCGCTGGTGGTCATGGAAGGCGCCGTAAGGGCTGTACGATACGTGAATGCCATCCTCCGACCGATAGTGCAACCATATCGGCAGCATATTGGCAAGAAATTCGTCTTCACGGACGACAATTCGCGCCCCCATCATGCACATCTTGTGAATGAGTTCCTTCAGCATGTTCTCCGGACATGAACCCTATCGAACATGCCTTGGCTGGATTGAAAAGGAATGTTTATGGATAACGTGACCCACCAACCACTCTGAAGGATCTACGTCGAATCGCCGTAGAGGAGTGGGACAATCTGGACCAACAGTGCCTTGATGAACTTGTGGACCGGTGTGTACAGCAATCTGAAACATCACCTCTGAAGGGCTCGCTGTATGGTGGTACAACATGCAATGTGTGGTTTTCATGAGCAGTAAAAGGCGGTGGAAACGATGTTTACGTTGATCTCTATTCCAATTTTCTTTACAGTTTCCGGAACTCTCGGAATTGAGGTGATGGAAAAAAATTTTTATGTGTGTAGTATATACAACAGCGTGCTAGAAAGTAATGATTCCGAATATTTTTTATGGGAAATCTCTTAAAGCTTTTTAAATATAACAAAGGTTATTAACATTCTACATCTTTATTCTGCATGTCTATTCGAGTTTCGAATTCGAAGAGTTCGTCCATACGTTCCCCCTCTCCCCCCCCCCCCTCGTTCAGCATGACAATGCCATTCCACACACGAGGGCTGTTCGGCGCCTTAGGTTCCCTGTCATCGATCATCCTCCACACATTCCCAACTTGGCCCCATCCGAATTTCATCTGTTTCCAAAATTTTCGAAGATTTCACTTTCACGGCAATGAAGCGGTGCAAGCAGAGGTGAGGTTATGGCTCTGTCAACAAAGTCAAAAATTCTACATTAACGGTATCAGTAAACTGTCCTCTCATTGGGAGGAATGTGTTTGTCGCCAGGGTGACTATATTGGGAAATAAATACGTAGACATGAAGAATAAAGATGGCTAATAACGTTTGTTTTATTTAAAATGGATTGAGAGTTTTCATATAAAGAATGTGGAGGCATTACTTTTGAGCATGCCATCTTACAAATTACAATGTGAGTCTTGCTGCTTACATTGGTGAAGGGAAACTTCCTGTGCAAAACACTGAAAGCCACCTACAGATCTTTCACTATGTAGGTAAGGCAATAATATGAACATCTTAGAAGAAATAAAAAATATTTACAAATAATATCACATCACCACATAACATTCTCAATGAACAAACTGAACTAGCTAACTATACTTTTCTAGAAAATTGCCAGAAGAGACTCTCGCATTGGACACAAAAATAATTACTGGAGTTTTTAGGACAAATATAGCTGCTACTTGTTTCTATTGAAATCTGTATGCAACATATATTAAGTATAACATCTTTTACTTCATGCAAAAATTTAATTCACACGTATTTTTAAATATCCATTATTTTTACAATATGTAATAACTAATGTGAATGAAAAGCAACAAAAATGATTATCAACACAAATTTCACAATTCCACATGCATGATACAAACATCAGAGTCACTCGAATTAGAAGGATGTATCAGTAATGTATTAATTACAGCTTACATCAGAAAATACTGTTTATATTTTCCCAATATCTCTCAAATATATTTAATTAATTTCTGTTGCTCGTTGCATTGTATATTTGTTATTTCCAACAACATATTGATACGAAACTCCCTCGCAGATTAAAACTGTGTGCCGGACTGAGACTCGAACTCTGGAACATATTGATATAATTGTCATTTCTTTTGACTCGTCTCTGACGCCTAATGTACAACACGTATTCCTTATCATTAGAGCGTCTTTGATTTGTATCACTACAAGTAGAACACGTGATGTGAATGTAAAATTTGATTGTTCAGTGTGTAAGTGCAAATGATAACCCACGCTCAACTCTATGAATTCGTGATTGTGGTTAGAAAAATACACAACAGAGCGATACGTTCATCAATACAGTATTTAGAGCTACTCAAAAAAATGCAAGTTTTCAAACGTTTATCACGCAGTTTACAACGTGAATTTCTCCTCGATTTTCATTTCATGTTGACTGGAACATACTTTCTGAAATTCTGAATGGAGTAAAAGGTCATCAGCAACCTGTACATAAATCGAACTACAGTTATAAGAGTTGAAGGGCATTAAATGGAAGCGGTAGTTGAAAGGTAAGTGAGCCAGGTTTAGCTTACCCCCATGTTATCCAAAGAGTACACAGGCCAAGGAGTAAAGGAAACAGTGTAACCAAATATCGAGACAGCTATACCATTCTCGTACCGCTCAGGTAGCAGGTAGTCATATGTTGGATGTATATTACAAGTATAACGTTAGATATTTAGTAAAATTATTGTCGGCGTTATTTGTGTGTTTTTAAAATTGGAATTGTGTATTTAAGTAGCTTGCTTTGTATCTGTTTCATATTGCAGGAGAGCGCATTAACACAGCAGCGGCAGTATCTTCGGTGCAGCCGTCAAGCATCAAGCTGACCACTGTTGTCCACCAGGCGAAGGCCATCTTGACGTAGATTCTGTCGGCATGTGTTATCGCCCCCTGATTCAAATAAAATAAGTGTGCTTAAATATACGTAACAAGAAATGGATGATGATTGCTGTAAAGGAAAATTTAATCATAGTAAGTTCAGTTCTTGTTCTCATCGTGACCACATACGATAAACATTAACGTTATTGCAAAGACTACGGTCAAATAAAACATATTGTGAAAGTGAGAAATGATTCATTTAGCTGTCAAGGAAGTTGAAGTGAACATTTATATTATATGGTTATGGTTAGGTGGTTTCTTATACTGTGACTGAACACAACTATGCAAGTGGTAATTACATTGTTTAATATTGCAATTTTGTCACGGAAATACAAGCTCTTACACAGTTTACAGTGCGACAATGTTAAGACAGTTGTCAAAATGACGCATCTCGGCCTCTGAAAGTGAACTAATCCTAAACACAACAGTATTTAATTGTAACTCTCAGAAAGTTAAATAATCCTAAACACAACAATATTAAATTTTAACTAGAAGTTTCTTTTAAAAAATATTGCTACAATTACATCATGATGTTGGCCAGTACTATAAATCATCAAAGTTCGGTACTATTTTTAGGATGACAATCAAGTCTACGGAGGATGGTTAGTTTTGTAACAAGTCGAGCAAAAGATTACCCAAGGTCGCTCGAGTTTACAGTGGATGCAAGCTGGTGAACCAATAAGCTTATGCCTCTGCACGCGATATTTAGCTTAGCTGCGATGAGTTGTTGTCTGCATGGCTGCTCTCGCCCACTGAAATTCCTATGAAATCTAATTAAGCTTTTGCTGAATTTTCCAGCAGCAACTCTCACTATGTTTCTCGATGTGCGAGAAAACATGAACTCATCCCTAGTCTCAGAATATGGTGATATACACGCGCATTGCTGGAGCAGCGTGCATATTATAATGCCCTCTCAGTTCTCACAAGAACAATTAACTAACTGGCTAGTTCGTTTCTCCACAGTTGGAGCTCAACGACACCGCAGGTAATTTCTAGCTGGAGGTCAGCCGCTGTGAACACGCAAATTTCTCCTCAGCGTCGTACAGAGCGTTATGCAATCCGTTCTGCACTTGACGCCAGTTCAGAGAATAGTTACCTGAAAATTTCGCTCTCGTCTTTCTAGTAGTCGAAGTCTCTCCCCACCTGGGTTCTTTCGTTCTCCACGTCACAGATTTTTTCGACCAATAGGAGCATTCCTGTTATTTTGTGGAAACTCTCTCTACCAATCGCAAGAGTCATACCATTAAACTGCGTCGAAATCTTGGCACTTCACTCCTTCCCGGTGGAAGAAAGTTATTTTCTTTTGCATCTGATTTTATTGGGAGAAGACTAATTTTTCTTGGCAATTGAGTTTTTATGGAATTACTCGAGTTATTGCAGATCGAAGTGTATCAGTTATTGATATTTAAAGGCCAGAGCAGAGATAGTATTCCAAATGTCAAACTTTTGAGAGCTCACGAAACTTCTATGAAACTCGTTTTTGGCAAGTGATTGAATTTTCGTCTCTCTCCGCTTCTGAGTTAATTTAATCAATTCCCTGAAGTAATTCACATTCGTTGTGGTGCACGCTCTGGAGAAGAAGTCTGAAACGGTGAAGCTGCATTATTTACGTTTGAAAGTTTTCGTCAACTGGGTGTTAGGTATGTCTACTGATGTTGTCTGTTTAAATAATAACTTCGGAAAGGCGGGTGTGGCACCACAAATACGAGGAGAAATTTGCAAAATTAATTGTTGTTGAAAGACATTCATTATTCGTAATTTGTGGGATCCAGGCCAGCGTTAGAAGCTTTATTGCATCATGATGAACCACTGTTTTTGTGGGCCACGATCCTGCGCTTTTCGTATTCCGACATGTATGGTAGATGTCTCCTTTTCCTGCAAGAGGTATAATACGCTATTCTCACGAGCAACCGTCATTCAGATAAGATATCTGAATGAGATATTCGATACGTAATCTTTCCTCATACATAAAATTTATACGCATTTACTGTTTCGTAATTAATGCAGTTGCAATGCCATACAATTTTGACCTTCACTATGTTACTGTTTTAACGGCAAGTGGTGTAGAGGACTATGAAGTAGAATACTATGAAGTAGAATCAGTTAATAAACGGTCAGTGTGAACTGGTAGCACAGCAACACGTTCTGGATGGAAGTATGGGTGCAGAAGGGACGTACAGCTGAATGACGCAGCTGGGGCGCACGTGTGGAGCGTCCTGTAGGGACGGAGACAGCAGACTGAGCTGAAAGCCGGCGGCTGGGGCCTCTTAACGAAGGAGGGCAGGGGCAGGGACAGGGCAGGGGCCACGTGCACCGAGCAGGCCGGGGGCGACGTGTAATTGGAACCCAGCTCTCGCCTGCAAATACACGCGCGCCGCCCGCGTCGCCTTGGCAACCGCACGCCGCTCTGCCGCACCCGCCTCTTTGCGGCGACGCTGTTTACCGGCTGCAGCCGGCCGCCTATTGAGCTTCTTTGCCGTCCCCAGGCCGGCAGCGAAGCCCTACTGTGGCGGGCCGGCGCGGCCGCTTCGCAGAAACTGCCCAGTTGCGGGAGGGGAAGGAAGTGGAGGTAGGTTACCGGGGGCGGCAACGCGGGACTTCGCAGGGCCAGCGGGTCCCTTTCATCGCTGCGACATTTATCACAGCCGAGGGCCGAACTGGTCTGCAGGCGGCAAACTTTGCTGGCAACCAGTCTGTCCAGTGTGCACACCTGGCAGATAAACGCTTAAGCGCTGTGTGATTTCTCGTTTCAGTCCATCCTCTCGATGTTAAAACTTGATGGTCCGTCCTTTCTATATCGAAACGTGCTGACTCGTCCTGAAACCTTATCACAATTTCCTCTATGTCGCTCTCGATCTTCCACGTCTTGAACCGGTTGTTCTACTGTTCCCATAGAACTCAAGTAGTCACTCGTAATGGGACCAAACAATGAGATGTAAAATTAACACCAAGAATACTTTTAGAGAGTATTGCACTGACAGAAAAACAAATCCCATCACAAGAAGGACTTCTGTGACTATATGCACCCGCGCGCGCCTGTGTGTGTGTGTGTGTGTGTGTGTGTGTGTGTGTGTGTGTGTGTGTGTGTTGTGCCCAAGAGTATCCGCCTTTGGTTGTTCTTATTTGTTTTCTGTATGGTAGGATGGTGTAGGCTTTTCTCATTCTTTATTTTCGTCTTTAGAAGGTCTTGCTCTCTCTCATGGGTCCTTACTTCTGCTGTAATTGGCCGGCCGGGGTGTCCGAGCGGTTCTAGGCGCTACAGTGTGGAACCGAGCGACCGCTACGGTCGCAGGTTCGAATGCTGCCTCGGGCATGGATGTGTGTGATGTCCTTAGGTTAGTTAGGTTTAAGTAGTTCTAAGTTCTAGGGCCTGATGACCCCAGAAGTTAAGTCCCATAGTGCTCAGAGCCATTTGAACCATTTTTGAAGACCTGCATAACAGTTGCGGCCTAAACATTGGGTCTACACCTGTAGTTACAGTCTACATTGCTTATTTCTTGGTGTGGGAAAATTTTTCCGTCACTGTATATCTGCGCCGACAAGGTTTCGAGACTGGGTTAATGGAAATAAAAAAATGTTAAGATGGTGGCATTAATGCTTCATGTATTTTACGCAATCTTCCCCCACTTGAGTAAAATACACAGGAAATTCTTACAGCCACGTGAAACTGTGAAAAAGTCATAAAAAGCCTCGTCGCCCGTTTTTAAGAGGTGGAGTCCCTCCACGCCCACACCTGCATGATGGCCAACTCAAAAGGTCTACTGCCATATACCTGCATAAGGGTTAGTTTTCACTAAAGTGAGGTCTCGCATTACGTGGGTACCGCGATGTTAGCGTACGTCTGGTGAAGGTTAACAATTAATATTCGCTCACCTCCGACGCGCAAGTCACCCATTGTGGCGTCGAATGCAAGAAGTACTTGCCCTCGGCGGCCGAACTTCCCCGAATGGGGGACTCCCGGCCCACAATGCCGTACGCTCATTTCATTTGAGTTCTCGCTGGGTCCCACGCCATATTAGGCAGGTGTACACGTTTCTTCGGCTGTTGAGTGTAGGAGCCAGTAACTTGTGTGCTAATTCCGAAAATAGCAATTGTAACTGAAATGTTCCATAAGGCTTTGCCTCTTTTGATAAGATCGTTGCTTCCTGTGACCTTGTATCACCTACTTTTGCAAACAAAAATGGCTCTGAACACTATGGGACTCAACTGCTGTGGTCATAAGTCCCCTAGAACTTAGAACTACGTAAACCTAACTAACCTAAGGACAGCACACAACACCCAGCCATCACGAGGCAGAGAAAATCCCTGACCCCGCCGGGAATCGAACCCGGGAACCCGGGCGTGGGAAGCGAGAACGCTACCGCACGACCACGAGATGCGGGCCCTACTTTTGCACGCCGCAGGTTTACTGTTTAGTTCTTAAACTACCCCGGAGAATTAAACAGCAATTATCACACAGATTTTATGCTTGCATGACCTGAACACAAGCAATTCAATTGATTATGCTCCATATTTTATGTTGAAACCTGAATCCGAACATCTGCCTGTCATGTTCTTCCTTTATATTACTGTATGTGTGTCTGAATGTGAACGAATGAGTAGTTTTGTGTATATTTTATGGTTTTTTTTTGGGTAGCGGTAGTTGCGTGGAGTATCGTCTGCTCGGAGCAGAAGAGCAGATGCTTACTCCAGCTTTGAGTACAGGATGACCAAGCTACAGTCCTTATGCGAACAGAGACGTCTACCCTCTATGTACGGAGATTACTTATTGTTAGGTTGGTAGCGGAAACTGCCTCTCTGTTCAGTAATCCTTGACAGCTGGGAGCTTTGTTCGGAACGGCACTCTTCGTTTGGTCACCAGTGAGTATGCTCATAGGATTAAGTAGGCTTTCTGCTAAGTTAGAATATGGTGTTTAGCGTGTTTTGTAGTTATTAAAGGAATCGTTGAAAATGTTTAAGTTCCTTCAGGTTGGCTAAAGCACCGTTTTTATTTTTTCGTTTGTTTTTAGATTTTGAAGTGGAATATGTGTTTTTCGTAGTTTATCAGTGAACGAAACTTCCCTTGTTCCTTTGCAAAAGACGAGTGAAATAATCATCAGTGGGGGTGTTTAATGTGATTCAGTAACTGAAAATATCGTGCGAATGTGGTGTGACTTAACCTATATTTTTGTGTACTTTTCTTTTTCTGATTTTCCGTATTTTTCTGTGACTGGTCCATACTCGTGTTTGAACTTCATTTACGTCAGATGACGAGCCATGTTTGCTGCTCGTAGTTTGTAATCGTGTTTCTTGATCCAGTTTGAATTTAAATTGTGCCGGTAGATCATTTGAACTTCCAGATTTGAGTGCTTTATACGAATTTGTGAGAACTGCCTTGCTCAGTGGAGAGCCAAGTGTACCGTGAAATCGTTCTCAGTATTCATTTTCTCAAGGCTAGTTCTATCACGTGTGGCTCGCGATCAATTAATCTTGTCGTGGTTTTAGTCAACTTTCCGGTATTCTTGGTATTTCTGTTTTCTTGGAAACATTTGAATTCGTTTAAATGCGTGTGGTAACTTTGCCACATGGAGAGGTCGGCTCTCTGTTGTCGGGTGCGATTCATTACACATCGATTTGGTTCAAATGGCTCTGAGCACTATGGGACTTAACTGCTGAGGTCATCAGTCCCCTAGAACTTAGAACTACATAAACCTAACTAACCTAAGGACACCACATACATCCATGCCCGAGGCAGGATTCGAACCTGCGACCGCAGCGGTCGCGCGGTTCCAGACTGTAGCGCCTAGAAACGCTCGGCCACTCCGGCCGGCTAAGTTACAATTGGTTGATGTCTTTCGACAGAAAAGTATGAAGGCTTACATTCCATATTTTCTCACAGAGAGGTGGAGCGTTGTTCGAGACGTTGATAATGGTGACATCCTTGCAGAAAGAAGTCTGAATTTTTAGTCAACGACGTAAGACTGTTCCCCAAGAAAGTCATTGAAGATAGAGAGGTGAAGTACCTTCCCACACCTAAATGCGCCCTAACAATCTCAAAAACTGCACTAAAATGTTTACTTGTGCAGTACGCGGTGCCCAGTTGCGCCACATGTGTATTCAGTTTTGCAGTGCCGTTATTGCCTTCGATATTTCCATTTATCTAAACGGTAATGCTCGTTGTGCGAAATACACACAGGTGTTCGCATTTTAACGGGAATCCAACCCTTACAGAAATGTACATGTGTGAGTCCGAAGGAACAGACACCACACTGATATACACATTTCTGTAAGAACGCTACGGGTCCTTGACTTTTGGTTCGGTGCGGATGCACTAGTATCATCCGAACTCGTACAGGAATCAATAATTTTTAAATATGGGGTTTATGATAAGGTAAGGTGCATTGCTGCAGTGCAGCGCGCGGTAAGTTGGAAATTTTTAGCCTGTCAGGGACCGTGTCCGGATGGTCGAAGCGGTTAAGGCAACCGATCATGAGAAGCGGTAAATGCAGGTTCGAACCCCGGTCCGGCATAAGTTTTCGAATTTCGCCATTGCATCACTACAACGCTGCGTGCGGCTGGAAGTCATAAATTCCCAACCATCCCTTCCCTTCCTTTCCCCATTTTCTGGTTCATGAAAATCATGCCACCACTAACCGCTGTTGCCCAATTTACTAGCAGCACATGGAAGCTATACGCAGCGGCACGTCTGACGCGTTTGATACTCCGTCCCATTGTCGATCAATTGCGCAGGTTGCTGCTGGTGCTCCTACCTCTCGGGTGCCCTCTCCTAGCAACTGGTCTAAAGGATCCGGGAAGCCAGAGGGTTCGCACATGACAGAAAATAGACTTTGCATCCGTCAGCTCGGCAAATAAAACGTTCGCTCGCAGTCCGTACAGGCATAGTTTACATGACATGTTATACTACCTCCAGGCTCCACAGAGTTCAATACGCAACAGTTCGTATTCTCCCACACCTCTGGCCACATCTCGTCCAGACAGACAAGCTGTCATTAACGGCTTTTGTGCTTTGATATTGCAGATCTTTCTACCATTAAAAACTGAAACAGGCAAAGTGACGACATAGGCTCTCGCGCGGAATGATGAAGACTTCTGCAAATCTGATACTGGTTTCTAAACGTTTTCAGAGACATTAGTCGCATTTGAGCATTGACATGAAACAGTGGCAACAGGTCAAGATTTGTGCCGGATCAAGATTCAAACTTGAATCGTCCGCTTAATAGAAGCCGTCACCTTAACCTCCTCGTTCACCTGACCAGGTTTCGCATCCCACTCAAATTCCCAGCCTGTTGCATACGAGGTCTGTTCAAAAAATCCGGAACATGCGTAATTTCACGCCAACGGTGTGTTGGAGCGAAATGCAGTTGGCATCCCTGCACACGCCTGTGCTTAACGTGTACCTGTCGGAAGATTCATTGTTGTATGTCTGTTATTGTTCAGTGCTGTGTTGAGTAGAACGTTGTGTCCCACAGTTGGCGAATTTCGAGCTGCAGAGTTAGAGAAGCAGTGCGTCTGCACTAAAGTTTGCTTGAAACTCAGGAAAACCTTTACAGAGACACACGAAATGATGCAGCAAGACTGTGGTGTTGAGTGCTTAAGGCAGACGTGGTTCTACGAATGGTTCATACGGTTTAAAAATATATGAATATGAGGATGGGATCTGTTCTTTCGGAGAGCCATTTGGCCATCTTCTTCCGTGCGGATGCACAAACAGTGCCCGAACTCTTACGGAAATCGGCAGTAAAGCCGCGAGTAATGAGTATAATGGGCAGGGGTACTCTGAATATAGTGCGGGACAATAAGTTGCGAATGTGGGTCTCACGGGCGGCGTGCCAGAGATAAGTCCCCGCAGTCGTACTATCCTCTGTGTCCTCGGTGGCTCAGATGGATCTCCGCTCAGGGACTGGGTGTTGTGTTGTCCTAATCATCATCATTTTTCGGTCAGAGGGTTAACTGCCCTCTGTAATAAAAAAATTTAGTTAATGGATCAATGATGAAGTTGAACAAGCGTCATGGGACGTCCGCCCCGAACAAACAGAACGAACGAAAACAAACAAAATGAGATTTGAAAACAAAAAAAGATGGATAGAGAGTTTGCCATGTAAGCAGGAGATCCAGGGTTAGAGTCCCGGTCGGGGCACAAATTTTCAACTGTCTCCGTTGACTTATATCAACGCATGTATGCAGCTAGGGGTATTCTTTTCATTGTAATTTCATTCGGTTTAAAAATGGCCAGACGGAAGTTAAAAATGACCCTCGTTTAGGAAGCCCTTCGACGTCTATCGATAACGCTCGTGCATGGAACCTCAACGAAATAGTGTGTGCCAATCGAGAGATTTCAGAAGAATGTACTTTTTCAGTAGAATCATGTCATGATATCCTGACACAGCATCTATGAATGCATCACACTGGCGCCAAGTTCGTCCCACAACGCATGAGTCAAAACCAGAAAGACCTTCGCCTCGCAATTCGTGAGCAGTTTTCGGATCCCGCAAATGAGAACGACATGTTTCTTAATCACAACTGGTGATGAGACGTGGGTCTACGGGATAACGTTGAGATAAAGGTCCCGTCTTCACAATGGGTTGCGAAAAGTTCTCCAATACCAATAAAGGTCTTCAGGTCAGGTCAAATGTCAAAGCCATGCTGCTAGTTATCTTTGACTTTGAAGGATTAGTTCATCACGAATTCGTGTCACAGAGCCAAACTGTTAACCGATGGAACTATCGGGACGTGTTGCGACGCCTGCGAGAAAATGTGAGAAGGAAACGGTCTGAAATGTGGTGATACATTTCGTGGCTTTTGCATCACGATGACGCACCTGCACATTCATCCCTTTTGGAGCGTGACTCTTGCACAAAAAACCAAATCATTGTGCTGCCTCATCATCCGTAATTTCCAGACCTGGCTGCTATGGACTTCTTTTGTTTCCAAAGTTCAGAACCCCTTGAAAGAGCGGACATTTGCGATGATAGACGAGTTGTTGTTGTTGTGGTCTTCAGTCCTGAGACTGGTTTGATGCAGCTCTCCATGCTACTCTATCCTGTGCAAGCTTCTTCATCTCCCAGTACCTATTGCAACCTACATCCTTCTGAATCTGCTTAGTGTATTGATCTCTTGGTCTCCCTCTACGATTTTTACCCTCCACGCTGCCCTCCAATGCTAAATTTGTGATCCCTTGATGCCTCAAAACATGTCCTACCAACCGATCCCTTCTTCTAGTCAAGTTGTGCCACAAACTTCTCTTCTCCCCAATCCTATTCAATACCTCCTCATTAGTTATGTGATCTACCCACCTTATCTTCAGCATTCTTCTGTAGCACCACATTTCGAAAGCTTCTATTCTCTTCTTGTCCAAACTGGTTATCGTCCATGTTTCACTTCCATACATGGCTACACTCCATACAAATACTTTCAGAAACGACTTCCTGACACTTAAATCTATACTCGATGTTAACAAATTTCTCTTCTTCAGAAACGCTTTCCTTGCCATTGCCAGTCTACATTTTATATCCTCTCTACTTCGACCATCATCAGTTATTTTACTCCCTAAATAGCAAAACTCCTTTACTACTTTAAGTGTCTCATTTCCTAATCTAATCCCCTCAGCATCACC